>NC_046314.1:15466935-15820685 GCF_009819535.1 Lacerta agilis
CAGATTTTTGGTGAAATTCTGACCACGCGGGTTAGGGATTTTTTCAAAAAAAGTTTTTTCCGCAGGTCAACTTGTCAAGGCCTGATTTCCTTTCCTTTGATGAAAAACCCTTCTGTTTCCACCGCCAAATCTTCCGGGGAAGTCTTGGCAAAAATTTGGCACCATTTTGGAGAACGTCAGATTTTTGGTGAAATTCTGACCGCGCGGGTTAGGGATTTTTTCAAAAAAAGTTTTTTCCGCAGGTCAACTTGTCGAGGCCTGATTTCATTTCCTTTGATGAAAAACCCTTCTGTTTCCACTGCCAAATCTTCCGGGGGAGTATTGGCAAAATTTTGGCACCATTTTTGAGGAAATTGGAGAACGTCAGATTTTTGGTGAAATTCTGACCGCGCGGGTTAGGGATTTTTTTCAAAAAAAGTTTTTTCCGCAGGTCAACTTGTCGAGGCCTGATTTCCTTTCCTTTGATGAAAAACCCTTCTGTTTCCACCGCCAAATCTTCCGGGGAAGTCTTGGCAAAAATTTGGCACCATTTTGGAGAACGTCAGATTTTTGGTGAAATTCTGACCGCGCGGGTTAGGGATTTTTTCAAAAAAAGTTTTTTCCGCAGGTCAACTTGTCGAGGCCTGATTTCCTTCCTTTGATGAAAAACCCTTCTGTTTTCACCTGCCAAATCTTCCGGGGGAGTCTTGGCAAATTTTGGCACCATTTTTGAGGAAATTGGAGAACGTCAGATTTTTGGTGAAATTCTGACCGCGCGGGTTAGGGATTTTTTCAAAAAAAGTTTTTTCCGCAGGTCAACTTGTCGAGGCCTGATTTCCCTTCCTTTGATGAAAAACCCTTCTGTTTTCACCGCCAAATCTTCCGGGGGAGTCTTGGCAAAATTTTGGCACCATTTTTGAGGAAATTGGAGAACGTCAGATTTTTGGTGAAATTCTGACCGCGCGGGTTAGGGATTTTTTCAAAAAAAGTTTTTTCCGCAGGTCAACTTGTCGAGGCCTGATTTCCCTTCCTTTGATGAAAAACCCTTCTGTTTCACCACCAAATCTTCCGGGGGAGTCTTGGCAAAATTTTGGCACCATTTTGAGGAAATTGGAGAACGTCAGATTTTTGGTGAAATTCTGACCGCGCGGGTTAGGGATTTTTTCAAAAAAAGTTTTTTCCGCAGGTCAACTTGTCGAGGCCTGATTTCCCTTCCTTTGATGAAAAACCCTTCTGTTTTCACCGCCAAATCTTCCGGGGGAGTCTTGGCAAAATTTTGGCACCATTTTTGAGGAAATTGGAGAACGTCAGATTTTTGGTGAAATTCTGACCGCGCGGGTTAGGGATTTTTTCAAAAAAAAGTTTTTTCCGCAGGTCAACTTGTCGAGGCCTGATTTCATTTCCTTTGATGAAAAACCCTTCGGTTTCCACTGCCAAATCTTCCGGGGGAGTATTGGCAAAAATTTGGCACCATTTTTGAGGAAATTGGAGAACGTCAGATTTTTGGTGAAATTCTGACCGCGCGGGTTAGGGATTTTTTCAAAAAAAGTTTTTTCCGCAGGTCAACTTGTCGAGGCCTGATTTCCTTTCCTTTGATGAAAAACCCTTCTGTTTCCACCGCCAAATCTTCCGGGGAAGTCTTGGCAAAAATTTGGCACCATTTTGGAGAACGTCAGATTTTTGGTGAAATTCTGACCGCGCGGGTTAGGGATTTTTTCAAAAAAAGTTTTTTCCGCAGGTCAACCTGTCGAGGCCTGATTTCATTAACTTTGATGAAAAACCCTTCGGTTTCCACTGCCAAATCTTCCGGGGGAGTATTGGCAAAAATTTGGCACCATTTTTGAGGAAATTGGAGAACGTCAGATATTTGGTAAAATTCTGACCGAGCGGGTTAGGGATTTTTTCAAAAAAAGTTTTTTCCACATGTCAACTTGTCGAGGCCTTATTTCCCTTCCTTTGATGAAAAACCCTTCTGTTTCACCACCAAATCTTCCGGGGGAGTCTTGGCAAAAATTTGGCACCATTTTTGAGGAAATTGGAGAATGTCAGATTTTTGGTGAAATTCTGACCGCGCGGGTTAGGGATTTTTTCAAAAAAAGTTTTTTCCGCAGGTCAACTTGTCGAGGCCTGATTTCCCTTCCATTGATGAAAAACTCTTCTGTTTTCACTGCCAAATCTTCCGGGGGAGTCTTGACAAAATTTGGGCACCATTTTTGAGGAAATTGGAGAACGTCATATTTTTGGTGAAATTCTGACCGCGCGGGTTAGGGATTTTTTCAAAAATGTTTTTGCCGCAGGTCAACTTGTCGAGGCCTGATTTCATTTCCTTTGATGAAAAACCCTTCTGTTTTCACCGCCAAATCTTCCGGGGGTGTCTTGGCAAAATTTTGGCACCATTTTTGAGGAAATTGGAGAACGTCAGATTTTTGGTGAAATTCTGACCGCGCGGGTTAGGGATTTTTTCAAAAAAAGTTTTTTCCGCAGGTCAACTTGTCGAGGCCTGATTTCATTTCCTTTGATGAAAAACCCTTCTGTTTCCACCGCCAAATCTTCCGGGGGAGTCTTGGCAAAAATTTGGCACCATTTTTGAGGAAATTGGAGAACGTCAGATTTTTGGTGAAATTCTGACCGCGCGGGTTAGGGATTTTTTCAAAAAAAGTTTTTTCCGCAGGTCAACTTGTCGAGGCCTGATTTCCTTCCTTTGATGAAAAACCCTTCTGTTTCACCGCCAAATCTTCCGGGGGAGTCTTGGCAAAATTTGGCACCATTTTTGAGGAAATTGGAGAACGTCAGATTTTTGGTGAAATTCTGACCGCGCGGGTTAGGGATTTTTTCAAAAAAAGTTTTTTCCACAGGTCAACTTGTCGAGGCCTGATTTCCCTTCCTTTGATGAAAAACCCTTCTGTTTCACCGCCAAATCTTCCGGGGGAGTCTTGGCAAAATTTTGGCACCATTTTTGAGGAAATTGGAGAATGTCAGATTTTTGGTGAAATTCTGACCGCGCGGGTTAGGGATTTTTTCAAAAAAAGTTTTTTCCGCAGGTCAACTTGTCGAGGCCTGATTTCCCTTCCTTTGATGAAAAACTCTTCTGTTTTCACCGCCAAATCTTCCGGGGGAGTCTTGGCAAAATTTTGGCACCATTTTTGAGGAAATTGGAGAACGTCAGATTTTTGGTGAAATTCTGACCGCGCGGGTTAGGGATTTTTTCAAAAAATGTTTTTCCGCAGGTCAACTTGTCGAGGCCTGATTTCCTTTCCTTTGATGAAAAACCCTTCTGTTTTCACTGCCAAATCTTCCGGGGGTGTCTTGGCAAAATTTTGGCACCATTTTTGAGGAAATTGGAGAACGTCAGATTTTTGGTGAAATTCTGACCGCGCGGGTTAGGGATTTTTTCAAAAAAAGTTTTTTCCGCAGGTCAACTTGTCGAGGCCTGATTTCCTTTCCTTTGATGAAAAACCCTTCTGTTTCCACCGCCAAATCTTCCGGGGGAGTCTTGGCAAAATTTTGGCACCATTTTTGAGGAAATTGGAGAACGTCAGATTTTTGGTGAAATTCTGACCGCGCGGGTTAGGGATTTTTTCAAAAAAAGTTTTTTCCGCAGGTCAACTTGTCGAGGCCTGATTTCCCTTCCTTTGATGAAAAACTCTTCTGTTTTCACCGCCAAATCTTCCGGGGGAGTCTTGGCAAAATTTTGGCACCATTTTTGAGGAAATTGGAGAACGTCAGATTTTTGGTGAAATTCTGACCGCGCGGGTTAGGGATTTTTTCAAAAAATGTTTTTTCCGCAGGTCAACTTGTCGAGGCCTGATTTCCCTTCCTTTGATGAAAAACCCTTCTGTTTTCACCGCCAAATCTTCCGGGGGAGTCTTGGCAAAATTTTGGCACCATTTTTGAGGAAATTGGAGAACGTCAGATTTTTGGTGAAATTCTGACCGCGCGGGTTAGGGATTTTTTCAAAAAAAGTTTTTCCGCAGGTCAACTTGTCGAGGCCTGATTTCCCTTCCTTTGATGAAAAACCCTTCTGTTTTCACCGCCAAATCTTCCGGGGGAGTCTTGGCAAAATTTTGGCACAATTTTTGAGGAAATTGGAGAACGTCAGATTTTTGGTGAAATTCAGCCCGCGGGTTAGGGATTTTTTCAAAAAAAGTTTTTTCCACATGTCAACTTGTCGAGGCCTGATTTCCCTTCCTTTGATGAAAAACTCTTCTGTTTTCACCGCCAAATCTTCCGGGGGAGTCTTGGGAAAATTTTGGCACCATTTTTGAGGAAATTGGAGAATGTCAGATTTTTGGTGAAATTCTGACCGCGCGGGTTAGGGATTTTTTCAAAAAAATGTTTTTTCCGCAGGTCAACTTGTCGAGGCCTGATTTCCCTTCCTTTGATGAAAAACCCTTCTGTTTTCACCGCCAAATCTTCCGGGGGAGTCTTGGCAATATTTTGGCACCATTTTTGAGGAAATTGGAGAACGTCAGATTTTTGGTGAAATTCTGACCGCGCGGGTTAGGGATTTTTTCAAAAAAAGTGTTTTCCGCAGGTCAACTTGTCGAGGCCTGATTTCCCTTCCTTTGATGAAAAACTCTTCTGTTTTCACCGCCAAATCTTCCGGGGGAGTCTTGGGAAAATTTTGGCACCATTTTTGAGGAAATTGGAGAACGTCAGATTTTTGGTGAAATTCTGACCGCGCGGGTTAGGGATTTTTTCAAAAAAAGTGTTTTCCGCAGGTCAACTTGTCGAGGCCTGATTTCCCTTCCTTTGATGAAAAACTCTTCTGTTTTCACCGCCAAATCTTCCGGGGGAGTCTTGGCAAAATTTTGGCACCATTTTTGAGGAAATTGGAGAACGTCAGATTTTTGGTGAAATTCTGACCGCGCGGGTTAGGGATTTTTTCAAAAAAAGTTTTTTCCGCAGGTCAACTTGTCGAGGCCTGATTTCCTTTCCTTTGATGAAAAACCCTTCTGTTTCACCACCAAATCTTCCGGGGGAGTCTTGGCAAAAATTTGGCACCATTTTTGAGGAAATTGGAGAACGTCAGATTTTTGGTGAAATTCTGACCGCGCGGGTTAGGGATTTTTTCAAAAAAAGTTTTTTCCGCAGGTCAACTTGTCGAGGCCTGATTTTCCTTCCTTTGATGAAAAACTCTTCTGTTTCCACCGCCAAATCTTCCGGGGGAGTCTTGGCAATATTTTGGCACCATTTTTGAGGAAATTGGAGAACGTCAGATTTTTGGTGAAATTCTGACCGCGCGGGTTAGGGATTTTTTCAAAAAAAGTTTTTTCCACAGGTCAACTTGTCGAGGCCTTATTTCCCTTCCTTTGATGAAAAACCCTTCTGTTTCACCACCAAATCTTCCGGGGGAGTCTTGGCAAAATTTTGGCACCATTTTTGAGGAAATTGGAGAACGTCAGATTTTTGGTGAAATTCTGACCGCGCGGGTTAGGGATTTTTTAACTCTTTGCTTATATTGACTATATATAAAGTAATTTTTCAATTTTTCCCACGGCACACCAGGCAACATCTCGCGGCACACTAGTGTGCCGCGGAACAGTGGTTGAAAAACACTGCTGTAAGGAACCAGTTGGCACAAGCTATTTTGTATTGCCTTTCATGGTTCTTACTATGCAACAGAAAGATTCTCTCTAGCCCTGTAACAATTTCTGCTTTCAATACCTGCTAATAATATTTTTATTTGACTATGCCTACCCAGACGTAATTTTATTAGGCAGGCATATTTCTTTTGAAAATTGCTGGTGTTATCTATGTCTTGATTATGTCAACTTCCTTTTGAAGTCTGTTCATTGTATTGGTTATCTCTTCATTCATCTTTTCCTGAGCAACACACACATTCCAGGGGGCTTTTTGCCGGAGTTTGCAGGCAAAACCATGACGACGCTTTAGGGTGCCAAGGCCACATTTTGTCGTGCACTGTGAAACATGGGGTTTTCACTGCCAAACATTGCAGGGGAGCTTTTGCGAGTGCTTGGCACTGCTCTGAAGTGAATGGGATAACGTCGGGTTTTCAGTGAAATCATGACCCAGAGAGCTCATGTTGTGAAATGTGCTGAAACACAGCGTTTTCACTGCGAAATGTTGCAGGGGGCCATCACTTGAAATGCCTGCAAATGGCCCCCTACAATGTTTGGTGGTGTCACAACCACATTTCAGAACAGGCATCGTCTAGTTTTGTTTTCAGTCAGACTCCTCAGCTGAATATAAGACTCATACCACCTCAGAGGTATTTTCAGATCATCTCTCGCCTTGGAATTTATTCATAAGGAAAACAAAAATTGCCCAAAACGACACTGCTGATATGGGTTGCCATACATCCGGATTTTCCCAGAAATCTTTTTTTGTAAATTCAGCCTGGACACCGCTTCCAACTGCAGTACTCTGGATAAGCCATTTATTTATTTATTTATTTATTTATTTATTTATTTATTTATTGTTTCCCCAGCCACTCTGGGCGGCTCCCAACAGAATATTGAAAACACGATCAAACATTAAAAACTTCCCTAAACAGTCTAAAAGTCAGATAGTTGTTTATTTCCTTGACACTTGATGGGAGGGCGTTCCACAGGGCGGGTGCCACTACTGAGAAGGCCCTCTGCCTGGTTCCCTGTAACCTCACTTCTTGCAATGAGGGAACCTCCAGAAGGCCCTCGGAGCTGGACCTCAGTGTCTGGGCTAAATGATGAGGGTGGAAACACACCTTCAGGAATACTGGGCCGAGGCTGTTTGGGGCTTTAAAGGTCAGCACCAACATTTGATTTGTGCTTGGAAATGTACTGGGAGCCAATGTAGCTCTTTCAGGACTGGTGTTATGTGGTCTCGGCAGCCACTCCCAGTCACCAATCTAGCTGCCGCATTCTGGATTAGTTGTAGTTTCCGGCTCACCTTCAAAGGTAGCCCCACGTAGTGCACATTGCAGTAGTCCAAGCAGGAGATAACCAAAGCATGCACCACTCTGGCAAAACAGTGCACAGGCAGGTAGGGTCTCAGCCTGCATACCAGATGCAGTTGGTAGACAGCTGCCCTGGACACAGAATTGACCTGTGCCTCCATGGACAGCTGTGGGTCCAAAATTATCCCAAATATATGGCGACCCTACATTTAGAATTGAGGGTTGCGCTAAGCAGAGCAAAATGGTTCTCTCGAGGCATTTCCGCACACCCTGGAGAGAAGAGATGACCCACAGTGAGGGCCAAGATGGCTTCCAGTTCAATTCCACAGGCTGGCAGTTAAATTGTACTTGCAATGTTTGCGTGCCCTCCAACATTTCTCCAATGAAAATAGGAACGTCCTAGCCGACATCAGAAAGCTTCTCCTGCGTTAGAGATCGCTTCACACATAGACATCATAAGCACATCAACAGGGGCCACCTCGAACCTCTCCGCCTCACAGGAGTCAGTGTTTGGAAGAGCAGTGGTGTCCCATCTAAGATGCTGCAGAGGGCGCTACTGATAGGAAGAAAAAGAAAAGCCTAACACCTAGAAGCATGTATTCCTAGCAATATCTTCTATCGCCCTTTTGTTCTTTTAGAGGCTTGGGAGACAATGCTAGCAATTGCATATATTCCACTATCGCTGGACTTCGTGGGGTTTTTGTCATGGGATTATCCAGGAGCCTGCATTGAAAGACCCTCCCCCAATGCACACATCGCCCCACTGGTTCCCAAACCATAAGACATGTGTGCAATATGCAGAAACGCCTTGAGTTAAAGGGATATTAGAACTGACAGAGCTTACAAGTGACAAATTGAAATGGACACCAATAATGAAGTCAGTGGAGGAAACTTATTAACTTCTCAAGCCCTGCAACAGGAAAGGGTCTAATTGGTTTGGAAATATTTAGGAACCCGTAAATTGGGGTCAAAACTTGGACATTCATGGTTGACATCCTCTTGAGCAGTGGGATCTAGGCCGCCACCTCTCCAAATACAACTCTTCGTGTAATTAGAGCCAAAAAATCGACATCTTCGCCGATGAGCCAATTCAGAAATTGCTCACAAAAGACTAGAAACATACTACCCCATCTAGTTATGGTCAATGGCAGTAGATCCAAGTATGCATTCTTATTTCAACAATTCCAGATTAACTTTTTTTTTCAACTTTTTTTAAGTTAGGGGCCCCAAACCCCTGGGCTCCAACCTAAAGCTGATTCGTTTCATAGCAACCTTGCTCTTTACAGAGGCGGATTGCAGCCTTCCCTTTCGAATAAAATCCTTCCCCATTTTGAGTCAGTCCAGTGAAACAGTTCTTATCACTTAGAGAAATTTGGCAAGGGCTATTTCATTTTCATAGCTCCTGTTGCTTTGCAGAGGCACTCACTGTTTTATGGTGTTCTTTCCTTTTTAAGACCTCACCGAGTTTGGAGTACCACAGGAATCTGAAAGCTGTTAGGTTGCCTCAGGTTACACGCAGGGCAAACAGCTGAGAATCCAAATTTTGCCCTTTCTGTTAATGCTAATCCGGACCTTGAGCTGAAAGGACTCGCTAACTTTGATAGAGATGGTATATCCAGCATTCCTTTTCTGGCAACATACTTATAGTAATGCAAAGAGACTCATTTAATTGCTGAAAGCAGAGGACTATATAGGAAACTTTTTCTTTCCTCAATGATTGCTTATTTTCAAATGTCAGGTGATGTTGTGGAACCAATAAAATAGGGAAACGCAATCCCGATAGAAGTCCCGTGCTTTTGATATGCAGAGGCAACCTGGCCCATTTGGGCCATAGCTGTCAAGTTTCGGATTTGAAAATAAGGGATCAGCAGTCTCACCTATCCCGGGACAGTCACATGTCAGTGGTGGGCGGAGCCAGAAGCAAAAGTGGGCGGAGCAGCAATGTAAACTCCAAGCGGGCTCAGGCTCGGAGCAGAGCAAATAGGAGGGCAGCCAGCAAAGAGGAGGGCAGCCATGTGCTCCGCGTGATGGAGCCCCATTGTCTTCTTGTCTGATCCCATCAAAACAGGACAGGAAGCAGCAGCTGCTCAAAGGCAGCCAGGCTCCGCCCACCAGCTAACCCTATTGGCCAGCTGAGGGGCTCGGCAGCAACGGATAGGGGCTGATGCAGGGGGAGGAATACTCCCCCCTGTAAGCACGGGAAACAGCTCCCACTTGCTTTGAGGGCTGAGGCTTTTCTCTCCAAGTAGGCAAGGTCTTCCCACCCAGTCCCTGGCCAGCAGGGGAGGAGCTGCTTTTATTAAAAACGGGAAATTTAAGGGAAATAAAAAATAAGGGAGAGCAGCGGGAAACTGCTTAAAATAAGGGAGAATCCTGGGGAAAACGGGATACTTGACAGCACTGATTTGGGCGCCCGAGGTGCCACCCTCACTGCCCCTCCACGATGTCTCGCTTGCCAGGGTCATGCGGCTGCAACTTCTGGGTTCCTGCAAAATCCCGTGAGAGGTCTGCAAAATCTCACCGGAACCTGGAAACCACAGAAACTTCTCCGTGCCTCTCTGCCAGGGGCGTTCCCCATCCCAGCCTGTGATTTTAGCATCCCGTTCCTGGCAACATTTCCTTCTGACACTGCAGCCTGGTGCCCACAAGACATTTTGCACCACAATGTCAGTTTGCATTTCTTAGTGCAGAAAGTATTGATCTGATGTGTAGAGATCTTTCCTATTCTACTTAATTCAAGGGAGCTCTGGAAGCTGCTGGAAGCTTCTCTGTGTGAAAGAAACAAGCAGAAGGTTCATGATGTTTGGGTTATTCTTTCAGAGAAGCTGTTTACAGCTGGTTTAAACTGGTTCTCTTATCTCTTTCTGTCAAGGTCACGCTGACTATAAAAGTAAGGACAGAAGGAGACTAGGTTTCACTTTTTCTTTCTATCTCTTTTCCTTCTGGTGTGGTGTTCTGTACATAGGTATGCTTAGTGTTAAGGTTTAGACTTATTGTAAGTTTGTTAAGTCTGCTGCAACTGGATTTCTTATGGACAGTGCCAATCCTGAATGCATTGGATTTGTGACCGTTGTGCTCATTTGCCTTCAACAGCAGGAAACCTCTACTGGGTGAAATAAAATGGTCTCTGGTCTATTTTTTGGGAATCCTGCAATGTGTTTAAGTTTCACTCTGCTAACTATACACTGGAATCTACTCTGGATCAATACTGAGTAGAATTCAATGACACACACACCCTCCCCAATCAGGAATCCAAAGGGCACCAGGTTGGCAAAGGCTGTCATAGCTCAACAACACATAGAGCACCAGAAGTAGGACATTGTGAGGGATTTGCAGATGGCAGCGAAGAATTGTAGGAAGAATGGCAGTCCGGAGGACAGGATAGGGAGAAGTAGAGGAGTCAGCTGAATATGCACGGGATGAGAATCATCACCCTATAGGACCATTTTTTGCTTTTATCATGCATTTTGTACTTTTGTGTTGTTTTTTTATGTTGTGAACTGCCCTGAGATCTGCAGATGAGAATAACAACAGCAGCAGCAGCAGCAGCAGCAGCAGCAGCAGCAGCAACAACAACAACCTTCTGTCCGATTTATTTAGTCCATGCATGTATGCGCAAGACAATCTGCCTTGGGGCTCTCGGCTTTTGATTTCTTGCTGTTGTTTTGCAATCTTGTCCTTGCCTCATGTACATGACTTCTGAAGCTGGAGATACAGTTCAAGGCGACACATTGTTTCTCAGAACCTGAGAGCTCTTGCACATCTCCATGCAAGGCTCTTGCTGCAGTGTTTGCATCTCTGCTCCTTCATCTGTATGCACTGCAACCCGTTCCCTGTCTGCCTTCTCTGCAGAATAGCTCTGCCGCAGCATTAGAGCAATTACTTAACTCTGAATGTATCTGCAGCCTTCCTCCTGCACGGCCACCTTCCTCCTTGGTACTGGTCACATGAGAAGATTTGGGCTTACATGCTTCCCATAAAAGCAACTGTCAATCAGATGCCTTAGGCAAACGTGCTGTCATTTGCTTTTTCATTTTTTGAAAAGACCTTGTCCAATCTGTTTAGCCAAGATAATTATACATAGGGCTGCCTCTGAAGACGGTTCGGAAACATCAGCTAGTGCAGAATTCAGCAGCCAGGTTGCTCACCAGAGCAAGACGGTTTGAGCATATTACACCGATCCTGGTCCGACTGGACTGGCTACCAATTAGTTTTGGGGCCCAGTTCAAAGTGCTGGTTTTGACCTATAAATCCTGCAGAATTCAGCAGCCAGGTTGCTCACCAGAGCAAGACGGTTTGAGCATATTACACCAATCCTGGTCCGACTGGACTGGCTACCAATTAGTTTTGGGGCCCAGTTCAAAGTGCTGGTTTTGACCTATAAATCCTTAAACAGCTCAGGACCACAATACATCAAGGACCGCCTCTTTCCATATGAACCTACCCAGACCCTGAGATCATCTTCTGAGACCCTCCTTCATGTGCCTCCTCCTCGAGAGGTCCAGAGGGTGGCAACACGAGAACGGAGCCTTTTCTGCCGTGGCCTCCTGTCTGTGAAATAATCTCTTTTTTAACCAGGTCTTTGGTTGATCTGATCAACATCCTATACCCTTTTAAAATGTGTCCCTTTTTGCAGGGGTGTTATTGGGTTGTTGTTTTCATTCTGATTTTATATATTGTGATCTTTTCTGTGAACTACTCTGAGACCTCCGGGCATAGGGCGGTATATAAATTCAATAAATAAAATTTAAAAATCTTCACCTGAGATCCCCAAATTATTAATTAAAACAGCATGTATTAACACAATCCATTGAAATCAATGCATGTTCCACCATACATATTTAAAAGTACATTTGTACGGCCATTTTGCAGCTGACTAGCTTCAGGGAAATTGATTTTAAAAATCTAGCCAGTTTGTGCATGTCCCCCTTCAACATCTACATAGGGTGGAATTCAACATCATGCTAAGATGATAAATCCATTAGCACAAGCATTTCAGCTTGCCTGATGGCTCTCGCCCCCATCTGCGGTTTTGGGGGCTCCCCTGGACACCCGACCAAGCCAGTTTGGAGAGGCAGGGGGCAAAGAGGGAGGGAAAACGCCATTGTGCTAACAGAGACTCATTCTGCTGACTCCCGCTAGAGAAACACTTTGCTGAATCCGAACCACAGTTACTTTAGTTCTCCTTTGGCCATTGCACACCCTATTGGAACATGGACTGTCATCACGCAAAGATGTTAAATTGGTTCAAGCGGCAGTCAGTGGGTCATTCAGCTCCCTTCCACCCAACTCAAACAATCCTTGGGCATAGCTCAAAGGATTTGGCATAGCTGAATGTCGCCAACTAGTGTCACATTTCTATATGGCACTTTACAACATATCTAAAACGTTTTATTTGCTGCTGTATAGCTGAGTCCTAAATGGCGCCTGTAACGGATCTGCCCTTAGTCGGGATATGGTCAGAAACCCCCAGCGTGTTAAGAGTTAAGATTCCATCTGTTTGAGTGGCAGTTCGCTCGCAGGAGGCGGGTCTTTTCGCCCTTTAAAAGGAGGGAGCGGCAGTTGGTCAGGAGGGAGAAAGAGGGAGTGAGTGGTGACTGAGGGAGAGAGGGTTAGAGACCAGGATAGTGGTGGGTAGGTTAGGCTAGTTCGAAGGTTTAGTACGTTATACTGAATAGAAAACCTTTTATGCTGTTATGAAACTATGTTTAAGCTTTTGATTCTCTGAAACTGTTATGCTCTTAAAAAAATAAAGACTAGTTTTGTTGCTATAAGTCAGACGTCGTCAATTCTTGGGTCCAGCGGGTTATAAACTGCTCATGAAGAGGTGAACCCAGGGAAGAGTCCAAACTATCCTGCGGGGTGTTAGTTTGTGTCTTAGGGGTTTCACTCAGGAGGGGCTAGCGGGCTGAAACATTGTGTATGCCACTGAGTTGCTAAAAGGGTTTAGCAGACTGCTACAGTGAGGGATCTAGAGAGAGAGAGACCCTGAGGCTGTAGGCAAAAAGGTGTTTAACCCCTGAAGCCCAGAGCAAGGATTATAAACGGCCGCGGCAGCTGGACAAAGACACTCCGGTTACTAAGATACTCCCGTTTTGTAACTACCAGGGAGTTTACTTCATTGACGGACCTCCGAGGGGCAGGTGGGGTGGCTAATTAGTCTGACCCGGAACACCTGAGCAATTAAAAAATAAAAATAAATAAACTTAGTAACAGGGGAGGGGAGTGTGAAAGGGAGGTTCGTTGCAGTTCCCTATATGAGATAATGCACTGTTTACCCCAAGGGGTACATTATTTTATTTTACTTTCAAAAATGAAAATAACAAATAAATAATCTTAAAGACCATTGTAAACAGTTAAAATTGTTAGTAGGATTGCAATATTACTTGTAGGTTGAATTGAATATAAGGTTGAATTCTGGACACAATGGAGATGTAAAAGATTTGGATTATCATAAAAGATTTGGGAGGAAATGATTACTAATAGGACCCACAAGGGGGGGGGGAGTCCAGGAGATTCCTTGGAATTTTGTTTTTATGATTTATGTTTGATATATCTCTGTAAAATTTTAATTTGAAAAGCCAAATAAAGAAATTTATTTTTAAAAAAGAAAAGAACAAACAAATGAATGCACAGTGATCAATGAAATAAAAACCAGAGAGAAAGAAAGAACACTAAAGAGTTTAGTGGGCTTCTTTGGGAAGATGGACCGGATATAAATTGAACAAAAAACAATTGCACAAGCTGTATATGCAAATAAAAGTTGCTTGTAGACTTGCCATATCAGCATTCTGGTGATGAAAGGACAATTCGCAGCCATTCTATTTGAAATTAAGGAAATTCATTACGACCCAGAGGACTGACAGGGTGCTGGAATAAAGCACATTCTTTGACATAAGGAGCACCAAGCGCCTTTATTCAGATGACAGCATTCATAGTGCTCATAGTGTTAACTTTTTGCCACACTGTGGACATTTGTTCTGAATATTAGGCAGCGAGGCCATAATTCACCCATGACATTTTAGCAAAGGCAGCATGTAATTTTTAGCACCAGTTTGTGGCCAGATAATAAATAAGAAAGAAGCACTTTTTTCGCCTGTCGTTCTCAAGACCTGTGAGTACCCTGCTCCATTTATTTGCTTGTTTCCGGACACACCACAAAGATCTGCTACCTGTTTCATTAGATCAGTTGCCTCTTAGGCAGTTTACAGGGAACAGTCCCATGGGCGTAGCCAGGATTTTTGTTAGGGGGAGCAGAACCTCAGCTTGCTATGCATTTTTATTGAATTTTATTGATGGGGGGGGCAGCTGCCCCTCCCTGCCCTCCCCCCGGACAGTCCTCTATCTGAAAGTGTTCTCAATTGGAAGGGCTGTCTGGTCCAAATCTGTTTTGAAGTACCAGGGCAGCAGATTCATCAGGCTTCCGTCATGAATAAAAAGGTTCCATGGGATCCCTGGATTCATTACACTGAATGTAATGCTGTTCAGGGACCCAGGTGGCGCTGTGGGTTAAACCACAGAGTCTAGGGCTTGCTGATCAGAAGGTCGGTGGTTCGAATCCCTGCCACGGGGTGAGCTCCCGTTGCTCGGTCCCAGCTCCTGCCCACCTAGCAGTTCGAAAGCACATCAAAGTGCAAGTAGATAAATAGGGACCGCTCCAGCGGGAAGGTAAACGGCGTTTCCGTGCGCTGCTCTGGTTCGCCAGAAGCGGCTTTGTCATGCTGGCCACATGACCCGGAAGCTGTCTGCGGACAAACGCCGGCTCCCTTGGCCTATAAAGCGAGATGAGCGCCGCAACCCCAGAGTCGGACACGACTGGACCTGATGGTCAGGGGTCCCTTTACCTTTACCTTAATGCTGTTCAGCTGAATCCTGTCAACAAAAAACAAGAGCACAGAAACTCGGGTGTTGAGATTTGAATTAAAAGGTAAAGGTAAAGGGCCCCTGGGTGTCCAGTCAAAGGTGACTATGGGGTTGTGGCGCTCATCTCACTTTGCAGGCCAAGAGAGTTGGCATTTTGTCCAAAGACAGCTTTCCAGGTCGTGTGGCCAGCATGACTAAACTGCTTCTGGTGCAATGGGACACCGCAACGGAAACCAGAGTGCATGGAAACGCCGTTTACCTTCCCACCGCAGTGGTATCTATTTATCTACTTGCACTGGTGTGCTTTTGAACTGCTAGGTTGGCAGAAGCTGGACCAGAGCACAGAAACTCGTGTGTCGAGATAGTTTGAATATGCTGTAATGTGAAATCAGCTGAAGACTGCCCAAACCTTCCCCTATGCTATTTTAACTCAAACAAGAAATGCATACCTGCAATTTGGAATATGGGGTTTAATTGTTACGCATTTTGTGGCCTAGGAGGTTTTCTTGCTGCTTAATAGAAATCTTGCCATTCAATCAAACTCTAGTTCTTTATGCCTCTAATAGCTATTCTACAGACACAATGTTCTGCTGATTGCAGGAACCTATATTTACCCCCCCCCCTTGCTACATCTCAAATGATACCTTAAATGTCAGTAGCAAACCTATTTACACAATCTGTCATTATTTCAGACCAATTCGGCTTCCCATTTAATTATTCTTAGTTATGGTGCTCCAGAGTACTACCAGAGACACATCGAAAAGACTTGGATAAAGTATTGGACGCAGCCCTACAGAAGTCACACAATGGAACTGAACGGGCAACATATGGCTACAAATGCGCCCTCCATTTTGGATATATTACTGAGATAATCGACAACGCACTGAGTAAATGTATGTCTTTTTCGGAAGCTGACATTTAAAAATATAAAATACAATTTTACATGGCAGGAGATCAAAAGTTACAGATTTCGTAGATCACTTTCTCCTTAGCAGGAGAACACCGACACTACTTTATTATTGTTAGCATAGATGTATCCCACATTTCCCCAGGGAGATCTTTCTGGAAGCTTTGAGTAGGGTGTTTCAGAAGACATAGTTGAGTAGGGAAAAGGGAGAAATTCAATCAATCTATTTCTCACTAAAACACCACATGGACTGAAACACAACTGTCCCTCAGAACTGCACTTACCTGAATTTTGTGATGCAGTTCTCCAATCCAAAGCATGTATATCGTATGTATACAAAAATGTATTCCAAAATACGTAGATTAAAAGGAAATCTGCATAAAATATGCATTTTATTATACTTGTCAGTCACTTGGCTTCTTGAAGGTCTCCAAGCAATTTTCAACACGCTTAGAATCATAGAATCATAGAGTTGGAAGAGACCACAAGGGCTTAACACATAAAAATGGTTATTAGCACGCTGGTAACAAAACACCATCATTTTGGGCTCCAATCCTATCCACACTTACTTGGGAGTAGATCTCATGAACTTCAGTGGGACTTACTTTTGAGTAGACATGGATAGAATTGCCCTGATAGTCTATCAAAAGCTAGGGAGAAGTCTTTACCTGATGCTGACAAGGTATCAGTGAAGGCATCAGGCAAACCTCACGAAGAAGAAAATTCTACAGATGGGGAGCCACAACTGGAAAGACCCTCTCCTCTTCCTCAGAGGGTGGGGACCTGGAGAAGGGCCTCAGAAGAAGATCTCAGAATCCAGGTGTGTTCATATTAGTGAAAATAACTTATTAAAAACCATTGTTTCAAGGAAGATGCATCTATCTGGAGAAATGTGAACTAAGCAGCTGGGGAATTTCCATGAGAGCTTCTTCTCCTCATTTTTTTTAAAAAAGCAAGTTGATACGGAAATGTGGGAAACTTAAGAACATGAAAATAAGGGAAACCAAAACTGGCACAACCACCACCCATCCTTAGGAACAATGACTAAGGAGTTAAAGTTTTTATTCTAGCTGAAAACTGGAACTGCATCTATTAAAGAACAGCACTTTAATATACAGTTGTACCTTAGTTCGTGAACGCCTTGCGACTTGAATGTTTTGGGCTCCCGAACATCTGACCCGGCTTACGCAGCTTCCGATTGAGTGCAGGAAGCTCCTGCAGCCAATCGGAAGCCGCACCTTGGTTTTTGAACATTTTCGGAAGTCGGGCGGACTTCCGGAACAGATTCCATTCAAGAACCAAAGTACAACTGTATAAAATGAGACAGGAATGATGAAAGTACGAGCCGCAGAATTGTGTCAGACCAGGAATCCATGGGCTGGCTTATACAAACCAGCCTGGTTAGCCTAGCAAAGAGCAAATCTGTTAAACATTACAAAAGGGGTTGATGTGCCATCTGAGACGAATCTTTTGACTTTCAGGAGACAGATGTTGCCAAGGTGATGAGGTGTATGTTTGAAGTGACAGGGGAAGAGTTTTTTTTAGCAAGGTGTTCACGGAAGAAGAAAGGAAGAGAAAAGACTGGCATCCATCTTGGGCAGGCTGGCTGAAGGCTGGCTGGGAGAGATGCCTTGGACTCTAGTGCTGCATTGCTGTGGGGAACAGGCCCCTCTTGAAATGACCATGCTGCAAGATCTGGACTCCCTCCATTCGGACTGAAGGTTTAAATCGGTGAATAAACTCTTTTTCTTAAAGCTCTGACAGTCTCTGCCGTGTCTCAATTCTCGAAGGGAACACAGACACAGGGTGTGTGCCTGGACACCCCCCCCCCCAAGATCTTGCTATTGCTTGGCAGAGGTGGGGGGAGCCACCCAACTTTTGTAACCGTCTTATTTGCAAGCTGCCAAATGAAGAGCTAGGCGTTGTTCTTTGTACAACTTGCTTGCTTGTGTTCAGCGTTTGGCAAGTAATGCTTCTAGACCAAGCTGAGGATCTTTCTGTCATTTAATTCTACTCAATATTGATCCACAGCACATTCCAACATATAGTTAGCAGAGTAAAAACTTAAACACATTGCAGGATTCCCCAAAAAATAGACCAGAGACAATTGTATTTCATCCAGCAGAGCTTTACTGCTACTGAAGGCAAATGAGCGTAATGGACACAAATCCAATACATTCAGGATTGGCACTGTCCATAAGAAATCCAGTTGCAGCAGACATAACTTAAACTTACAATAACGTATAATAAGTCTAAACCCTTCACACTAACCATACTATGTACAGAACACCAGAAAAGAGATAGAAAGAGAAACCCAGACTCCTTCTGGCCTTATTATTAAGGTTATCATGACCTTGACAGAAAGAAATATGAGAACCAGTTTAAGCCAGCTGTACTCAGCTTCTCTGAAGGAATAACCCAAATATCATGAACCTCCAGAATCTTCCAGAACCCTCTTGAATTAAGTAGAATACGAAAGATCTCTACACATCAGATCAATACTTTCTCTACCAAGAACTGCCAACTGACACTTTCCTCCATGGGCATTCATGAATCTTGGTATCACTAGCTATTTGAAAATTGGGCACACACTTGCAGACTCAGGCGGGACTAAAGAGACAGGTTGGAGACAGAAGTCTGGGGGTTTGTTTGCCTCTGCCTTATAAGCAGGAAAAATGCAAGAGCGCACTGTTTGCTGTGAGGAACTGGTAGTGCTTTAAAGAATTAGCACTGTATTTCTGGCTGCGTGCCTGCTTCTCTGCACTTGGTTTTGTTGCCCAGGCAGATTTTATGGCTAATTTAAAATAGGCACGAAATGCACCTTATAACTCTTGCTGTAGTCAAAATGGAGGGCGGGTTGTTGCTGTTTGGGAGACAGATTAAAGAGACGGGGGTGGGGGTGGAAAGCAATCTTATTATGTTGGTGCTATTCAGATGTGGGTATGAGCAGATGAAAACTTGACATCAGCTTCCAACCTTCAAGCTGTCAATCATCTTGATGATCCAGAAGGGAGCTATGGGTCTTTCCTAAGACAGGAGGCTGAATTTTGTATTCTTGTTTTTTAAAAATATGAAAAAATATATATGTTGGCCTACTTTTAGCATTCTATATCAATAATGGGAATGGGAACCCTATGCCCACCCACCCCGATTTTGTTGAACCACAGCTCCCATCATCTCTTAGCTGTGCCAGCTGAGACTGATGGTTGCTGGAATGCAATAACATCCCTAGCGCCACAAATTACCCAGCCCTGATATATGATCCAATAACTGGGGCAAATGGGATGCATTCAATTGTTGGGGACTTGGAGCTGGGTGGCCATTTTCCAGGAGCAAAAACAGAACAGTATTCTGAAACAAATAGCTTTGGCCAGGCCAGCCGGAATTGTTCTTGATCTCTTAATCAGTTTGGAAATCTCTTAATCGGGCTGGTTAACGGTTAATTGCTATTTGCTAACTGCTTTACCGTCCAACTTTCCTGAATCGGCTGGGATTGTAATGGATTTCGTGTCGTAATCCTGGGCAATCAACTGTCCAAGGAGAATTGCAGTTAGGAGCCTGCCTGCCTGTACAACAGAATCCACTTAATTTTTGAAATGCGCTGTGCCTTCCATCATCACTTACAATTGAGGAAATTAGCAGCCTCGGATTGTCTCGGGACTGTAAAGATTAGGGCAGTGGTTTTCAACCAGTGTGCCATGGCACCCTGGGGTGCCTTGAAGGATGGTCAGGGGTGCCGCGGGCAACCTTGGACATCCACCACATATAGTAAAAGGTGCGTTCTTTTTCTTTACATTTCCAGCAGATATTTGTACTTGTCTTATACTTTTTTGCTAATTTATCAGGAGTCAAATACCACTGGTAGATCATTTTTGTATCATTTTCTTTCAACGTACAACATACCGAGAATTTCAAATCAGTTTTCCATAACTTTTCCCAATCTGAAAATTGGATATTATGTCCAGTGTATCATTACAGATTTAATCTGCAAGTCCTTTGTATGCCATTCCAAAAGCAATCTGTACAATCTGTACATTTTCGACAGTAATTTTATACTATTTTCTAACAAGTCTTTTTCAAATCTCGAGGTCTCATAACTGAAACCTTTCTTCTTATCTATCTTGTAAATATGTAAAGCACTGGAGGAGAGGCTGAAACCTGAAGAATAGCAGCTAGTAACCCACATTAAAAACAGCACACACAAAATCTCTCCAAAGGCCAAAATATGGACAAAGATATACTAGGTACAGTAGACATGAGGAAAATGCGGTCTATCTCTGGTAATAAATAGGGACAACTAATTAGGATGTATAGGATTATTCCTTGCGTCTCTCATGAGAACAAACCATCAATGGCACGTGCGTGTTCAATGACATGGGGATGTTAGGTGCACTGAATAGATGCACTCAAAAAATCCTGATGTCACCACAGGGCAATGTGAAAGAAAGGAAGTTTTCCTAATGTTGAGCACGTGAGTAAATGAATGGGCTGATTCTTAAACATGGGTGTTTCTCCTTAGAAGGCGCATGTTGATTTGCATGGGGTATCAAGATAAAGAACAGAAAAGGTTCATCTAGCAAGCTACATACACACTGATAAAAGCCCATGCTCCAATTCTTTTTTTCTGTTAGAAGAAGATTAACAGCAATTATCTGAAATTGGTGGAGTCTTGTACTGATTAAAGCACTGCTTTGCAACAGCATTAGTGGAGATCATGTTTCAGCAAATTGATTTAAGCTCTCTCCAGGTTTCTCTTGTTCTCATACAAAAAGTCACAAACAAATAGGGATCTCTCTCACTGGAGCCTTTCTCATTTGAAAGTTGTTTACCTGCACAATACCTAACAAGCAAAAATGTGTGACATAGCCCCTGCTAAGTTTATTTCTGGATCTTCAAGTCAAATGCTGGGAAGAAGCTATACAATCAAAGCCACGCTCTAAAAACTGATTCTATTTCCCCTGCATTTCCCCCAAGATAAAGGTGGAAGATATACCTGAAGGAGCGTCTCAAAACCCATCTTTCAGCCGGACACTGAGGTCCAGCTCTGAGGGCCTTCTGGCGGTTCCCCCACTGTGAGAAGTGAGATTACAGGGAACCAGGCAGAGGGCCTTCTCAGTAGTGGTGGGTGCCCTGTGGAACACCCTTCCATCAGATGTCAAGGAAATAAAAAACTATCTGACTTTTAGAAGACACCTGAAGGCAGCCGTGTTTAGGGAAGGTTTTATGTTTGGTGTTTTATCATGTTTTTAATATTCTGTTGGGAGCTGCCCAGAGTGGCTGGGGAAATCCAGTCAGATGGGTGGGGTATAAATATATTACTACTACTACTACTACTACTACTACTACTATATAAGATCTCTCTCAAGAGACTCATGCATCCGGACGGGACTATTGCTATGTTCTCCATGTTTGGGGCTGCCCTTCGGGATGCTCTGGGAACTGCAACTGGTACATCACTGGGCTACCGGGATGCTGACATAGCATGCTAGTCTGCACATATCACACTGATCCTACACATTGGTCTCCAGATATTGTGGACTGGTTGGAAGCAGAAAAATGGTGGGAGGAACCAGTGGGGGAACTTGAAGAGGAAACAGGGTTTAGCAAGACTGCGGCAACTCAGTGAGCTGTTTTTCTTTCTGCTATTTCCAGTTAGTAGCCCATCATTCAAACGCAATGTGGTGTGACAGGATCGGATATCTCCATTTGTTTTAGCTAATTCTAGATAATGTCAACTGAACCTGTCGATGCACTCGGAGATGAATGAAAGCAGTTCAAAGTGCAGGTTGGCTAATCTCATAGCCTCTAGATGCTTTTGGGCTCGCATTTTCTTGCACGTATGAAAACGTTCTCCAGGAATACCACCTGCCCAAATGGCTGTTCAATGACAAATAAGTATTTGTCACATAGTGGTAGATCACATGAATACTGCTGTTGTTTTACCAGCCTATAAACAGTTTGTGTGTGTGTGTGTGTGTGTGTGTGTGTGTGTGTTGCAGATTCTTTTTATTTGGAAGCACGGCTATTCGGAAAAGCTAAAAAGAACCCGCAGTTATATAAACTGCTATGTAATCACATTATGAATGGTAGTGTGCCCCACTGACATAACATTTTCAGATGAAATATACTGAGAAATCATTCCTTATGGGGGCAAGAATTGCATATTTAGGGGGAAATTGCTTGCAGAAATGTGAACAATAGTCAAAACTGCAGACACCAATGTATTAGGAGACTTTCACATTAAAATGCTGATGAGCTTACATGAGGATTTTATAAATAAATAGATGATAGATAGATGATAGATAGATAGGTAGATATAGATAGACCCATAAATTGCTGCAGATATGTTGGGAACTGAATTTAAGATTGGAAATGCAGAGTACAGAAAATCCTTTCCTTACTCACAAGTTTTTTTCTGTTTATAATTGAGTGTCCTTTTCCCCACCAAAATTATTTCTTAATAGAAACTCCTCAGTCTGCCCACATGAAATTAATGGCAGAAAGGTTAATTAACCTTGAACCCATTTATATCTTGCTTGGGAGGAGTTTCTAGAAGTTTGGCTGTTTACTTCAGATCTATTGCTTTGTGAAAAGGGTACAGTCTGAATCCCTTGGAAAGTTTGGAACTGCAGTTTCTCATCCATCTCTTTTAAGTGTTATATCAGCACTTCTGGAAGGAAACAAAATGAGCAGGGAAGGTGATAAAAAGGCTGGGACATTTGAATATAAAGTAACTTTTGCCGTGAATCATTTTGAAAGCGTTCTATAAAGAACGCCAGATAGAGCATCTATAACTTTTGAGATAAGGATGCCCCCAAGAAACTAAGAATCACACCCTTTTTTGCATTTGTTTTATATCAAAATTAATAATCATGCTCTATATCAAATGTTAACTAATGTAATGGACACTATGTGTGGTGTCAGCAGTCACCAGTAACTTAGCCAAGCAACAACTTGGCTCTCAACAAATTGCTCAGACTTTAGGAGTGGGAAGAGGCTGCAAAACATGGGTTACAAAATATACCCCAGGAGGGATGGAGAGTTTGTGGCACTCCAGGTGCTGCTGAAGTAGTCCCATCATCCCTGACCACTGATGCAGGATGGAGTCTTAAAAGTATAGAGGACCATGGGAAACAAAAGTCAAGTTTGTCAAAGTCTCTATGGCACACTGGGCAACAGATATAGGACATAATAAAGATTTTAATCTCTGGGGAAAACTCTGGAAAAGTGATTTGAAGTTCACAGCACGTTATTCTTTGAATGGGAACTACTTGAAAATGATTTACAGATGGTATTTAACCCCAAGTAGGCTTGTATAAGAGTGAATCGGATAAGTGCTGGAGACGCAAGGAGATTGAGGGAACCTTTTTTTCATATGTGGTGGACCTGTAAAAGGGTAAAAGAGTATTGGGAAATAATCCATAATGAATTGAAAAAAAATGTTTTAAAGTACTTTTCCAGAAAACAAACATACCACAAAACCAGTCATTTTTGTTGGTGATAATTCAAACAGAAATTCCCAGGTGTCAAAAAAGGTTATTTATGTATGCCACTACTGTGGCCCATGTTTTGTTAGCCCCCAAATGGAAAACGAGCAAGGTCCCAGCTAAACAAGAATAGCAACTTAAGTTGACGGAATATTTACAACTTTCAGACTTAGCATATAGAATGAGAGAACAAGAAGAACGTATGTTTAAAGAAGACTGGAAAACGTTTATTGAATATATGGGGGGTTGTGTTTACTTGAAAACGTTGGCAGCATTAAGATAAGTTCAACAGTGTAAATAAGTTTTGTTGGATGTGATAATGGAATACTGAAGGGTTTAGTTTATGTAAAATAAGCAGGTGTGTGTGGTATACAAAATGAACCATGGAAAGAGAAGAAGGGAATTCACTGATAATTTAAGGATGTTTAAATGAGTATTCAAAATTGAAAAACAGAAAATTTAAAAATCATATACAGTGGTACCTCGACTTACGAAAGTAATCCATTCTGAAGGCGCGCTCGTAAGTCGAAATCTTCGTAAGTCGAAGGCGCCATCTCGGATCGGGAAAAAAATTCGTATGTCAAAAAAACCGCATTCAAAACTTCGTAAGTCGAGATATCGTGCCACCGCTTTCCCTTCGCAAGTCGAAAATTTCGGAAGCGGCTGCCATTTTTTCGCTTCCGGAGGTCATTCAGAAGTCAAAAAATACGGAAGTCGAGTCGCTCGTAAATCGAGGTACCACTGTACATATAAAATATGGAGGTCCACAGTTGCCCTGTTGAAGTAACAGTAGCAAATAGTAGCAAAAACACCTGCTGTATAATATATATATCTCAGTGCAACCTAGGAGAGGTGAAAAGCTTGTTTCACTTACCTTCTGCTTCAGCTTCTGCAGGCCGGTTGCTTGGGCTAGAGGCCGATTTAGGGCACCGTGACTGATTCCACCGCACTGGGCACCAAGCCTAGGGGGCTCCACAGGGTGCCACAGCTATGAAATAGTTAGGGCTGCCATATTTCCAAAAGTGAAAATCCAGACAAAGTTGCTGAGCCTTTCCGTGGGGGGGGGGAAGTTGTTGAGCTTTCCCTGGCAAAAATCTGCCCAGACGCCCTTTACCCTGGATGTGTCCAGGAAAACCTGGACATATGGCAGCCCTAAAAATAGTGAATTGAGCAGAATAGAGGGTGAGAGGTGCAGGGTCCCCCAAAATTATTGTTGTTGTTGTTAGAATTTATATACCGCCCTATACCCAGAGGTCTCAGGGTGGTTCACAGAAAAGATCACAATATGTAAGATCAAAACAATAACAATAACCCAATAACACCCCCCCCAAAAAGCCACATCTTAAAAGGGTACTGTATAGGATGTCCCCAAATCTTGACTTTGCACAGGGCATAGCTGACATTTGAAAGACAAAATTCCACACCTACCAGAGTCATTCAAGACCCAAGATACCCTCTGGAGCTGTTATCATTTAATATTACAGATCCATCCGACCAAACAATCAGAAGGACTGCCTACTTTGATATGTTGAGTAAACTTCTTCATTGCAAAGAAACGCTGCATATTTTATACCTCTGAGATGTAGTAGGCATTAAGGATCATTTCTATTTTAAAACTAAAGACACTTTTGGAGCGATGAGTAATATTGAGATCAATTATGTAGGCAACAAAAGCTATGGGTAATGATTTAGTCTTGCTCCAAAAGACCAGCACTCAGTCACTCAGAGTAATTGTGCTAATAATAGCCTCAATTAATTGAAATCTATCAATTTTCAGAAGTCAGATTTTGACCTCGGGATTACAGAAGAATGAAATGCGAATATGTTACTTTAGAGGGCAGAATGTGTCCAGAGAAAGAGGCATGAATCAGTTCACTACTTCAAGTTAGACAGTTTTGGGTTTAAACCTACACAAAAGCCTGTTTCCCAGGCAACCAATTCTGCATTCCATTTCAAATCTCGAACTAGAAATGTGGAATATTGACTCTCAAACAATCGTTTGGTGCCAGGGAAAGAAAAGTTGCCTCCAGAGTCGCTTGGAGACCTTTGCACAGAAAGTGACTAGCAAGTCTAACAAGCAACGTTAACAGCAAGAACAATACGAAATAAAGACCTGTTTCTGTTGTCAGAGGAGAGAATTTATATGAGCCATCTAGCATATTTCTCTCATGTTCTAGGGACAGCAGCAGAAAAAAGACTGATTTTCCTTGAGTTGGAGATTTTGTTGTTGTTCAGTCGTTCAGTCGTGTCCGACTCTTCGTGACCCCATGGACCAGAGCACGCCAGGCACGCCTATCCTTCACTGCCTCTCGCAGTTTGGCCAAACTCATGTTAGTAGCTTCGAGAACACTGTCCAACCATCTCATCCTCTGTCGTCCCCTTCTCCTTGTGCCCTCCATCTTTCCCAACATCAGGGTCTTTTCCAGGGAGTCTTCTCTTCTCATGAGGTGGCCAAAGTACTGGAGCCTCAACTTCAGGATCTGTCCTTCTAGTGAGCACTCAGGGCTGATTTCTTTAAGAATGGATAGGTTTGATTTTCTTGCAGTCCATGGGACTCTCAAGAGTCTCCTCCAGCACCATGGAGATTTAGATACAGAGATTATAGAGCAGAGGTGGGGAATTTGGCCCACCAGATTACATCTCCCAACATCCTTGACCATTGGCCATGCTGGATGGAGCTGATGGTAGCTGCAGTCCAACAGCATCCTAGAGTGCCATAGGATACCCAAGTCTCCCATGATATTTTTATTTTTCTGCATACAGTGGTACCTTGGTTCTCAAATGCCTTGTACTCAAACGACGAAAACTCGGAATTCAGTGTTCCGGTTTTCGAACGATTTCAGAAGCCCAACATCCGATGCGGTTGTTGGCTACTGTTTCCAGGTCACCTGCACCAATCAGAAGCTGCGCCTTAGTTTTTGAACATTTCAGAAGTCAAATGGACTTCCGGAACGGTTTAAGTTTGGCACTTTTGTTTTTGCTATTTATTTTGCGTTTTTGTTTTTGAGGCTTTTTCGGTTATTTTGTTTTTGTGACTGTGTGGAACCCAGTTCAGCTACTGATTGATTGATTGTGTGACTGCGGAAATGGATAAAAGCCTCCTATCCAAACAATCACTATCATCAGTGCAGGTAAGAAAATAATAATAATTTTAATTTTTATCATCTACAATACTGTCTTATTTATTTTATAGTACAGTACATTGATTATTGCTTTCATTTAATGGATCAATGATCTTGTTAGATAGCAAAAAAATCATGTTAAATTGCTGCTTTAGGGGTTGTTTTTAAAAGTCTGGAGCAGATCAATGCATTTTGCATTACTTCCTATGGGGAAGCACGCCTTGGTTTTGGAATGCTTTGGTTCTGGAACGGACTTCTGGAACGGATTAAGTTTGGGAACCAAGGTACCACTGTACTAAGATGGCTATCCCTTTGGATTGATTTACTTGTTTCACATAATGAACAGACAAACAAACAAACATCTGGGAAAGACTTTAGAAAAGCAATTTGAAGTTTACAGCATGTTATTCTTTGAAAGAGAACTACTTGAAAATGATTTACAGATGGTATTTAACTCCGAGTAGGCTTGCTAAGGCGTATAAGACTGAATCAGATAAGTGCTGGAGATGCAATGCAGTTGAGGATACGTTCTTTCATATCTGGTGGACCTGTAAAAGGGTAAAAGAGTATTGGGGGGGGGGGATCCATAATGAATTGAAAAAAAAATGTTTAAAAGTACTTTAAAAACAAAACAAAAACAAAACCAGAGTCCTTTTTGTTGGGGATAATTCAGACAGAAATTTCCAGGTGTCAAAAACCATAATTTATATATGCCACTACTGCGGCCAGGGTTTTGTTAGCCCCCAAATGGAAAACGAGCGAGGTCCCAGCTAAAGAAGAATGGCAATTTAGCTTGACAGAATATGCACAGCTTGAACACTTAACACGGGGACAGCAAACTTTTTCAGCAGAACGCTGGTCCACTGTCCCTCAGACTTGTGGGGGGTTGGACTATATTTTGAAGGGGGGGAGAACGAATTCATGTGCCCCACAAATAACTCAGGGATGCATTTTAAATAAAAGAACACATTCTACTCATGTAAAAACACACAGATTCCAGGACCATCTGTGGGCCATATTTAGAAGGCGATCGAGCCAGATCCAGCCCCCGGGCCTTAGGTTGCCTACCCATGACCTAACATATAGAATAAGAGAACAAGAAGAAGGTACGTTTAAAGAAGAACTGGAAAGCATTTATTGAATATATAGGGGGAAATTGTGTATACTTGAAAACGTTGGCATCGTTAAGATAAATTCAACAGGGTAAACAAGTTTTGATGTAATAACAGCATACTGAATGGTTTAGTTTATGTAAAATATGCAGGGATTTATGATATGCAAAATGAACCATGGAAAGAGAAGGAGGGAAGTCATTGATATGTTAAGGATGTTTAAGTGAGTATTCTAAATTTTAAAACAGACCTTGCCCCACACAACACTTGAGGAGCTCAGGCAAGGATCTTTCCCAGCTCTGCAACCTGCAGTTAGTTAGTTAGCTATTACAGAGCAATGCCAAGGGTTGACTCTGTGGCCTTCTTCTGCATAGAAAACATGGGCTGTATCACCAAGATATTTTCCTTTCCCAAGCTGGTTGTTTGGGTGACTGTTGTTAGACTAGAATCATAGAATCATAGTAGAGTTGGAAGAGGCCATGAGAATCATCCAATCCAATCCCCTGTGATGCAGAAATCTTTCTCCCAATATGGGACTTGAACCCCCTACTCTGGGGTTAAGAGTCTCATTCTCTACCGACTCAGCTGGTCTGAGCAACCTTCTTTGTGGTGCCTTTCCCACACCATGAAGTGGAAGCATTATTGCCTCCCCATGTTTATCATGTTCCCTCTGTGACATTTAAAGTTCATTAAATGTAGAACTCTGGGCCATCCCCCCTCCCTTTGATCATTAGAGCAGAAAATGCTTGGTAATTACAATGTTCAGTTAATCCTGTTAATATGCTATTTATTATCATGCAAGGCTAGGGCACGCTCCGTGTCTTGATGCATCTTGAGAGTAATTTTAATTAATGCTAACCTCATTTTTTGTGTTGTTCAAACCTCTTTTTTTGCACATACCCATTATCCTACTTACTGGTGCGCTGAGGCCTTCAAAAACCTTGAAGAGCCTGATTTAACGCTACTGTATATAATATTGTTTTGCCTCCATCGCTGGATTTTCAGCCTGGAGACAAGCTTTCCCAGCCAAGTTGTTAAAGGCAAAAGCAACTCTTATTCTACCTAGTTTCATTCCCACAATGTTGGACAAGGAAATCATGAGTTCTAATCCATGCTGTCATGAAGCTTAGGGAGTAGATCTTTGGTCAATCAATATATATCAGCTTAAACAACCTCTTAGGATTGTTGTAAGGATACAACATAAAATGCTACCTTACAATGAGGGTGGATCTACAAAGGGATGTGTGTGTGTGTGTGGACACTGTAAATATGTCAGAAATATTTTCATCAGAGAAATGTTGGAGGGTATGGATTTACAGAAGCCATCTCACTTTCTAATTGCTACTGGTGGTAGTGGTGGTAGTAGTAGTAGTAGTAGTAGTATAGTAGTAGTAGTCGTTATGGAATGGGACCTCCATATTTTTGTCTGAGAAATGTTGGAAGGCACGCAGAGTCATACCACTTGAAACAGTAATGGCTTCCCCCAAAGAATTATTGGAAGTATAGGTTGTTGGAGGTGCTGAGAGTTGTTAGGAGGCCCCCATTCCCCTCATGGAACTACAATTCCCAGAGTTCCCTGGGCAGAGTGATTGGTTGTTGAACCACACTGTTAAGCCACAATACATAACTACAATCCTTTTGTGTTGCACAGCCGGCTGCAACACTCAAGAACACCTTCTCGATGCCTTGGTTTGTGAACCTGTGCCAGTAACCACGTAGTTGCTGGTATAACAAGACAACAAACTGGCCATTAAATCCAATCAGTCTGCAAAATGTCTAATTATATTAAAGTTACCAGACGTCCCCGTTTCCCGGGGACAGTCCTAGGATTTACAAATCAGTCCCCTGACAAAATCCATCTATTTAGTAGGAAATTGAAAAGTGTCCCCAGATTCATTGAAAAAAATCTGGTAACTTTAAATTATATCTATCTACTATGAGATTCTTCCCACAATATGATTCTTAGCAGTGATATACCCTCTAGTAACCTCTCCCAGATCCATATTGAGAATATCTGGATCTGACCCAGACCAGAGGCTTGTTACTGGAGTTTTTGCACCTGGTCGAAGCTGTCATTTAATTCATATCTCTTGGGGTAGTGCCAGTTTATTTAAAGGCAAGGTGGTAGCTAATTTACCAAAAATTGTGGTGGTAGCTAAAATTTTAGATCAGACACTCTCTGAATATCAGCAGCAGCAAAATCAACAATGATGCAACAATGATATTTAATCTGGAAAACAATGGGTTATTAAACAGGCATGACAAGACTGTTAAGGAATTGGATAAATTTTAAAAGGACACTTTATCCTTAGAATTCAAGGTGGCATATATCAGACTCCTGCTGAGAAAGAGAGGACTTCATTTCCTTAATCCAAAAAAGGGCATTTTTGTTCAGCCTTGGCCAAAGCACAGTTTTGTCTTGTTTTTTGTGCACAGAAAGAGAGAAGATGCTTTGTCAATGAAGTAAGAATGTTCTCCTAAGGGCAGATACTGTTATTACACGGTTAAAGATAAGCAGGGATTACCGTGTAAGCTGCTCTGGGTTTTCCACAGGAAAGCTGAGGTACATTTTTGAGACACAAATATACAGGGTTCTCCTCTCTTGTACACTAATCAAGAGAGGGGGTTTTAACCCAATCGTCATGCAACTGCTGTGCCCTTTTCTTTCTTTTCTTTCGCTTTCTCTCAAATTACAGAGCGAAATGCTTTCCATGGTACGGATAGATTTCATTGTCGCAACGCCTGGAAAGATTAGAGCAGTATCTGATGAGGCATGAAAGCTCTGACATTCTGTGTCATTTAGTGCAAATGACAGGCGCCTTTGAACCATCTACTGAGGAATGATGCGTCGCAAGGGAAACAGGGCCAACGTGACATGCACATTTTCTTCGCAAATGGCACATGCAAAACTGAAGGAGAATTCCGTGATCCAAAGGAATGGGCAACCCAAAGACCAAAACCTGCATCCAGAAAGTATTGGTATTTGATGAATGATACGACATTTTATTTTATTTTTTGCTACAAGAGTGTCAAAACACTCTCTTTTGCAGGAGATCACAGATTATGCTGTGTGACACAAGGGAACTCAAATGATTATCTATGTTCTTTTCCAAACACGTGCCCCAAGGGGGATGAGAATACTGATATTCCCTTTGTGGGCTCCGGCTCAACTCCAGTCCTACTGAGACCTCGGAACAAGAGAGGAAGGGTTCAGCAGCGCCTTGCCCATTACCGCATGATTGGCGATCTGACAATCAAACCGAGGAGAAGGAGGTGTTAGTGGAAGTAAATAGAATATGAAATGAGGCCAGGAGACAGCTTCGCCTGCTGAACAACAGTCTGAAGGGGGAGAAGGTGGAGCGACTCCACTGGCAGCTGATCAGCCTTCAAGGAAATAGAGGGGAAGGCGCTGGTGAGAGCCAGCTGGCTTCAGCCTTCCTAAGCAGAGCTTCCAGCAGCAGTCAGATGCTGGAAACGACGCTTGTAATTCCTGGCTCCACCTTGCTGCTTCCTGCTCAGAGTCTCTTCTGGTTCCCTTGACCCCATGGCCATCTGATTCCCTCATCCCTGGAAGAAGAGAAGAAGAAGAGTTTGTATTTGATATCCCGCTTTTCACTACCCGAAGGAGTCTCAAAGCGGCTAACATTCTCCTTTCCCTTCCTCCCCCACAACAAACACTCTGTGAGGTGAGTGGGGCTGAGAGACTTCAGAGAAGTGTGACTAGCCCAAGGTCACCCAGCAGCTGCATGTGGAGGAGCGTAGACATGAACCCGGTTCCCCAGATTACGAGTCTGCCGCTCTTAACCACTACACCAAACTGGCTGACCATGTGGATTGCTGTTTGTCCAACCCTAGGGCTGGACCTGACTTTGGACGCTGAGTCTGCCCCCAGGCAGGTACATATCAGAGACTCTTCTGGTTCCCTGACCTCCCACGCCGCTGAGCTGTGCATGTTGCTGCTCAGCAACAAGACTTTGACCTGGGCAAAGCTGACTTTGACTTATTATAAGCCCTGTATTGTCTGTTTTGATTGGCAGTGGCTCTACAAAATCTCAAGCTGATGCTCACTTTGCTGGAGATGAAACATAGGGGGGGCGGACTCGCTGCTCCTCCGGATGATCTCAGTCATTGAGTTGGGATGTAAGGGGCCAAGTGGTAGCCTGGACCCAAGTTGTTCAGGCCTTTGTCTATTAATATGAGAACCTTAAACCTGGTCTCCTAACCAGTGGGCAGCCAGTGCAGATGTTTCAGCCCAGATGTTGCATGCTAGCAGCTGTCTGCCCCCCGCCCCAAATCAGCAGTCTAGCTGCTGCCTTCTGCACTAGCTGGGGCTTCCATACCAGCCACAAGGACAACCCCACAAAAAAACACATTGCCGTAATCTGGTCTCAAGGTTACCAATGTATGGGCTACAGTTCAGATACGGTTGTAACTGGCATACCAGACGCAAGCCGGCAAAAGGATTCCTAACAACAGAGCTCACATGACGAAGATGTGTCCCGGAGTACCCTCAAGCTTTAAGATTTATTTAAAAATAAATACAGATGTCCAAGTGTGTGGACAAAGCACCATTTCTTTGATTCTTCATTCCAGCTGATAGCTGCAGGGGCACACAGCATTAAACAAACACATTTGCTTTCCTGACCATTTTCCTTCTCGTTGCACTCAGGCTTCAAAACCTTAAGAGCACACCCAATGACATCATATGGCTCAGAAAGATGGCTTTTAAAACAACAACAACAAAAACAACATTATTTTTCAGTCCGTATGTTCAATTTCAAGACTTAGAAGCACAGAATCACAGAGTTAGAAGGGACCCTAGGGAACATCTCCCCCAAGTTCCCGCAATGCAAGAATAGGCAGCTGTTCCTCACAGTAATCGAACCTGCAACCTTGGCATCATCGGCACCATTCTCTAACTAAGCTATCCAGATGGTTTTCTTCATAAACCGAAAAATGAATGCGTCTAGTATAATTTATGTCTATATCTATATTAAACGGGCATGATACGAAAAGCAATTTATTTATTGGAACACTCCGCTAAAGGAGAGGAGCCATTCAAAAAGGAAACGACTATTCTGCTTGATCTGATGTCAACAAAGAAAAGGAATGTCTCATGTAGGGATGAGTCTGCTAAATGCAGCCTCCGCTTTGTATACCTATATCTCTCCTGAGTAGCATCATTTGCTTTTACTGACCCAAATGCCTATTGTAAATTCAGGCAGGCTCGTTCCTTTCCTTGATCTGAAACAACATGTAAATTGACTGAGATTTTAAATGTAAGGGTCCTTTTGATGACAAGGTTGATCCCCCTATTTTACATGACAAATAAAGGAAACTTTTCTCATGAATTCTAACGAAACCCTTCTATTTCAGTCCATTTCCAAGCACAATTTCAAAGTGTCTGTGCTGACCTCAAAAGTCCTAAGTGATCTCGGCCCAGTATACCTGAAGGAGTATCTCCACCCCCATCGTTCAGCCCGGACACTGAGGTCCAGCTCTGAGGGCCTTCTGGCAGTTCCCTCACTGTGAGAAGTGAAGCTGCAGGGAATCAGGCAGAGGGCCTTCTTGGCAGTGGCAACGCCCTCCCTTTGGATGTCAAGGAGATAAGTAACTATACAATCTTTAGAAGGCATCTGAAGGCAGCCCCATATATGGAAGCTTTTAGTGTGTAATGTTTTAGTATGTTTTTATATATGTTGGAAGCTGAACAGAGTGGCTGGGGAAACCCAGTCAGATGGGCAGGGTACAAATAAAATATAATAATAATAATAATAATAATAATAATAATAATAATAATAATATGATGATGATGATGATTAAGGGGGAGACACAATCCTAGTGCAACTATGAAGCTGACTTCTTGAATGACACGTGGGATGTTGAAGAAAGCAGGCAGCAGGTCTGTCCTACCCAGCTGTTCGTAGGACCTCCCTACGATCTCATCTCGGTTCTACAGCTCAGTTGGCTCCAACATGCATATTAATTGTCCATATTTCCTCCACGGGGCTCAGGGCAGCATTCATCCCACCCTGCTCTGTTTTACCCTTTTATGCAGAAGGGCCATATCTCCATGATACAAGCATCCGCCTTGCATGCAGAAGGTGTTGAAATGAGAATGCCTAAATGTGCATTGGTGTAAGGGTTTAACCCGGTGACTTTCCATATATTGAAAGCAAGAGGAGCTCTTCTCTGAGCTGTAACGTCAATGGTTACCAAGGGTTGCCATATGTCAAAAAAGTGCAAATGCAGACACAAAAGTCATTGAGAGCTTTTTTTTTTTTTTAGCAGTTGTTTTTCTTCTCTGTGCTGAGAGTGAACGAAGGTCTTGAGTTTCAAATTCTCCATTTTGACTGGAGTTGCCTGTTTTAGTCTCTCTGAACACCCTTTGGATTTTTGGAAATATCTTTTATGTCTAAGATGCTGAGCCTGTGCTGGACAGCACAATACATGCATTGTATGGATATTTTTGATGTATCTTTGATGCTTTTCTTCTGTTTTTGAAGAGAAATTAGTGGTAGAATTTGAAAACAGTCAAACCTCTTCTTACGTCTGCTTCCACTTGCGTCCATTTTGCCCAACGTCTGCAGCAAACCCGGAAGTAACCGGTGGGTTTGTCACCGTTCGCGCATGCGTAGGAGAGGCAATCGCCATTTGCACATGCACAGAAGCAGGCAATCGCCACCCACGCCTGCACACAATGGCGCCTCTCCCAGCGACCCATTTCAACCTCCGGACGGACCTCCAGAACAGATTATGGTCACAGGTAGAGGTTCCACTGTAATATTTTTATGGGTCTGGACAATGGGAATGGTCGTAACAGCTTCCCTTTTTCTGGAATATTCAACTGCAAGGGAACTGGAGATTAAATATTTGACACAATTCATGGCCAATCCTAAAACAGAAATAGCTTCCTGGTTCCTATACAAAATGAGCCAATAGAAGAGCCAGCTGTAGTCCCAGTGAATGGATCAGAAGTAATTTTCCTCTCAGGAGCTGTTCATGATGCACATGTATAATTTAATTAGGATAGTGATTACTGGCAGCTTTGCATAGGTTGGGGAGCTTATGTGCTCTCTTTGTGGTGAGCATCGCTATGCAGGGAGACCCAAAAGTGAAGGGGAGACCATGTCTCTTCTTAGCATTTCGCCTGCCACGCAGCCTGCCCCACCCCCACTCCCAATAACGTTTGGATTTAATGAAGTCTTTTGTGGTTAATTTAGCTTCTTTAAAATAACACTTCTAAATTATTTCTTGTAAATTATTCAGATCAGCAGCAGGAGACCTGAACAAATGAATAAGCTTTTATCATCACGGAGAGACTCCTAAACTCCACCGAACATTGCTCATATCTTATTTTAAAGTGCCCGTTTTCCGCAGGACGTCAAATTTGACAGTGATTTAGAAGACACGCAACCAGAAACAAGTCTGCACAGATGCATTTCTTTATGCACACAGGATTAACGGAGGTATTGGTATGAGAATGGCAGCTGGCAGATCCGAATAAAAGCACGGAGGCAACTAATGAGACTTGCAAACGCAAAGTTTCAATAGTTCTGTCAGTCCTTATCAATAACATAAATACGAATGTCACTTGGGATCTTTCGTGAGTCGCTTGGAGGTCAAGCCAGGAACCTTCAGGGTCTGTTCTCTTCTGCTCTTATGGTGCAATTTGAGCGTGAAGTAGGGAGATCGGAGTGTGGGAATACACTTCGTGGTTGTTGTCTTTATTTCATTTTAGTTTAAATTTTACCGTTTACCAGTTCATTATTTGGCTGTCGTTTTGGCCACCTTTACTTTGGTGCTTTACTTTTCGGAACAATTTAGGAGGTCGCAAGTGCCTGCAGATCCATCTTCGAGGCATTCATTCATCCAATCAACTCACTCATCCTTCAGATTCAGCCTGGCGGACAATCTTCTTCACTGCACGGTGTGAGCTGGGCTCCGGAATTACCGGCCATCCCGTCCACAGGCTTGGCCGGTGCTCCGTGCAAGGGCGCACGTGAAACGCTGGCCACAGATCCCCCAGCAACTGGTATCCCGCATGCAGTTGACCTTGTCCTGTGCGCGGGAGGCTCCAGCCAAAGAATCTCCGCATCAGAGGATTTTGTTTGGTTTGCATTTTTTTGTGGAAAATTGTTTGTTTGTTTTACAAATATAAAGTTATAACAATACAATGACACACACCAACAGTTAAAACATTCTCTCAAATCTCTGGACTTCCCACCTTCCCCTCCATGGGTCCTTGTGTCGAAGCTTTTCTATTGCATCTTCTACAATAATCCACATTTTATATAACTCCAGTATCTCCCTAGTGCTTGCTACATTACAAGTGTTATTGCAATCCTGCTAGTGTTTTCATCTGCTTACAGTGGTCTCCAAAATAACTTATAAATTTTTCCCATTCTTTGTTGAAGTTTTGGTCTTCTTGGGTCCTGAGCTTTCCGGTCAATTTTGCCATTTCGGCATAGTCCAACAATTTAATTTGCCATTCTTCTCTGGTAGGGACTTCTTCTTTCTTCTTTCCATCTCTGGGCTAATAGCATCCGTGCGGCTGTCATCATATACATAAAAAGTATTTTCTGCTCTCTTGGAATATTGGCACCTACAATTCCTAATAGAAAACCTCTGGGTTTTTAAAATATAAAAGTTAATTTAAACATTTTTTTCAATTCGTTGTATATCATTTCCCAGAATGCTTTTATTACCTTGCAAGACCACCACATGTGATAAAAGGTGCCTTCTTTTTCTTTACATTTCCAGCAGATATTGGTACCTGTCTTACACATCTTTTGCTAACTTACCGGGAGTCAAATACCATCAGTACATCATTTTCATATAATTTTCTTTCAATGTACACCACACCGAGAATTTCAAATCAGTTTTCCATAACCTTTCCCAAGCAGAAAGTTGGATATTATGCCCCAAATCCCTCGCTCAGTGTATCATGGCTTGTATTTTTAAGCCAACCAGCCTTACCATATTTTCCCAAACTTTAAATACAGTTCTCAGCACAAAGAAGTACCAAAATTATTGGTATTTCATATTTCAAAAAGTAAAAAAGCAGGAAACCCCAAAAGTTATTGAGCTTTTTCTCAGACAAATCCTAAAGTTGTTGAGCTTTTTTATGCCAAAAAGATGTGTGTGGTTTTTTGTTTTTTTTTTGCCTAAGATCCAGGACAAAGCACCACATTTTGGAAATGCCCCCAGACATCAGTTCTGCCTTTGAAATCCCAGTAATGTCGGGACGTATGGCAACCCTACTAAAATGCTTACAAGAACATGTATTCTAGGGCTGAAATAAAGATATTGTTGAATGGTGTTGAAGCAGGGCAGAATGGATTTATGAATGAACTCATGCAAAACTGGCATAGGCTGGAAAGACAAACCATCCATCTCTAGTATTATTTCCTCCCAGGTTCCACAGTGAACCTGTTTTCAGATGGCCTGATGATGGAGCATTCTTCCCGATTTGTTTTCAGGGAGATTATACAAACGATGGCTATTTAATGAGCAATCATTCTGCTTTGCTTGCGGGGAGTTTGGACAACGTTGCATCAAAGAAAGTGTTGTCTCACACCTTCCAGTGCAGTTCCCCTACCATTTTGCCTGTCACAAAAAGTCTGATCTTTGGGGGAAACGGGTTTGTTGCCCAAGACCTCCCAATCAATTATAATTGTGGAACCTGAATCCCGTCCTAAAACAGTGGCACTCTGGAAGCACTCTTGAGGAAGTTGCAAGAACTGTTTTCTTGGCAAGAGTTTACCAATCTTGCATGCCTGCCTGCTTGCTGAATTCACCTTCATCCAAAGTCCTGGAGCTCTCACCTCTTATTTCCCACTCCTTTCCCCCCTATTTGCTATATTTTTCATTAAATTTTCTGTTTTACATTTTAGAATATACATTTAAACTGCCTTAAAATATCAGTGACTTTCTTTCTTCTCTTTCCATGGTTCATTTTGCACAACTTAAACCCATGCATATTTTACATACTCTAAACCATTCAGTATTCCATCATTACATCCGTCAAAACTTATTTACACTGTTGAATTTCTCTTAATGCTGCCAACGTTTTCAAGCATACACAGTCCCCCCCCCATATATTCAATAAACATTTTCCAATCTTCTTTAAAAGTATGTTCTTCTTGTTCTCTCATTCTATGTGTTAGATCCACAAGCTGCATATATTCCATCAGTTTGAGAAGCCATTCTTCTTTAGTTGGGACCTTGCTAATTTTCCATTTGGGGGCTAACAAAACACTGGTCACAGTAGTGGAATACATAAATAACCTTTTTTGACTCCTGGGAATTTCCATCTGAATTATCCCCAACAAAAAGGACTCTGTTGTTGTTTTTTAAGTACTTTTAAACATATTTTTCAATTCATTATAAATCATTTTGTTGTTGTTCAGTCGTTCAGTCGTGTCCGACTCTTCGTGACCCCATGGACCAGAGCACGCCAGGCACGCCTATCCCTCACTGCCTCTCGCAGTTTGGCCAAACTCATGTTAGTAGCTTCGAGAACACTGTCCAACCATCTCATCCTCTGTCGTCCCCTTCTCCTTGTGCCCTCCATCTTTCCCAACATCAGGGTCTTTTCCAGGGAGTCTTCTCTTCTCATGAGGTGGCCAAAGTACTGGAGCCTCAACTTCAGGGTCTGCCCTTCTAGTGAGCACTCAATAAATCATTTACCAATACACTTTTACCCTTTTACAAGTCTACCACATACGATAGAACATACCCTCAGCCACATTGCATCTCCAGCACTTGCACGGCATCCATATGGGCTGCCGCACATGCGCACTCTGTACGGGGATGACGCTCGTGCGGCAGCCCGTACGGTCGCTGTGCAAGCGGCAGCCCGTACAATCGCCACATGCGAGCAGCAGCCCATACGGAGTGCGCATGTGCGACATTCCATACAGACTGCTCATGTGCAGCATTCCATACGGACTGCACACACACGGGATGCTGCACATGCACAGTCTGTACGGGCTGCGCCGCCCCGGGTGCCGGAGAGGGTTTTTTTCGGCACTGCCCAAGTGTCCCTATTTTCCAGGGATGTCCCAGATTTACAGAAGCTGTCTTGGTTTCTGATTTGATCCTGGAATGTCCTGCTTTTTACTTAGGACGTCCCTATTTTTACTGGAGAAATGTTTGTTGGTATTGAGTCATTTGACCCCTGAGCCAAGGAGATAAATAACTATGCAACCTTTAGAAGACATCTGAAGGCAGCCCTGTATAGGGAAGTTTTTTTAATGTTTGATATTTTATTATGTTTTTCTTTATGTTCGAAGCTGCCCAGAGTGGCAGGGGCAACCCACTCTGATGGGCAGGGTATAAACAATATAACAATATAATAATAATAATAATAATAATAATAATAATAATAATAATTGAATAGGATATCCCTATTTTCATCAGAGAAATGTTGGAGGGTACGTCATTTCTGTATAATGGGTTCTGTACTTAGATCATAGTGGAAAATCGGTAGGAAACTACTGAATTATCTGAAGTAAATGACTCCTGAGCATTACCATGTAATATTTAATAATGAAATAGTAAAGCATCTTTACACAAGGCCAAATTGGACAGCTTGAGGGGGGTGGTTTGTACTAACAATAACAAAAATTCAAAAAAGGAATAGCCTTTTGTGGGATCAGGCGTTCTTTGCCATGGCTGATATATAGCAGTGACTCCCAAGCAACTTTCATTTGATTTGGCTGTTCTAATCTGCTGCTTCTGGAGATTAATTTTTGATGGATCGTTCTGTAACACAGCAATGTAAGTTACCATCAGGCAACGTCTGCGGAACCGGTAAAGAATGTTGCATGGGGATCCTTAATTAAAACCAAACAATTAAATCCACTGTAGAAGCCATGTCTTCTTTCCATCTCTGAGCCAGATGGAGATGGATTCTGACAGATTTTCTGGCAATTTTTCTGGCATATATTTAATGTAATAATAATAATAATAATAATAATAATAATAATAATAATAAATCAGCAAACACTCAGCTTACTGGCTTTTAAAACATTGCAGAAACCCTATTGCAGAATAAATAAATTCAATAGCGGTGTGTGTGTGTGTGTGTGTGTGTGTGAAAGAGAGAGAGAGAGAGAGCACAATCCTTAGTAGAGAATAGCAGTGTTAACAACTTCAAACATGTCCCTGTTTTTACCTGTGAAATGTTGAAAGGTACGTAACCAGAGACGGTAAAAAACTTGACCTGAGTTGCCACACAGCAAAGCCCAGACCTAGCCAATGATTATTGCCACAAGCCTTTCCTCATCTACAGCGGCCGCAATATTTCAAATTAAAGCTTGCCCCCAACTCCCTGAATCATTGAGATGCTGGATGTAATTATGCAGCGACTGTCTGAAAGACTTGTGTTTAGACATATTAAATTCCTCTTGTTTTTGCAAAGGCTGAAAAAAACATTAAGAGTTCTCTGTCTGCAGGCACATTGCACTACTGATAAAATTCCACAGCTCTGCTTTGCTTGCCAAATACATTAAATTCCTGAAATATTTATTGAGTGGTTTGTCAAGAAAGTGCAGCACTTTCAGTTCTTATTAACTGCATACTGTACAAATCCATCTCAGATTTTTCCTCAAGCTTTGGAAATAGTCTTTGGGCATAGTCACACGTCGGATGAAATAGCAGTCAGAAAGCTAGATGGGCTACTAATATATGGCTCAATCGTATTCCCACTCCTTTATCAATAACAGTCACCCATGTCTATTCTCTAGCATTTATTAATTTGGTAGCCCCCAAATCAACGTGACATCATTTTATTAGCACAAGCCACTCTTTTTGTTACTCATTCATGTAACTCGAATTGTAAGAAACTACTATCGATTTTGGAAAGTCTGTTCTCAGTGCGTTCTCGAGGTATTGTCACCCAGTTTGGCACGATGGACAAGCCAGTTTTGGTCCATTTCTGGATTCTGTTGGACCCCATTTTGAATCAAGACAGCAAAACATGCCAAATCGTGCCAAATCAGAGGCCTTTGTAGACACTGTTGCCCAATTCGGCATAACAGTTACCAAGAGTGAAGATTTGGTGTGGTGTTTTTTTTTAATAAAAAAAATCATTTTTATTCAACTTTCTAATTTACATTTCAAAATATTCATTTAAACAACCTTAAATCAATAACTTCCATTCTTCTCTTTCTGTGGTTCACATTGCATACCATACACCCCTGCATATATTACATGAACTAAACCGTTCAGTAATCTATTGTTGCATCCATGAAAACTAATTTACACTGTTGAATTTATCTTAATTCTATCAGCGTTTTTTAAATGAACACAATTTTCACCCATATACCGTATTCAGTAAACATTTTCCAATCTTCTCTAAACGTATGTTCTTCTTGTTCTCTTATTCTATATGTCAAATCTGCGAGCTGCATGTATCCCATCAATTTAAGTTGCCATTTTTCTTTAGTTGGGACCTTACTCGTTTTCCTTATTTGAGCTAACGAAACACGGGCCGCAGTAGTAGCATACATAAACTATCTTTTTTGGCACCTGGGAATTTCCCTCTGAATTATCCCCAACAAAAAGGACTCTGGTTTTTGTTTGTTTTTTTGTTTGTTTTTGTTTTAGAAAGGTACTTTTAAACATTTTTTTCCCCAATTCATTGTAAATTATTTCCCAATACTCTTTTACCCTTTCACAAGATTTGGTTTTGATCCATGTTTGGGAACAGTTTGGCACCGTTTTGATCAATGATGGTGGGCCAAACCATTCCAAACTGCACAGATGGGCACACCTTGCACAGTTTGGCACAATGGTTCCTAGGAAGAGAGCGAACCCAAGTCCTTCCACGATGAATGAATATTGCGTATGTGACAATGGATGAGGGGAGGGGGGAGAGAGGAGCGAATTTCAATAAGATTTAAGTGCAAATGGCCTCGCACAAGCTGATAACCATATTTCTTTGTGCATCTCTTCATTTTTCTCATTTCTGTCTAATCAGGAAGCAGCAGATGTTTCACAGCCTCAAAGTACTATAAATTTCAGCTGTATCGGTGGGTTAACAGAGAACTCTGTCAGGGGAAACCCTGTTGGTTTGGTTTTTTTCTCCCAGCAATTTCTCCCTCCGTGGCTCTGAGCAGATAGATTGATACAGAGCGAATCTTGTTTCTTTCACAATACCATTGGGCACAGTTTTGAATCAGGATAGTGGAGCAAACCACTGGCAAACTCCACTGATTTAGACATTCATGCAGATACCGTTGCCCAGTTTTGCATGATGGTTCCTGTTGAGAATAGCTGGTGAGCAGAGGGTGCGATCCTGCAGGCTGCAGGGTCCTACTTCAACAACATGTTACCTGTAGGGAACCCTCGGGGAGAATCAGATCACAGCAGGAATGAAAATGGGGTGGTCAAGACTGCAGCAACACCAAGACAAGAACAGGAAATGTAACCCCCAGACTGGCTGGGTGGAAAACTGACTTGGAAACAGGAGGATTCTTCCATCCCTAGTTGAAGATGATACCTTTTAAGCTGAGATCCTTGAGAGAGAGGTGGGGGGAGGGAGGGAGAGAGAGAGAGGGAGAGGGAGAGAGGGAGCGCTCATTTTTAAATACTGGAAGCTGATTTTTTTCCTGAATCGATTCTCTCTGTTTTTTCCAACCTTACTTCATTTTTGTTGTTGTTGTTGTTGTTGCTAACATAATGCTTGTTTTGTTTTGCCTGTTTCTGCTCAGAGCCCCATGAGATCCACACAGTACTGGAAGAGGAAAAATTCCTTATAGCCTAGTTAGCATATCTTCTTAGTTGCTCAGTTTTTCTCTCTACTTTGCCACTGGAGAGCTTGTGTATAGAACAAAGCTAAAGTATTTGCAATATGCTCTGGGCCTTTTGTTGTTCTGTTCTTAAAGAAGAAGCAGATTAAGCCAGATCTTAAGCAACAAGGGCATGTAATTTCTTATTAAAATGGTGGTGTGCATATTTCAGCCTTATAAAAATCACATGCCTAAGACTAATAAGAAAAAGCTATATATATTTTGGGGTTGCCATATTTCAAAAAGTGAAAAAGGTTTTTTGTTGAGCTTTTTTTTGGCAAAACCACTTTGGCAAAACTTGACTTCTTGAGCTATTCTTAAGGGAAATCGGCAAAAACTACATTTGCCAACATGGGTTGCCATATGTCCAGATTTTCTTGGACATTTTGCCAATTTCCGCTCAGACAGTGCTTCCGACTGCAGTATTCCAGGTATGCCCGGAAAATTGCAGACATATGGCAGCCCGAATATATTTGGATTTCAGAGGCAGAGTTAAGCACAAACCTATGTCAACTGGAGGAGATACAGCAAAACCAGGACTACTAACGTTATTTTACAAGGCACAACATCTCTTACCGAGCTCTTTCCTGTGGCTTAAAACAGATCATGGCTGAAGGTGGCCCAGTGTCTTCAGGCCTGCCAAAAGCTATAAAGCATTTTTATTGTGCTGATGACTTTCTGAGACGCAAACCTCAGACTCCCTCAAACGTGCTTTTAAAAAAAAGAAGTAGAAGAGAGACCTAAATGTTTCCAAACAAGGACAATGGCCCAGGAGGACCTGCAAATCACGGTGTAGGATGATCCTTTGCTTTTTATGTAATGAAATGGAAAGTCAGTATGAATGACCTGAGGCAGTTCTCTGTTATGTAACCTTCTCACAACTTGCCAGATGCTTCCAGAGGAATTTCTCTTTTGCTTAGTATCAGCAAGGAATTGTTCCACTGCTCACTCAGTGCAGTCACAGATCATCAAGTCAACAGCTGGTTAAATGTCCCCAAACTAGCATATTGAATCAGGTTACAAGGAACAATGTAAAAACACCTTTCTCTAAAGCCACGCTTGTTTAAATTGTTGTTCATGAATTCCGAAATCCATAACGGTTATTAAAAAAAAACAACCTTGGCAACCACATCACACCAGATGCAATTTCCTCCTCTACCCTGTGGAAAAATCACATGTACCTTGTGCATAGACAATCAGAAGCTTTTGAAGAGGAAATCTGTATTTTAAACCGAAAAGCTACTTGCTTCTTCAAAGGCACAGCTGCGTGCAGATGTATGCTAAACCAGGCTTTCCCAAACTTGGGTCTCTAGCTGAGTTTGGACCACTGGTCCTGCAAGCTAGGGATGATGGGAGCTGAAGTCAAAAAACACACACATGGAGACTAGAGTTTGGGAAACCCTGTGCTCAAACCCTGGTAAAACATTGTGCAAACACACTATCGTGACATTGGGTCCACACGCTCCCTTCCTTTTGCCATCTTCTTCTTGTGTGAGAAGAGATTAAAATCTCCAGGGTGGTGGTGGTTTGTAACAAACAACCATTTTCAGTTTCATCCAAATATAAGAAACTGTGGTTCGAGCATACGACGGTTGCTTGGCAATATCAGTAAGCAGGTTTGTGAATCAAGCAGGATTTGTACAAACCATCATTTCCTGTAGTCAAATGAAACAGGGCACTGCAGTTTGATGCAAACTGTGACTAGAGGCTTTCAATCTCCTTCATGTGCAAAGGTAGGGCTCCCATTCGTCCTGGTTATCCAGAACACGTCCTGGAATCTGCCTGCAAAAATGGTGTCATGGATTATTTTTTGGAAATCGGGCAAATGTCCCAGAAAACTGGCCACAGGGGTTAAATCATGCTGAAAATGCTAAAAAACACATGCTATCCATTTCCTCCATTGCCTCAGACTTTTTTTTTAAGACAGTCCACAAAACAATACAGAAGTTGGTAATATGTGCTTATTATGTTGCGACTGTTATTCTCGCATCTCATGTTACATTTTCCCACAGATACTATTTTTAAAAAATTTTGCTAACTTTTTAAAAAAAATCCTGAAATCATTGTGGTGTAGTGGTTAAGAGCAGTAGACTCGTAATCTGGTGAACCGGGTTCGTGTCTCTGCTCCTCCATATGCAGCTGCTGGGTGACCTTGGGCTGGTCACACTTCTCTGAAGTCTCTCAGCCCCACTCACCTCACAGAGTGTTTGTTGTGGGGGAGGAAGGGAAAGGAGAATGTTAGCCGCTTTGAGACTCCTTTGGGTAGTGATAAAGCGGGATATCAAATCCAAACTCTTCTTCTTCTTCTGTTTACAAGAAAGGCCATTGAAAACCCTTCATTTATACTTGTTGTACCAAAAACAATAAGCCATGAAAGATATAATTATGTTGTTGATTGCTTATGAAAAAGGAACATTAATTTCCCTTAGTTTCAGCATATTCACAGTTTGTTCATAATGTGTTTTTCCTCATTAATATTGGAAAAAGCCATTTGCTACAGGCTGAGAAATGAAGTGAAACACATCAGAATTTAAAACCTATACGGTTAGTAAATCAGATCCTGATATATTGCTGCCATTTGTCATTGTTAAATCTCCACTTTCTCCCCGAACTAAATACAGAGTCGATGCGTTTGTACCATGTTTGTGTGCAAACTAAACGTTGCCAAATAATCTTACCTCATAGGAACAAAGTGTTTTTTCTATACATTTAATTACAAAAATAAGAATCATAAATATCAGTTGTGTATTTCAAATGCGGCCAACCTATTTCACAAGATCAATTTTATTTGATTTCATTTTTACAGCGGAGGCAAATGTTTCAAGCAATACCTAACTTTAATTTTAATCTTTTCAGCTCTTTTTTATGCAACATGCCAATAATTTCAGTCCAAAGCCCTAATCCAATGCTCCCTAGTTTCCATGAATATGGCACTTTGCAAGGCAATTGCATCACAGAACCAAGGTGCTGCCATTATTATTCACAGCATAATGAATGCTATGACATATTGGTAAGTGAGGTCTGGAGAGTGGCAACACCAGAGGTCCGGAGGGTGGCAACACCAGAGGTCTGGAGGGTGGCAACATGAGAACAGGCCTTCTCTGCAGCAGCTCCCCGTCTGTGGAATGCTCTCCCCAGGGAAATTTGCCTGGTGCGTTCATTATACACCTTTGGGCACAAGGCAAATATGTTCCTTTTTAACCAGGCCTTTGGTCGAGCTGATTGACATCCAATACCCTTTTAAAATGTGTTTATTTGGGGGGGGGGTTATTGGGTTGTTTTTGTTTTAATTGTGTATTTTGCATTTTTATATTGTGATGCTTGGCAGGGGGTTGGACTGGATGGCCCTTGTGCTCTCTTCCAACTCTATGATTCTATGATCTTATCCTGTGAACTGCCCTGAAACCTGTGGGCATAGGGCGGTATACAAATTTAATTACTAACAACAACAATAGTAATTTTAGATGGTTGTAACTTGTCCTGGGACCTGCTAGTGAAGGAGGGCAATAACATGAATAAACAAGCAAGGGGTGATCTCTAGTTTTCCCCCCTTCTGCAATATAGGAGGACACTGAAAAGAAGGAGAGGGCTGCTGTTGAGCTGCAATGAGTCACTTTGTGAATTGTCAAAGACACAGAGCCCTTTCCATAGCCTTTTGGTGTGTGGCAGTTGCACCAGAGAGGCAGAGAGGTAGATTAGATAGCTAATGCCCAGTAGGTGCAGGTACAACAGAAGCTTGAATATAAAGGGATAAATTTCAGTTTACATACTTGTAAGAAGCTGAACATGGATTAAAAGCCATATAAGCAAACTTGGTAGTGTCAGTTGAGAGTCATGTCAGTTCAGTGCTGGTGGTTGCTAGGTTGCGGAGGTCCTTGTGACACGCCCTTCATTGTGACACCTCCCTCTGCTGGCTCCTTGGTCGCTGGGGCTCTAGAGGCATGGAGATCTTCTTTGGTTTGATGATTCAGCCAGTGAGAGAGACAGTGGATGGAGATGTAAGTAGACTTTCTCATCAGCTTCTGCATTCTATGCTCCCAGACAGTCTTAGGGAACATTTAAAAGATTAAGATCAGGAATAATTTAACTACTTCACCCAGCCCTTCTGGGCATCTTTATGACTCCACCCACTGTTTTGTAACAGTGAAGGGAAGTGACTGTGGGTTCTGCTTACACTTTAGGAAAAGGAAAACTAATAAGATGTCATGCCTTGGAAAAGGGCGTTCTTTTTAGGCTAGTGACACAAGAGTCATTTGATAACTCGCCATGGGAGCATTAAACATGCCCTCTGGAGAGGGTAATATCTTGCATTTTCTTCCTCCCCTTCTTGCCTCCCAGGGCCCATCTTTCAAAGGACAGCCAAGGTACAAAACCCTTCAGCACGCTGATGTTTCTTCTATAGTAATATTAGTATGTGGTATTTGATGTTTCCCTTTTAAACATCCCTTCACACAAAGCAAATCCACCTCTTTCAATGAGATGATGAGAATTGTCTTATAATATCCAAAGGGTGCTATTTTGGCTACAGTTTTCAAGCACTCTCTTCACAGGATACCCATAATGATATGCCTAGGAATGTGAATTCATCTTGAGCCTTGAGTTGTGAATATCCAAACCAGTTTAGGGATGTAGATCAGGAGAGTACTGTGAGTCCCATTTCTCACATTTTAACAGGCCTTCTCTGCAGTGGCTCCCTGTCTGTGGAATGCTCTCCCCAGGGAAGTTCACCTGGCGCCTTCGTTGTACACCTTTAGGCAACAGGCAAAAATGTTCCTTTTTAACCTGGACAGTTTTATCCTGAAGTATCTCCTACTATGTTGTGTTCTGATCCATGTATACACTGCACTTTTTATGCCAATAACGGAGATTGATTGATAGATAGATATTGGTAGGTGGTTCCTGTGTCTGGGTAGATGACCCATTATAGAACAAATTGCATTCCCCTTGAAGGAGCAGGTGTGTAACCTGGGAGTTTTCATGATCCTGCATTGACACATAGGACACCAATATCATCAGTGGTTAGGACCATGGGTAGGCAAACTAAGGCCTGGGGGCTGGATCCGGCCCAATCACCTTCTAAATCTGGCCTGCGGACAGTCCGGGAATCAGCGTGTTTTTACATGAGTAGAATGTGTGCTTTTATTTAAAATGCATCTCTGGGTTATTTGTGGGGCATAGGAATTCGTTCATATTTTTTTTTTCAAAATATAGTCCGGCCCCTACAAGATCTGAGTGACAGTGGACTGCCCCCCTGCTGAAATAGTTTGCTGACCCCTGGGTACTGTCTATATTAGACTACAGATCCTCTAAGTGTCTCTATTTCATTTTTTTCATTTTTACATAATTTTTATTAAATTTTCTGTTTTACAATTTAGAATATTTATTTAAACAACTTTAAAATATCAGTGACTTCCCTTCTTCTCTTTCCGTGGTTCATTTTGCATAGCATAAATCCCAGCATATTTTATATAAACTAAACCATTCAGTATTCCATTATTACATCCATCAAAACTTATTTACACTGTTGAATTTATCTTAATGCTGCCAGTGTACGTACACAATTTCCCCCCATATATTCAATAAACATTTCCCACTCTTCTTCAAATGAATGTTCTTCTTGTTCTCTTATTCTATAAGTTAGATCCGGAAGCTGCACATATTCCATCAATTTATGTTACCGTTCTTCTTTGGTTGGAACATCGCTCATTTTCCATTTTTTGCCAAGTGTCCCTATTTTCCAGGGATGGTCCCCAATTTACACAAGCCATCCTGGTTTCTGATTTGATCCAAGAATGCCCCGTTTTTCCTTAGGACGTCCCTATTTTCATCAGAGAAATCATAGAGGGTGTGGAATTAAGTGACACTCAAGTTGAATATGTAACTGTTAGGGCTGCCATATGTCAATTTCAGTGGTTTCCTTAAAAAAAAAAAAAAAAGCTCAACAAATTTGGTGTCTTAACAACTTTTGGGGTGTCCTGGTTTTTTTTTTTATCCTAACCTGAATGGAGCTATAAATGTTTTCTGCCTTCCTCACTCCTCAGTCATGAAATAATGTAATTGTGTAGAAATGCAGTAGTAACTTAATCCTGCTGTTGTTTAGCAGATTTTTTTGTCTAATTAAACAGGTCTTTTTAAATCTTAGGGGACACAGAGCTTCTCCAGAAGCAGCTTATCATTTCAGGAAGGACACATATTGCTCCAATGGAAATTATCCCCTAGGGCCAGGTTTCCATTTAGTTGTTTGCTCCTAGATGTCCCCTGAATAGGGGACATTTGATTTTTCCAATCCTCTTCTTGCATATAGTGTAGACCTCTATGGAAATATGCTGCCTATATGGAATTCAGGCTATCTCAAAATGTTTCTGTTCTGATCCAAATGGATCTTCTCAATTATGGATCTTCTCAATGTTGCGCCCCTTCAGCTCGGCAGCCTGCGTGAGAAAACCGCCCTAACTCAGGCACCGCCAGAAGTTCTGAGTGCTGCTTTTATTGGCTAAAGACCAAAGAATAAAAAATAATACATTTGGTCTGGTGGTACAATAGTACAAATGACATCGACATATCTGTGTTTCACTCACCCGCCCTGATCCAGATCACACTGTATTAATAGAATCATAGAATTGTAGAGTTGGAAGGGATCCCAACTACCATCTGGTCCAACCCCCTGCAATGCATTTAAGGTGCTAAATCTTGTGTTTCTGCAATAGTAAGAACCACAGCAAAATTAAACTAGCCTGTACCACAGAGCTACTCTGATGTGGTGGATGAGACCGGAAAACCTCAGCAAGCCACTGTCTGTCAGTTTCACCTGTGAAGCAATATGAGTCTAATGTCACTGACCTACATTTCAGGGCTGTTCTAAAGACAAAGTATGTGCAATAGAAATGTGGTATCTTAGGTTACGAACTTAATTCGTTCTGGAGGTCTGTTCTTAAGCTGAAACTGTTCTTAATCTGAGGTACGCTTTCGCTAATAGGGCCTCCCACTGCCGCTGCGCTTCCTGCGCACGATTTCTGTTCTCATCCTGGGGCAAAGTTCGTAGCCCGAGGTACTACTTCCGGGTTAGCAGAGTTTGTAACCCGAAGTGTTTGTAACCCGAAGCGTTTGTAACCCAAGGTACCACTGTATACATATTTGCTAAGGACCACCCCTGGGTTAGAAGAGAGCACCATGATTTATATCGATGATGACAACGATCATTTAATCTGTGTTTCCTGAAGCAGCATTAGAGGAATTCAGTGGCAGAATGGAGATATCTGCGACGATGCTGGTGGATGTTTAAAATGTATGTGTATTTGAAGCAAACGTTCATGGGGAAGTGGTTGGAAAAGAAAACTGATAGTTAAGAGTGTTTCCTCCTTCAAAAAGAGCAAATTCAAACCGCTCCAGAATCTTGCTCCCTGCACATCCTTTTTGTGGTAAAGATGTTCCTAATTATATATTTCTCCATGCATTTTGTCTAGGAGATAAATTAAATCTTTGAGTAAGCAGATTTACATTTCTTTCCAGTGACAACTGTGATGATGGAAACAAAAGTGGCTAACAAATTCTCATCACAGCCATTCATCAGGAGCCCTTGCTAATTCCTATGCAGTTAATTGGCACACATCTCTCCAATTTTGTGGTCTAGATGGGAGTATCCTAGACAAACACGCCATACTGATTGAGAGTGTGTAGCACTCCAATTCCTGGTGGTGACTCCTTTCTGGGGAGAGGTGAATCTAGCTTCATTAACGTGTGACCCCTAAATTTTGGAGCCCCTATTGCCCCCAGTTTGCGTGTCAATTACCCAGTTTGAGGGGTGGCTCAAGACATGGGGTTTGTGGCACAAAACGGTGCAAAACTGGTTCAAAATTTTGGCACCATTTTGGAGTCAATCGGGCAATGTTGTATTTTAAGGGTTCACTTGTGACCCCGGTTTGCTGTGCATTTTAAAATATGCAGCGGGCACCTTTTTTGTATAATTTTTATTGTTTTTCTATTTTACATTTTAGAATATTCATTTGAACAACCTTAAAATATCAGTGATTTCCCTTCTTCTCCTTCCATGGTTCAATTTGCATGCCATAGATCCCTGCATATTTTACATAAACTAAACCATTTATTATTCCATTTTTATATCCATCAACACTTATTTACACTGTTGAATTTATCTTAATGCTGCCAACATTTTCAAATGTACACAGTTTTCACCCATATATTCAATAAAAGTTTTCCAATCTTCTGTAAACATATATTCTTCTTGTTCTCTTATTCTATAAGTTAAATCTGTGAGCTGCGCGTATTCCATCCATTTAAGTTGCCATTCTTCTTTAACTGAGACCTCACCCATTTTCCATTTTTGGGCAAACGAAACCCAGGCTGCAGTAATGGCATACATAAATAATGTTTTTTGACACCTGGGAATTTCCATCTGCATTATCCCCAACAGAAAGGTCTCTGGTTTTTTTTTGGGAAAGTACTTTAAAACATTTTTTTCCAATTCATTGCAAATCATTTCCCAATACTCTTCTACCCTTTTACAAATCTACGACATATGATAGAACGTAGCCTCAGCCTCATTGCATCTCCAGCATTTAACTGATTCAGTCTTTTACGTTTTAGCAAGTCTACTTGGAGCATGTTATTCCTTGAAAGAGAACTACCTGTAAATCATTTTCAGGTAGTTCTCTTTCAAGGAATAACATGCTCTGAACTTCAAATCACTCTTCCCTAGTTTTCCCCAGAGATTGAAATCTATATTATGTCCTATATCTAATGCCCTTTGTATCATGGAAGCTTTAACAAGCTCGTCTTTTGTTTCCCATTCTAATAACAGTTTGTACATTTTAGATAAGAGTTTTTCTTTGTTTTGTAAAAGTTCTTTTTCAAATCATAAGCTTTGGTCCAAATAAATAAATAAATTCCTGTCTGTTTTAAACATTTCATATAACTGATGATATTGTAGCGGATACCCTTTTTAATATGTGAATCTCTTGATGCTGCCCCAGTCAGTGGATTGTCCAAGCGTGAATTTAGCTTTAGCAACTAAATACCCATGAAGAATCAATACATGTCAAAGTTACTGCATGCAGAACAAAAGGCTTGCATATAGATTTTGCAGGTAACATCTGCAAGCAGAAATGGCCAGAAATGTCAACTCCCATGTAGCTTCCGCAGGCTCTCATAAAAATGTGTCATTGTTCTATTTTAAAGCCATCTTAAGAGGAGCATAAATGACACTGATGAGAAAGAAATCTAGTGTTTGATTCTCGCAGCATTTCCCAAATATTCAAGTAAGGCATGTTTATATGGTGAGTGATCCTACAAAATTCAGTTCCTCTATATTGTCCCTTCTGCCATAAAGCCTTGGCCATATCACTTCTGTCAAACGCTAACAAGACCAGGGTTAAACAGCTCTTCTATCTCCAAAGAAGCAATCGTGCCTCAATATGTTGAGAATGTTTTTCCTCTGAGCTCTTTGCCATCTGAACTGCCAAAGGCCAATGCGGCAATTTCAGAACTGCTTTATAAGCAGAGATGGAGCTCCTGGGCTATTAAAGCAAATGGTTTAATGTTACTGTTACAGTGCAGGCGGCTTGCTTTTCGCTGTTAAAAAGTCCCGCTGTGGGTCTCTCTGAAGGCAGCTTCATTTCACTGAAACATAAACTGACATTGGCATGTGCTCTTGTGGGAAAATGATGGCCGAGATTTACACTCCTTTCTTGCTAAGCAGATACAGCTCTTCCTTGCTGACTTCCTTCCTAACAGGGGATCAAATATTTATTGCATATAACAGTTGGAACGCCTCTTCGCATTTTTGCCGAGGTGCTTCTAGAAATCCCCGGTTTCTATTTTGCAAAACGAGAGACTCAGAAATAAATGAATCTCTAACAGATAGAAGCAGATGAAAGAGGAACTTTATGGCTTCACTGTCAGGCAACGTTTTCTCCCCCCACCTCCACTTCTACCTGCTTTTTTCGCCATCTGGCTTGATGATAAATTGTAGACAACTTGAAAGCTTTGTCTGCTATTTTGCAACATCTTGGGTGGCCTAATCAAAATACTAAGCTAGAAAAGGCTTCTTTCTCCACCCTGGAACACCTATCCAGTTGGAAATGATAGTGATATTTTTTAATCCTGTGTGTGTGTTTGTGTGTGTTCCTAGGGTTGCCACACATCCGGAATTTCCCAGACATATCTGGAATACTGCAGCTGCAAACAGTGTCCGGGTGGAAATCGGTAGAATGTCCAAGAAAATCCGGACGTATAGCAGCCCATTTCGCCAGTGCTTCTTTCGCCGATAGCTCAGAAATGTCCAACTTCTTTGCTCAACAGTTTTGGCCAAAACCAGAAAAAGCTCAACAACTTTTCCATTGGGATTTCCCCTTTTTGAAATATGGCAACCTGGCAACCCTGGTGTGTTCCTGTCCTCAGATTCCCTTTCCTTGTCTCTGATCTGCATGCGTTCATGACAGTTCATGCTACTTTTCTTAAGGGATGATAGGAGAATTCTGTATCTGCAGATTCCAGTATGAATTGACCTGAGGAGCACCTCCCAGACCAACTTGTGGATTGAGCAGCAGTTGTGGGGCAAGCACATATGGGGCAGCAGTACTCACCTGCCTTCTGAACACATAGCATTGCTGCCTTTTCCTGAGAGAGTGTGAGATAGATAGATAGATAGATAGATGAATGGCAGATGAAAATGATGGACTATATGGAGCTCGCAGAAATGACCGGGAAAATCCGTGACCAGAGAGACGGTGGAGAAAGAATGGGGAAAATTTAAAATGTATTTAAAAGAGCATTGTAAGATTGAAATTTAGATATATTTTGAGGATAAGATAGGCTGTAGATTAGAAGTTAGTTGTATTTGATATAAGATGATATGATAGGATAAGAGATAGATTTAATTAATTAGATAAGGATAGAATATAAGTTAAGTGATAAGAGATATAAAGTTGTTTTTAGAAAATAGACTAGAATTATATAGGTTTTGGAAGTTACGAAAAAGGTATTCACAAGGGACGCAGGAGGAGGAGACAGGAGGAAGTCCTAATAAGATGTGAGGGAAGATCGAATTATTTTTTATAGAAGTAATAAGTTGTTATTTTGTTGTGTTTTTTGTTTGTTAATGTTGTTGTTATTGTAGTTTTTATGTTGTCATTTTGTTTTTTATGTCAAAAATTTAATAAATATTTTTTTTTAAAAGATAGATAGATAGATAGATAGATAGATGATAGATAGATGATGATAATAGATGATAGATAGATAGATGATAGATAGATGATGATAATAGAGATAGATAGATAGATTAGATAGAGAGATAGATAGATAGAGAGAGAGAGAGAGAGAGAGAGAGAGAGAGAGATAGATAGATAAATGAATATATTTCCCATGACATGGGTTTCTGACATCAACACTTTGGTCCAAGGAAGACAAATGCCTAGGGTCACCATATACCCAAAATTGAAAATCTGGCCAAAGTTGTTGGGTGTTGTTGTTGTTTTATCAAAGTTGAGCTCTTCTGGGGAACATGTCCCCCCCCTAAAAAAAAAAAGCTTTGGGGGCTTTTCTAGGTTTTTTAAAGCATTAAAAAAATCATCCTACTTGCCATACGTCCAGATTTTCCCAGAAATTTTTCTGATTTAGCAAAAATCTGCCTGGGCGCCATTTTGCTGTCTGATTCCCGGAAGTGTCCAGGAAAACCCATACGTATGGCAGCCCTACAAATGCCACAGCCATTCTGATGCTCCTAAAGTAATGTCAGAAGACCTTTTAGGTGCCCTGCCCTGGATTGTGGCCAGAAACCTGAACCTGGGCACAGAATGGAGGCTATGGAACAGGCAAAGGAGATTCATAGCTTTATTTCATTTAGGCAAATATATCCTCACGTGAGCAAAGCAAGCAAAATTTGTTGTGTGGTAGCCACCAGATGAAGTATTCTCCCTTTGGATGTTTCCATGGAGACTGCCTTCAGCTGGCACTGAAGGGGCTGTATCTCCTTAGACAGAGGAGTCGAACAAATTTACAATGCTCCAAAGATCAGCAATTTATTCCCTTTCCAGAGGGATAGCCGTGTTAGTCTTATGCAGCAAACAACAAGGTGGTACTTTAAAGACCAGGAAATTTATTACAACAACAGCCTTTGTGAACTGCAGTCTGTAAGACGCATGAAAGGTTATTAGGATCATGTATATATATTTATATTTTGGTGGTGCTGGTGGGGAGATTGTAAACAATGAAATAAAGGGGAACGTAAATGCCAGGGTTGCCATATTCCCCCAACTGAAAATTCAGACAAAGTTGTTGAGCTCTACAGGAGGAATTGCATAATTAACAGTGGTTGTTCACAACCAGGTGCTAATACATTCATAAGTAGGTGCTAATGCATACAACAAATGGGGCAGCCTTTACTCAAAAGAATAGACACAAATCCAATCAGAGAGAGCAATATTCAAAAACCTAGTGACGGGAAATTCGTACTCCCAGAGGAAGACCTTCCTGGAGCAAAGGACCTTCGGAGCGAGATGCAATGCGAAAGTGCCGAATTATAACGTATCAAGAGGTTCAGTGTTATTACTTGCGGAATGATCTGGGACAAAGGATGGTTTTGTACATTACAATGGTACCTCGGGTTACAAACGCTTCAGGTTACAGACGCTTCAGGTTACAGACTCCGCTAACCCAGAAATATTACCTCAGGTTAAGAACTTTACTTCAGGATGAGAACAGAAATTGCGTGGCAGTGGTGTGGCAGCAATGGGAGGCCCCATTAGCTAAAGTGCTACCTTAGGTTAAGAACAGTTTAGGTTAAGAACGGACCTCCAGAATGAATTAAGTTCTTAACCCGAGGTACCACTGTATGTGTGTTAATGGGTTTACCGATGCTATGATGACTGTGCTACAAACAACTGTTTTGTGAACCACCCATGTTAAATACGCAATCATTACTGCCTGTGCTTTTCTGCATTTGGTTTCCCTCTGACCTCACGGCTTATCCTTCCTTTGTACCATGTGCATATATAACTCAATATAATATTTCACGTATCTGATGAAGTCAATTGTTGTTCCTGAAAATGCACTAATAAATTTGTTGGCCTTTAAGATGCCACAAAACATGCTGCTGTTTTCACTTTCTCAAATACTCCGTGCTTTGCAGGGATTAGGGTGGCGTCTCTACTGCTGAGCTTCCGAAAGAAAGATCAAGTGAAGTTCTTTTAAAAATTGCAATGCAGAGGTACCTTGGTTCTTAAACGCCTTGGTACTCAAACAACTTGGAACCCAAACATTGCAAACCCAGAAGTAAGTGTTCTGGTTTGCACGCTTCTGATTTGAGTGCCACACTTTCATTTTGAGTGTTATGCTGAGGTCTGTCTGTTTTTGCTATTTATTTTGTGTTTTTGTTTCTGCGGCTCTTTTTTTTTGTGACTGTGGAACCCAGTTCAGCTACTGATTGATTGTGTGACTGCCGTACATTGCTTACTGCTTTCATTTCATGGATCAATGGTCTCATTAGATAGTAAAATTCATGTTGAATTGCTGTTTTAGGGGTTGTTTTTAAAAGTCTGGAACGGATTAATCCGTTTTGCATTACTTTCTATGGGAAAGCGTGCCTTGGTTTTGGAACGCTTTGGTTTTGGAACGGACTTCCACAATGGATTACATTTGAGAACCAAGATACCACTGTACAAAAATACCCTGCTGATTCCATCATCTCCCATAAGACTTGAACTTACTTGTGGTGTAACGGTGCATTCTCCAGATAGTTCCTCCCATATTCTCTCTCTCTCATTTAAACCGATTTCCATTTTCATTAGTGTCATTAGGTGTGTGCCATCCACAGACAAATGTATTCTTTGGTCTCTGGTAGAAATGAATCAAGATGGTTGAATTTGAATTAAAATGATTCCTCGCCCCAACATAAAATTGGGGCTCTGAGGTATAAATTAGCTGTCTACAGGCTTTGGAACAACAGAGCAGCTCTTGAAATAGCCCTCATAAAAGAATCACTGTTCAATCTCACATATTTCATTCAGATTCATTGTTGTAGTAATTAGTTTTCATATTAATACACACGTGCGTCCTCTTCAAGGTTACCGGGAGTGGAATGCTAAAAGAAAGGCAGTGGTTGCTTTTAAAAAATCATTCACTGCTGTTTTATATTTTATCTATTTTTAACCCGTTTAGGCGATTTGACATTGCCATGATTGCTTTTATTGTCTTTGGCAATTGCTTTAGCAATTCTAACAGGTGATCTTAATGCTTTAATTTAATATAAACCTTTCGATATTTTATTTTATTACTACGTTTATAACCCAACTTTCCTCCAAGCAGCTCAAGGTGATTTACGTGGCTCTCCTGCTCCTCTGTCTGTTGTCACAACAACCCTGTGAGGTTGGTTACTAGTTCATAATCTATGTCTAAGTCAATTGCATGGCTGTGTATCAAGAACTTTCGAGATAATTCCCACGGAAGTATATTCACAGATGCATGCATCCTCCCAAACAAAATTCAAAATAGAGCTGAATGTCACTCTCCCCAAGAGAGAGGGACCAGTCTACATGAAATTACATAGCAAATATATTTTAAAGATGGAGCATGTGGACTTTAACGGGGTGTGTGTGTTCATATATCTGTAAGATTAGTTTCAATAGGATCTCTTAGGTTTTTACAGCTTGGAGGCCCAGAAATCTGACTAATACCCCAAATGCAATTTTATTGATAAGCTTGGGTTGTTAAAATGAGACCTTTGCTGTGGTTTACAAAGGTTATCTGCAATAAACATATGTAGGGTTGCCATATTTTGAAGAGAGAGAAAAAAAGAGAAGATGCTATGACGACTCTCATTTTAAATACCCCTACTCTATGTAGGCTATAGAAGCTGTGATATATTGTTGAGGGGGGCGGGTTAGGAAAAGAGAAGAGGAAAGCAAGTCTTCAACCACCAGTCATGTCTATGTCTCATCCAGAAAGTAAAGCCAGAGACATTTTGGAAAATTAAAAAAATCCACCCGGACAGAAATCTTCCCCCTGAAAAAGAGGATGTGTCCTGGAAAAAGAGGACACATGGCAATCCTACATATGCGCAACCTTATACAGTGGTGCCTCACAAGACGAAATTAATTTGTTCCGCGAGTTTTGCCGTATAGCGCAAATTTCGTCTTGCGAAGCACGGTCGGTTTTTGTTTTGTGAGTCGCGGCCATAGGAAAATTCGTCTTGCGATTCACCCTTTTGTTAGCGAATGCCTTTCGTCTAGCGAGTTTTTCATCTAGCAAGGCATTCGTCTTGCGAGGTACCACTGTATATTAAAGCATACCCTCCAACATTTCTCCAGTGAAAAAGCAGTGCCCATGCAGACATAAATGTCCTCAGCACACTTGCAAATCCCCCTCCCTTCCAGCTAATTACATTTCTTAATATCTTTCCCCCATCAGCTCTTTTCAGACTTGCATCTTCAACTGACCAGACTGGGGGTGCAAGGAACAGCTTGGCCTGATCCTGTGCCCTTTAGCAGCAGGAGACATGCAGAAATCGGTACATGGGTTTTTGCATGGCATGAAGATGATTAGCATTGCTTGCTGCTCTCTGCAGATCCCAGCACTCTTCAAGGCCCAGTAAGAAGTTGGCAAACCTCTTTCAGACTTCACATATGTGAAGGTTAATTTTATAGCATTGTCAGTATCGATTTATATATACTTTAAGAGATGAGGTCATAAGGACTTTGGCATAACACATGCTCTATGCTGGTCATACAAGACGTTATTACTTTCATTTTTTTAAAAAATGTAATAAAATCTGTCTAAATTAATTAAGAGCTTGCAAGAAGAGATATGGTAATACAGTCCAAAGTGATGAGATCATCATCTGCAGCCTGCAACGTTTGTGCAAACCTTATCCTCATGTTTTGCTACTGCCAAGTATCTGGCAGTCCTGAAAATAACCTTTATCTAGTTCACAAAGCAGGATCTTTCAGCTTTGACTGTTGACCCAAGTCTTAGCCTTGGCAAATATTTCTTCCGACAGTCAGTGTTGCCAGTTGATCAGGAATGATGGAAGCTGTCGTTGTCCTGTCCCCCCCGCCTTAAATTTTTATTGCTTTTCATGCAATTTAACAAATTCAATTCAGTTTCAATGCAATAGTCCCTTAACATTTTAACTTCCCATTCTTACTTCCGTGATGCTTCTGTTCAAATCATTTCTCACCTGCCTTGAATGTAATGCATCTTTCTATCACATATATCCCAAGTTACATTCCTTTTTATCTTTCTCATTCCTTTGTTTATACAGTGGTACCTCAGTTTTCGAGCATCTCGGAAGCCAAACATTTCGGTTTTCCAATGCTGGAAACCCGGAAGTAATTGTTTCAATTTTCGAACGCACCTTGGAAGTCAAATGGCTTCCACTGCGTGTTTATCAATTTTTCAAATTGAACTTGCAGCCAGCCCTTTGTGCCTCGTTTTTCAAACGGCCTTCCAGAACGGATTACGTTCGAGAACTGAGATATCACTGTATTCCCACTCCTGCCTGCAATTTCATTTGACTATAATAGTTTCTCAGATAGTCCAGAAAGGGTCTCTGATTTCGTCTTGTCGGTCTCTTATTTCTGCCGTCAATTTTGATGGGAGTTGTAGTCCAACAACTTCTAGAGGGCCACAGTTTGCTCATCCCTGATCTAGTGGATTCTCCTGTCAGGATACTTCAACAAGGTGCTTTGCAGTGTTAAGGCCAAAGCTGCTCTATGGAGAGCTCTAGAAAACAATTTGTGTAAGCAACACTCTTAGAATGAGAGACGTTTTTATATAGCAATAAAAAAAGAGGGAGAAAGCCAAGGGCTGGTTTGTCCGCCAAGTCCTACTGTGCTCTACGGAATTATTTATGTGTCTTTTGTGGTCAGTCTCATTCTTCCGAAATGCACACACAGAAAGGAAACTTACTTTGGATAGGTATGTTGCCAGTTTTTTTCTTTTTTCCTCTTTTGCAAAAAGCTATTTAGCGACCAGAAGGGATTAATTCAGAGGCCTATTGAAAAGCAGCATTACAGCTTTTCAGAATCTTTTTGTGTTCCTGGAATAGCCGGCAGGACTCACGTCGCTACTTGGCTTTGCCTGCTTCTGTTCTTGTCTCTTTCGATCACAACAGATGGCAAAAAGATTTATTTGGGCATCCGAGTCTTTCTTCTGGTTTATGTTTTCCTGTGCCAAGAGTCAGGAGGGCAGAATCCGATCATATAGCCGATGGAGAAAGCTTGCCGTTTATCAGGGCAGAGTAAAAAAATACAAAGATGAAGGAGTTGTGTCCAGTGTTAAGCCAGCTCAGAGAAAACCCATCAAAATTAACTGACATGGCTAACTTAGATCCATTAATTTCATTAAGTCTGCTCTGCATGGAGTCAACCCAATAACAAATATTTCATAATTACACATGATGGCTGGTCTGTTGTGTCAAGAGTTTTCAGAGGTTTATAGCTGGGGTGGTGGTGGGGAGGTCAGAGAATTATCATTGTTTCTCCCCCAAAGCCATTCTTCATTCATTCATTTATTGCATTGAGATCCCTAACCCCCAAAGCGCTAAGCAAATTACATATCTAGGAAGCTTAGGAGGCCAAAGCTTTGTAGTTTCACAGATGCAATGTCTTCGTGTACCTTCATACCATTTTCTGGGCCATTACCAGTTGTAGTGGAGACATCAACGTATGCACGAGCATCAGTTTTAGCACTTGGTATACTATTTGGCATCCTTGGGGCTCTGAATGCTATCACTTGCCTGAGCTCTGCCTCATTTTTTAAAAAACCCACCTTTTAAAATGTAACCTTTTTCAGCAGCTGAAACTGAATGGCTTGCACCCGTCATCTTGATTTCACACAGAGATGCACAGTGACCAGGAAGGCAACTCATTCTAGAATCTTCCCACATGGTAGGCGAAAGCAGTTAGACAGTCTCCCTCGCAGCGAAATGTCCTGAAAATGGTAAATCTGAAAGGGCTGCACAGAGTGCAAGGAAAAACTGGAGCCTAATTAACTTTTCCAGACAACCACTGATTTCTAGCGGATTTCATGAATCTGTTTTTTGAGATCCTTCCCTGAAAATTCAGCATTGGGAGACTAGTGGCAGAAGGATGGTTTTTTGCGATTAGAAAAATGAACATGGCTAAAGGTGGAGAGATCAGAGAATCAGACCAGTATGCATTAGTGACCTAAACAAGCCCTGAAATGGTAAAAGGTTTGAGTGAAAATTACATGGAGGGGCTTGGAAAATGCCTGACAACTGCACAACAAATTAGATGCGCTAGAAGCTATGGAAATTGCTTGAACATGAGTAGGGCTGCCATACGTCCTGATTTTCCAGGACATGTCCTGGAATTTGCCTCCAAAAATGGGGGGGGGGGTTGGGGTTCCTGGTTTTTACTTTTTGAAATGAGGCAAATGTGTCAAACCTTAAGAAATAGGACAGCTGTATCCTAAGACCAGTTGATGTTGCTGCTTCGGCCTCTGAAGTTTCTTAACTATATTCTTCAGAATAAGAATGAGAATCTGAGCCTCCCACTTCCTCCTAAGACTTGTTCCCAGCCCGCTTCCTTCCCAGCAGTTGCAAACTCCTTTGAGGATGGGCTCTCATTCTTCTAAATGTAGCACCCTTCTCGTTCTTGGGGACAGAGGAGGAGGAGAGAGGAAAACAGTGGAACTGACAGGTTACTGGGGATCTGTCACAGTCTCGTCCTTGTCCTCATCTGCCACAGTGTCATTAACTTCTGTTGCTTGCCCAGCCTCCCATCCATCTGCCCCCAGCCTATTCCTCTGACCTGTCTTCTGTGTCCCACCACCATTCTCCTGGCTCGGAGCCTTCCCACTCTGATGCTTCCCTGGGGGTTCCCTGGCTGTAGCCTCCCACCATTCCTCCTCATCCTGCCAGTCCCTGACACTCCACAAGTGCTCTTTTTTTGGTATAGCTAGAAAGTGCCCATCAGCTGTAATAATTCTTCTTGGTTGTCTGGTTGTGGAGATGCTGGGGGAAGGCAGATGCATAGATGGCTCTAACTTCTGCTTGCCTGGAATTTATTTTGCTTCTTCTTGTTGTTGTTCAGTCGTTCAGTCGTGTCCGACTCTTCGTGACCCCATGGACCAGAGCACGCCAGGCACGCCTATCCTTCACTGCCTCTCGCAGTTTGGCCAAACTCATGTTAGTAGCTTCGAGAACACTGTCCAACCATCTCATCCTCTGTCGTCCCCTTCTTCTTGTGCCCTCCATCTTTCCCAACATCAGGGTCTTTTCTAGGGAGTCTTCTCTTCTCATGAGGTGACCAAAGTACTGGAGCCTCAACTTCAGGATCTGTCCTTCTAGTGAGCACTCAGGGCTGATTTCTTTGAGAATGGATAGGTTTGATCTTCTTGCAGTCCATGGGACTCTCAAGAGTCTCCTCCAGCACCATAATTCAAAAGCATCAATTCTTCGGCGATCAGCCTTCTTTATGGTCCAGCTCTCACTTCCGTACATTACTACTGGGAAAACCATAGTTTTAACTATACGGACCTTTGTCGGCAAGGTGATGTCTTTGCTTTTTAAGATGCTGTCTAGGTTTGTCATTGCTTTTCTCCCAAGAAGCAGGCGTCTTCTGATTTCGTGACTGCTGTCACCATCTGCATTGATCATGGAACCCAAGAAAGTGAAATCTCTCACTGCCTCCATTTCTTCCCCTTCTATTTGCCAGGAGGTGATGGGACCAGTGGCCATGATCTTAGTTTTTTTGATGTTGAGCTTCAGATCATATTTTGCGCTCTCCTCTTTCACCCTCATTAAAAGGTTCTTTAATTCCTCCTCATTTTCTGCCATCAAGGTAGTATCATCAGCATATCTTCCTCTAGCAATGCACAATTACAACTAAATTCTGCTGAACAGATTTGCTGGGCATCAAAGACCCGACAGTCAATCTTACGGCTTCTCTATTACTTCATAAGCATGAGGCTGTCAGTGGCTAAAACAGATACATTCATTCAGCAGGATATATATTCATTGTCTTATTTGACAGTGGTTCCTTGGTACTGGCTGATTAGGTTTCAACACAGCACTAGAAAGTATTTAGACTGAAGAAATTTCAACCGACAAAGGTTTTCACCCTGATTAGATTCCAGCAAATGTCATGGAAGATGACATCTGGATGTAAGTCAGCCCATGTCAGAAGTGTAGATTTTGGCAATTTTCCTTAAAAACAACTTTTGTGTCTGGATTTTCAGTTTTTGAAATATAGCAAGACTAAGTTATCCTAAAGCATGGTGTTGATTTAAGGTGGCCTCTTAGTCCTGAACTCTCCTGAAAAGTGATTATTCGTCTTCACAGCTATCACACATCTGCAGTCTTGAGGGAAGAAACATGTTCTGTTGAGTATTCACAATCCTCTATCTTGGCTTTTACTTTATTTGAAGAGCTCTATTAATGGAGATATTGAAAAGCAATACTTTGGAACCTCAGATCATGCTTTCACTGCTGATCCAAGGAGTGGGAGAAAGCCTGAATAGCCTAGGGCTTCATGAAAGTGCCCTTGGCACTTGATTCTTTCATTCCTTGCCTTTGACTCATGGACAAATATATTTGTCAAAGCAAATATTTGTTGATCCTTGTACTCTTCCTGCATCTTTCTACAGGCTGACCTTTTACTGGTAGCATATCCCACTGGGTTCAACAAGACTTACACACACAGGCAATCTTTAAGGTTCTAAACGGCCTTAGCCCAATATACCTGAAGGAGCATCTCCACCCCCATCATTCAGCCTTGACACTCCGAGGGCCTTCTGATGGTTCCCTCACTGCGAGAAGTGAGGTTACGGGGAACCATGGAGAGGGCCTCTCGGTAATGGCGCCCTCCTTGTGGAACGCCCTCCCATCAGATGTCAAGGAAATAAACAACTATCTGACTTTTAGAAGACATTTGAAGACAGCCCTGTTTAGGGAAGTTTTTAATGTGTAATGTCTTGTTACCTTTATATATGTTGGAAGCTGCCCAGAGTGGCTGGGGCAACCCAGTTAGATAGGCGGGGTACAAATAAATTGTTGTTGTTTTTGTTGTTGTTGTTGTTGCAACCTAGAGTATTTTTGCAGTTCACAGGTATAGTAACTTTGGTGGTCAGCCAATCCACACTTATTATGAGTAATTGCCATTGAACTTGGGGAAGCTTTTTTCCATGGAATCAGGACAGAGGCAGATGCCCAATGATAGCTAGAAGGCTCGTACCCCTGAGGGTATGTTCTTTCATATGTGGTGGACCTGTAAAAGGGTAAAAGAGTATTGGGAAATAATTTATAATGAATTGAAAAAAAAAAAGTTTAAAAGTACTTTTCAAAAAAACCAGAGTCCTTTTTGTTGGGGATAATTCAGATGGAAATTCCCAGGTGTCAAAAAAGGTTATTTATGTATGCTACTATGGTGGCCCGTGTTTTGTTGGTCCAAAAATGAAAAATGAATGAGGTCCCAACTAAAGAAGAATGACAACTTAAACTGATGGAATATGCACAGCTTGAGGACCTAACATAAAATAAGAGAACAAGAAGAACATACATTTAAAGAAGATTGGAAAATGTTTATTGAATATATAGGGGGTGTATACTTGAAAACATTGGTAGCACTAAGATAAATTCAGCAGTGTAAACAATTTTTGATGGATGTAATAATGGAACACTGAATGTTTTAATTTATGTAAAATATGCAGGGATTTACTACTATGCAAATTGAACCATAGAAAGAGAAGAAGGGAAGTCATTGACCTGTTGAGGTTGTTTAATGAATATTTTAAATTGTAAAATAGAAAGATTAATAAAAATTACAGACCAATTTGGACGTGTAGCTGGCTTCAAATTAAACAAACAGAAAACCAAAGTTTTAAGTAAAAATATGAGTGCAGAACAGATACAAAGAATACAAGAGGGCACAGGCCTCAATTTTGTTAAATCTGTAAAATATCTAGGTATCAATCTCACAGCAAAAAATGTGAACCTGTACAAAGATAATTATGAAAAACTGTGGACTGAGATAAAGAAAGATCTGGAGATATGGACAAGATTGAAACTGTCGTTAATGGGAAGAATAGCCGCGATTAAAATGAATGTCCTACCAAGGATGCTGTTTTTATTCCAAGCCATACCGATTTTGGATAAAATGGACTGTTTTAAGATATGGCAAAGGGACTTATCGAAGTTTATATGGCAGGGCAAAAAGCCGAGAATTAAGTTTAAGGTTTTGACAGACTCTAAAGAGAGAGGAGGCTTTGCCCTGCCGGATTTAAGACTTTATTTTGAAGCAGCTGCCTTTTGCTGGTTAAAAGACTGGTTTAAATTAGAGACTGTAGATGTGTTGGACTTGGAAGGACACGATAACATGTTTGGTTGGCATGCATACCTTTGGTATGACAAAGTTAAAATCCACAGAACTTTTAAAAGTCACATAATCAGGAAATCTCTGTATCAGGTTTGGATTAGGTATAAAGACTTGCTGGAGAGAAAGACTCCTAGATGGATATCACCAGTGGAGGCTAAGGCCTATAAGAGACCAAACATGTCTGCAAGCTGGTTACGATACATGGACATATTGCAGCAGGAAGGGGACTCATTTAAATTGAAAAGCTACGATCAAGTCAAAAGTCAAGTCCCTGACTGGCTGCAATATCACCAGGTACATGAAACATTTAAATTAGACAAAAAAATTGGTTTTCAAGTGGAAAAATCAAAACTGGAAACAGAACTGATCGAATCGAACTCTAAAAACCTTTCCAAGATGTACAATTTGTTGCTAGAGTGGCATACGAAAGACGAATTGGTTAAATCAACAATGATAGATTGGGCAAAAGATGTGGGTCATAACATTATGATGGATGACTGGGAGAGATTGTGGCGGAAAGGTATCAATTTTACTGCATGTAACAGCTTAAGAGAAAATGTAATGAAAATGATATATAGATGGTATCTGACACCAGTTAAGTTAGCTAGAATGAACTCTAAAATGTCGGATGTGTGTTGGAAATGTAAAGCGTCGAAAAGTACCTTTTATCATATGTGGTGGTCATGTTCGGGGGTAAAGGCCTTTTGGGATAAGATTTATAATGAGCTTAAGAAGGTAATGAAATTACCTTTTGTAAGAAACCAGAGGCATTTCTCTTGAGCATGACCAACGAAGAGATACCCAGTCAGGATAGAGTATTTTTATGTATGCCACGACAGCGGCTAGAATTTATTGGCAAGAACCTGGAAGGGTGAAGAGATACCGACAATTGAAGAATGGCAGACGAAGCTGATGGAGTATATGGAGCTCGCAGACCTGACCGCCAGAATCCGAGACCAGAGGGAGGAGAAGGTGTCGCAAGATTGGAAGAAATTTAAGGACTATTTAGTTAAGCATGCTAAATTGAATGTTTGAATATTTGTGCAGAAATATATAAAAGAACCGGTTTGAGAAGTTCAAGGTTAGTGATAATGGTTTAGAAGAAATTTTGAGGTGATAGATTTATTTGTATAAGAAGGTCTTAAGATATAGAATATAGAATACAAGTTAAGAAATATATTGGTTTAAATAAATTTAAGGAGTATTAGGAAATAGAGCATAAGTTAATGGGAAAAGAAATGAAGCTACCTAAAGAGTATATATGTTTTTGAAGACAGAGGAGGGACCAGGGGAAGTCCCCCCCAAGAAGTTAAAAATAAGTTGAGAAACAAAGATAAGTGATTGGTAAGGTTTGTATAAGTTTTCTTTTTGTATGGTATTGTTGTGTTTATATTGTTTGATTGTGTATTATGTTTTCTGTTGTGTCTATGTATGATTAATGTTGTTTCTGTTTTGTTTTTTTGGGTAAAATAATAAAATCTTATAAAATAATAATAATAATAATAATAAAAATTACAGACACACACAAAAAGATAGCTAGAAGGCTGAAGGTGCATGGTAACTAGAAGTCATAGTGACTTCTCTATCCAAGTGTTGCCATTAAGAAATTTAGTTGCTCACATGGTATGGTTACATAGCCATATTGAACAATGACCCAGTACACAGGAAGTGTGTAGTTTGCAGCAGCCAGGCAGCTGAAGAGGCAGACACACACAAAAAGATAGCTAGAAGGCTGAAGGTGCATGGTAACTAGAAGTCATAGTGACTTCTCTATCCAAGTGTTGCCATTAAGAAATTTAGTTGCTCACATGGTATGGTTACATAGCCATATTGAACAATGACCCAGTACACAGGAAGTTATATACTCTGGTCTCTAAGCCATAGCCTAACCATAGTCAGCAACAGTGAGGGGGTAGCAGGGATTGGAGATCATGAGTAGACCATAGACACACATTATGTCATTCTTTTGTTTGCACCCAGATATTTTTGCACTCAGACTCTCAAGGACTGCACCTCCTTCTCTGATAGTTCCAGGAGTCTCGGGTATCAACCCAGAGAGCCCCTCAAGGGAACCCTCAGCAATGGATTCAGACAGTCCTGTGTGCTGCTGAAGGTTGACCTGTGGGGTCAACTAGTCCTCCAAGAATTTGATGTCTGGCACCAGGTCAGGACTAGTCATGGTGCTTCAACACTGGCTATAGACAGAGTCCCCCCATCATACTTGAGGCAACAATCTAGATTAGGAGGTACAAGGCAGGCCATGGGGTGCACATAGTTCTGTCCATTCTTTGCCCCAATGGGAACTAGCCACCATTGCCCCAAGGAATTCCAGCAATCATTCACCCATTGATGGTGTAAGATTGCATTGCTCTAATGCTAGGCTATGAAGTAGCTAACATCTTTCTTATCTGTAGCCTGTTTCTGCGGATGATTATTGACAAATCAGTTTTGCTCAACTCAGTGGGATTTACTTCCAGGTAAGTAGGCATGTGCAGGATTTGCTGCCACAGCCGTTAGGTCCATTGGAACAAGAAATCCAGAGTGACATGTGGTTCTCATTGCTGCAGATCAGACAGTGAAATTCAACAGAAGGTATTCCGTATACCTGGATTTTCTGATTGCCAAATTACCCCTTTCTATTGGGGATTGTGGCTGCTCAATAGCTGTAAGTCAAACAACCTTCTCTGAGGTGTCAGGGGGAGGTCTGCAAACTGATTAAATAATTGTAGCTGATAAATCATCTGCTGTTAAACAATTCTGCCACTAATTAATTTATTAGATTCAAATACTGGAATATAATTAATTAGATTCAGATTGTTGCACATCACCTAGAGGAGTAGGCAAATAGGTGACTAATGAGTAATAAATAAATAAATACATGATGAAAACCAATAATTTCACATGTCAACAACAACAACAAAACTCAAGATAGGGATATTTTTGTAGACATAGAAAGAAGGGCAGAAGGAAATGTAAGGTCTACCACTTGCTTCGTGGTGTGGTTCGCAGAGGGCTTAACCTTTTTTGATGCCATAGTTAGGATGCTGCCTGAAAGCTGACTATGCAACTTGATTCTAAGTTTATCTGAATTTCAAACTATTTTGTCCAAGCCCAGCCAGAACCTATGGAAGGGATAGTCAATTTCAAAATGAACAGCAACATGATAACTTTTGATTCCCTGAATGAAAAGAAAGCTCTCTTCCATGTTTTCTTTGCACCAGACTTGTACCTTCTCCCAATCCGGTTTCAGCATGTCCTTGGCAAACGTCTTTTCTCCACTTCGTTCTGTGTCCAGGGCGGCAGTCTACCAGCTCCATCTGTTACACAGGCTGAGACCCAACCTGCCTGCAGACAGTCTTGCCAGAGTGGTGCATGCTCTAATTATCTCCCACTTGGACTACTGCAATGTGCTCTATGTGGGGCTACCTTTGAAGGTGACCCAGAAACTACAATTAATCCAGAATGCGGCAGCTAGACTGGTGACTGGGAGTGGCCGCTGAGACCGCATAACACGGTCCTTAAATACCTATACTGGCTCCCTTTGCGTTTCTGAGCACAATTCAAAGTGTTGGTGCTGACCTTTAAAGCCCTAAATGGCCTCGACCCAGTATACCTGAAGGAACGTCTCCATCCCCATCGTTCAGCCCGGATGCTGAGGTCCAGCTCCGAGGGCCTTCCCTCCCTGCGAGAAGTGAGGTTACAGGGAACCAGGCAGAGGGCCTTTCGGTAGTGATGCCAGCCCTGTGGAATGCCCTCCCATCAGATGTCAAGGAAATAAACAACTATCTAACTTTTAGAAGACATCTGAAGGCAGCCCAATTAGGGAAGTTTTTAAATGTTTGATGTTTGATTGTGTTTATAATATTCTGTTCGGAGCTGCCCAGAGTGGCTGGGGAAACCCAGTCAGGTGGGTGGGGTATAAGTAATAAATTATTATTATTATTATTATTATTATTATTATTATTATTATTCCTCCTCCTCCTGTCATTGAACCCCAATAGTGAGATGCGACAGCAATGGAGGTGTCTGCAGCAGCGGCAAAGAAGCTTCCATTGATAGACCCATCCTGCTCTTCCTACAGATCTCTTTCTCTGCTCACAAAGATGGAGATCTTCAGAAGGTTATGGCACCTGGAATGCCCTCTTGGAGATCACAGGATTGACCCCAAAGCTTTCAGCTTTAGTTCCTAGGAGAACATTCGTGTCCCTGTCATTCCTTTGCCCCTCCTACCTTAACAGCTACACAGATGGGGAATCTTCTTCCCCCGACACCCCACCCACTTTGGCAGCCCCTCCTAGAGTTCTGTGTGCCTAAAACCATGGAAGAAGAGGAATTGTTTTCGGCTCCATGGATCAAAATGATCGGCCCCACAGATTTAAAAACAAAAAATGCCCACGTGTTTCCTAGTTTCTAAGTCAACATTTCTAACTCTAAATTGAATGAATCTACTTGGCAGAATTTGATTGAGATCTAATTAAGCCAGATGGATACATTCAGGACAGATACATCACTGCTTTTGATGGAGAGGAGAGGGAGTAACTGAAGAGTGAGGTACGGTTTAATGAATAGGACACAGGTATTTTCGTACTTTGAGATAGGCTATTAATACAATCAAATTATGCACAGCTCTGTCATTAGCATTGACATGGAACCTGGCGATTTAACTGAGATTTTAACTCTTTTTTTAGAGGGAATGCAAAGTATTTAAAGGAGACAAAGTAGATAGTGATGAAGAGCACTGCCTTCTTCCTTAAAAACAAAAGGAGTTGCAGAAAATGATGCAGTAAATACTCCCCAGCAGTTTAGAAATATCTTGTTGCATAATCACAAATGTTTGATGTTTTATTATGTTTTTATATATTTTGGAAGCCGCCCAGAGTGGCTGGGGCAACCCAGTCAAATGGGTGGGGTATAAACAAACAAACAAACAATTGTATGATTATTTCATGGGCAGGACTTGAACTATGAACAACAGAAGGAATTAGAGATTATTGTATTGTTATTATGGTATAAGAGAAAGAAGGTAGGGTGCTGCAATGGGGAGAAATAAAATACACCATGAGGTGGGGAGTCGACAAAACAAAAGAAAAAATTACAGTGGTACCTCGGTTTTTGAACGTAATCTGTTTTGGAAGACCGTTTGATTTCCGAAATGTTCAAAAACTGAAAACTCAATATGCAAGCCTCAATATGGAAGTCGCATGGCATGTTCAACTTCCAAGGCATGTTTGAAAACCAAAGCATTTACTTCTGTGTTTATGGTGTTCGAAAACCAAAATGTTCGTCAACGGAGATGGTCGAAAACCGAGGTACCATTGTATTATGCATTGAATTTTTTGAAAATTCAATACAATATAATTAGGGGGAAAGGGATACTCCGGCCATAGAAGCAATACACCAATGCCCCCCAAGGTTTCTCATAATCACGGAGGGTTACTTCAAAATGATAATGTGCAATGAATTTACATTAGTCCCATGTAGGCCTGGTTCCCCACAGCGTGAAACTATCCTCAGATTCTGAATGAGCATAGCCTCCTAGGTGGAGCACTTAGCTGCTGGCTGTCTATTAATAAGTGACAGGAAGAATTGCTTTAAACATAACAATTCAGCATATGGCATGAGGAGGGGCGTTGCTTTGAAGTTCAAACTACAGCTCATGAAACTGAGATGGATCAGTGGGAATCTCAAATTGCAAATCTTTTCTTTAATAATAATAAAAGGGAATTGAGCATGCTGTGCCTCTGAGATGCAAAGACTGAATGGAACTTTTATTTAAAGCTACAATGAGACTTTATAAATGTTAAATTGAAGAAAAGAAAAGAAAACATATTTCAATCACTTGGGGGTTTTTGATCCAGCTAGTAATAACTGAGACGTAAGATGCTTATTTGACATTACTTCCTTCCTTGATGACTTTTGTTGAAACACTACCAAGGAGAAGCTAAGAGGGAGGGAGATGTGGGTCTATAACATAGCTGTCAACTTTTCCCTTTTCTTGCGAGGAATCCTATTCGGAATAAGGGAATTTCCCTTTAAAAAGGGGAAAAGTTGACAGCTATGGTCTATAAGTCAATGGACATAGGTGAAGTCAAGTTTTACAAAGTAGCATGGCTATTGTTCTTCAGTTCAGCTGTCAGTATTGAAAGCAATCGCTTGTACTTGAAGAACACCAAGTGCTGGATCTCTTGATAGATGAATAAATTCAGGACTTATGATATTAAGTAGTCCAAAGCATATTGCAGGCGTCCCGCAGGCACAAATTGGTTTAGTTTTATTTTAAATTGCAAGTCGGTTCAAAAATCCCATCCATGAATTGATAAATAGGTTGCACCTGGGAATGGGAGTCCAATTTGATTCTGTTGTTGTTGTTGTTGTTGTTGTTGTTGTTGTTGTTGTTGTTGTTCAGTCATTCAGTCGTGTCCGACTCTTCATGACCCCATGGACCAGAGCACGCCTGTTTGGAGAGTGTCTTGGGATGCTGAGGACAAAGAGAAAATTGAGGAAAGTATTGGTGTGTGATGGCAAATTGTGCTGGATGTCTTTCCTGGCCTCCTTTGCAAACCATTGCATATGACCCACAATTTGGTCCCTTCCTAAAATATTACCTCTCCTCCACACAGGACCATGACTATCACGTGCAGTAAGTGTGCAAACTTGCAGAATGAATAAATAATAATCAGCAACCAATTAAGGTTAACATTTCTGAAGCAATCGTGTTGTTTCTGCAAAACTACTGCAGAGGTCCTCATTTGCATGCAAGAAGGCACGCCATGTTTTACAAGCATAAAGCAGCCATTCCTTGCTTCTGAGGCCGACACATTTCCAATTTTCAATATCTAAACGTTTTCCTCCAGGAAAAAAATAAAAATAAAATAGCCTTATTCCTCTCTTGAAATGACAGAGCAGAAGTCTAAGTACCATTTAGACTCTGTTTGCAGGGTGGAAATAAGCTTATCTGCTCTAAAAAGATAGGACCCCTCTGCTTGATGATTCACATTTGGCAGACACATTCCTCCTTGTCTCGCTGAAGCAATCGCACTGACTTTGGTGAAAATTGCCAGGTCTCATAATACCAAGGGACCAATTTACTGGTGTCAGTGACAAGGAGAATCGCTTGCACGGTTCCTGTAAAATGTGAAAGCTACAAAAAGAGCTCTTAAACCTTAAAAAAGAGAGGAAACAGAGATAACAGGTTTTGGGGGGGGGGGGGGGGAAAGGAACAGTTTCTTCAACCTCAGTCAAAAACTGAAATTTCAGGGTGCTTTATTGAGGTGAGTAGCTACCCCCAACAACTTCCCAGGTCCTATGTTTTGAAATGAATAAATGTTGAAGGTCTAGCTACACTGGTTCTGCCCACTAATTCACAAATCTCTTCTTCTGTAAAGATTTACCAAGATAGATCTCTGGCCCAATATTTTTGCAACCTGAAAATAGATCACAAGGACCGGAGGAAGTGGAAGGATGCCTTGAAACATCAGTGGCTAGGAATGCCACATGTTTTCCAATGGGAATTAGGGTTCTTTCACACTTAAAGTTTGGCAATGAGCAGAGAACTCAGTCGCCGTTTTTTTCCGATTCAGCACTAAACCACAGGTTTCTCCAGGGGGAGGTATTGGGGTGAACAGAGGTGTGGATGAGTTCTACCTCTCTCAGAAAAGGGTTGAACCTACTTATCTCAGCCACATAGAGATGCTTCAGAAAAATAATCATTGGTGGTGCGCCCTAGCTAAATGGCATCCTTGCCTGGGTCTGTGGGCTGATTGAGATAACTGTTAGCCATAAGGGAAAGTAGATACTTAAATGTTACTGAATGCACAGAGAGGTGGAAACTTGTAACCTCTATCCATGAGGTAAGCGTCTTTGCAGACATTCTGAAAGCTGAGGAAGTACTGCAGAAACAGAGCCTTTTCTAGACAGCTGAATGCAGCTCTTTCGTAGTTAGCTAAAGGATCTACATTGGCTCCCTGTACATTTCCAAGCACAATTTGAAGTGGCGGTTCCCTCCCTGTGAGTCATGAAGCTCCAAGGAAGCAGGCAGAGAGCCTTCTTGGTAGTGTTAGGATGATGTCAGCGTCTCCCGGCTGGTTGCCCAGGAACGTATAAGACAAGGAAAAGTTTATGACAGTCCTTTTTTATTTAAATCTTTACAGAGAGAGGCTGTCCTGAGTGAATCTCCATCGCACCCCCCCCCCGTCTCTCTCCCACTTCTTCATTCGTCATCCTCATCATCTCCTCTACGGGTGCCGCTAAGTGCCCTGTCTTCAAGCTCTTTGCTCTCCTACTTTTAAGGCTCGCTGGGTTCTGGGAGATGCTGGGTCTGGAATGCTTTCTAATGACAACATGTCAGCCAGATGCTGCTCCTCCTCTCCCATTATTTCCCAACTTTCCCCTTATCTGCCTCTGAGTTGTGACCTCTCTCAAACCCCTGTTGTAAATCTATACTGTCTTCCTTTTCCTCTCACCTGGAAGGGTCAGGATGGGGAGGTGGTCTCCACCATTTCTCCTCCTCTGCCCAGCCCCTGACAGGTAGTGGTGCAAGCCCGTGGAATGCCCTACCATCAGATGTCCAACAGATAAAGAACCATTTGACTTTGGGAAGACATCCATTCGGAGAAGTCTTAAACGGTTGGTGTTTTTGTGTGTGTGTGTGTGTGTGTGTGTGTGTAATTTTTTTAAATTAAATTTTCTGTTTTACAATTTGGAATATTCATTTAAACATCCTTAAAATATCATTGACTACCCTTCTTCTCTTTCCGTGATTTATTTTGCATAGCATAAATCCCAGCATATTTTATATAAACTAAATCATACAGTAATCCATTATTACTTCCAGCAAAATTATTTACACTGTTGAATTTATCTTAATGCTGCCGTTTTCAAGTGTACACAATTCCCCCCATATATTCAATAAACATTTTCCATCCTTCTTTAAACGAATGTTCTTCTTGTTTCTTATTCTATAAGTTATAGTCACAAGCTGTGCATATTCCATAAGTTTAAGTTGCCATTCTTCTTTGGTTGGGACTCATTTTCCACTTTTGGGCTAACAAAACACAGCCACCGTAGCCTTTTTTGACACCTGGGAATATCTGTCTAAATTATTCCCAACAAAAAGGACTCTGGTATTTTTGGGGAAAGTACTTTAAAACATTTTTTTCAATTCATTAAAAATGATTTCCCAATACTCCTTTACCCTTTTAGAAGTCCACCACATATTATTGTTTTTGATATTTTGTTGGTAGCCACCCAGGAGTCTGGGGCAACCTGGTCAGATAAGCGGCATATAATGATATTATATTATATTATTATTATTATTATTATTATTATTATTATTATTATCAGCAGTCGTCTAATCACCAATGATCAGGGATGGGGAAACTCAGGCCCAGAATGAAGTGTGTCCCTCCAGGCTTCTCTATATGGTCCTCAGAAGTTTGCCTCCATGGCTCATTTTGCTCACAATCCCTGCTCCGTCCTCTCCTTAAGTGTTTAATGGTGATAATGCTGCTGGCCAGGACAGAAAGAGGTGTGTTTGTGTCTGTGAGTAGAAAAGTCTGACTTTTACTCAGCTGGAGCATAGCTTCCTGTAAGGTAAAAAAAAAGGTAAAGGACCCCTGGATGGTTAAGTCCAGTCAAAGGCGACTATGGGGTTGTGGTACTCATCTCACTTTCAGGCCAAAGGAGCCAGCGTTTGTCCACAGACAGCTTTCCGCTTCTGGTGCAACAGAACACTGTGACGAAACCAGAGCACACAGAAAAGCTGTTTACCTTCCCGCCGCAATGGTACCTATTTATCTCCTTGCACTGGTGTGCTTTCGAACTGCTAGGTTGTCAGGAGCTGGGACAGAGCAAAGGGAGCTCACCCCATGGCGGGGATTCAAACCACCAATTGGCAAGCCAAGAGGCTCAGTGGTTTAGACCACAGCACCACCTGCGTCCCTAACTTCCTGTATAAAGGTGAAGTCTCATCCATTACTCCGCCTACCTTTGCCTCTGGTCCCACCCATGCAAGCACATGGCCCTCAGAAGACTACCCATAAGGAAATACGACTCTCAGAGTGAAAAAGCATTTCTAGCCCTGCTGCAGATTCTAATGGATATGGGTGTGATAGGTGATAGTCAATAGATGGGTAATAGTCAATAGATGTAGCTCAATTGCCAAGTGTGGATTAGAGTTGTACCCATATTCCTGCATTTCAGAGGATTCAACTGGATGAGCCTTGGGGTCCCTTCCAAATCTACAATTCCAGGCTCCATTTTAGGATTTAGGCCCCATTGTTTGATGAGAAGTGAAGGGGCACTAGGCGACCTTTTAGCAAAAGCTTTTCCGAGTAAATATTTCTTCAGCTTCTGTAGTAGCCAAAAGTTGTTTTATGCTTTTAAAAATATGTCCCAACATATAATTTTGTATCTGTCCATCAAGCCAGAATTATGGTCTTCAGATACCTATATTCCTCCAGCAGATGGAAGTTTCTGACAAGAATGGCATTTATCATAATTGTTTCCCCTATTCTCACACCGGGGTGAATGTTAGTCACTTAGAAGTGCCACCTACTTAAGGTGACAATTTGCTCAGTGGGACCTTTCAAAGCAGTGCCGGTATACACCACAGAGAGAGCAAAAAAGAAGAAATAAAAGTCACAAAGTTAAAAAGAGATTCAAGAGATTGCAAGCAAAGATGGAAGGTTGGCATTTTATTTTATTTTTTTATAAGAAATTTATTAGATTTTCCAATAAAACAAACAATACAAAATACAACAAAACACAACACAACACAAAACTACAAAAAATTCAAAAATTCAAAAATACAAACTACAAAACTACAAAAAATACAAAAATCTAACTATCTTTTCATATTCATCACATAATATTGGGACCTCCCTCACATCCTCTCTTCGCGTTCATTTCTAATCCTCTTTAGTAACTTTGTAACATTGTAAAATCTTCTTTCTCATCTAATCTTACCACTATAAACCTTAGTCCATATTTAACTCTATTATAATCCTAATAAATTCCACATAACATAATTCTACTACTTCTTATATCCTATTTTAAACTATCTTCTAACAATACTGAAGCTATGGAAGGTTGGCATTTTAACCACGATTTTAAAAAGAAAAAACATTTTCCAGACAATCTCAGGCAATTTTTCAGACAGCCAGTGGTGAGGAAACTGGACTGCCGATGTTAGGGACTCCAGCTCCCATCAGCTTGTGAAAAGTTCATGGATAATGGGAGTTGTAGCCTAGAAATATCTGAAGGGTTGTAAGTGCCCCACCCTTAAGAGGAAATAAAGTAAAAATAACAAACCAAAATGAAACAGGACCAGAATGATACAGAGAAGTAGATCGCTGCCCACTCTGGGCAGCTTCCAACATTTATAAAACATAATAAAACACTAAACATTTTTTTAAAAAACTTATTTATACAAGGCTGCTGTCGATGTCTTCTAAAAGTTGTATAGTTAATTATCTCCTTGCCATGGGGGTCACATAACTCCATGCCCTCCAAAATATCTCTGATGGAAATAGGGACATCCTAAGGAAAATGGGACAACCCGGGATCAGATCAGAAACTGGGATGGCTTCTTTAAATCCGGGACTGTCCCAGAAAATAGGGACACTTGCGGGGTCTGTTTGAAGGTAAGGCTGGTTCACATTTTTTATAAAAGGATCTGCCACTCACCATAAACCCAGCCTGTGTTACCATATTGGCCCGAATATAGCCACACTTCTTCTTTTTTCCCAAATTCCGTTTGTGAAAAGTTAAAGTGCAGCTTATATTTGCAACCTTATGCCACCAGCAAGCGGCACAGCTCTCCTCCCCCCCCCCCAAACCAGGAAGCAGCTCAGGTATTTTTTTTGTTTTTCCCCCTTTTTGAATTTTAAAGGTGTGACATTTGCGGATGCAGCTTATATTAGGGCCAATATGGTGTTCATCAGCCTGTTATAATTTCCAGACAAACATAGTGCTATTCTCTGGCACCATAACATGGTATTGTCATAGGTTCTGGGTGCCAGAGTTTATGGTGCAAGTTACCCATGATTATTGGGTTCAGCAAAAGTTTAGAATTAATCGAGGTTTAGTTAAATTGTGCTAAACACAGAAATCCCTGGGCTCAGCTTATGCTAAGGAACCAAGTCAGGTCTGCAGAGATAGCTGGAGGGGGGGGATCACTGGATCATTGGAAGAACAAAGGCTGGTGGTGGCTGACCCATTAGCCCATTAAGGCAGCCATTAACAGAGTCTCTCTGAGCCAGACAGAAAATGGGGGGAAACCCTCCCTGTGGGAAGAGATAGTTAGCAGAGACAAAGCCCAGAGTTTCATGAGGGAGAGGGAGGAATTCAGAGGGGCAACGGGGGGGGGGGGAAACAAGCAGGGGTAAGTGTCACTTTTGCAAGCCGTACGTCTCAATTGCACCGTTAGAGACTTCTGGGTTTTCAAAATGAGTATGTCATGCCAACGCAATATAATTCTGGAGCTAAAATGTTACCCCCAGAATGACAGCTTTTTTCAAAATTGTTCCCTTTCAGGGATAACTAAATGGTATTCCAATCATGGTGCTTAAAGGCTTGCGATTCAAATTAGGTTGGTGCATTAAAGCAAGACTGCAGTTATGTCAAAAATGTCAGCTTAATAGCAGATTTCTAAGCATTTCCCACTGGACATGCAATTCACAGAAAGAACCAGCACGTGGGCTCTGAAAAAGCAGCGTGAATTTTCCATATAAATGAAGTGCTCGTGTAACTAATATATTCCCGATTAAGTGCATTTTGTTTTTCCAACCTACCTCTTCTAGGAAAATGCACTAAGGTTAATTTCTCTCCCCGCAAGCCCCATGAACTGTGATTAGCATCTACCAGCCATTTTTATTGTCCCTGTAATTAGCAAGATATCGGTCTAATTGCTTCATAAAATTAAATCTTCCAGCATCAGGAAAGAAAATCAATTTTAAAAAGAAATGTGTAAGGCATCCTAATAATATTTGTACTGAAGCGCAACAGAGACATTTTAAAAGTATTGTGCTATTACATTATTTTTTATTAATTTATTAATAAATGCTGCATTTCCCAAATGTTATTGACCTGTGTCCTTCCTTCCTTCCTTCCTTCCTTCCTTCCTTCCTTCCTCTATCAATCTCGATCTCTTCCCTCCCTCCCTTTCCCTTCTATCAATCAATCTAATTACAAAGAATAAAACATTACATTACATTACAAAGCAAAGCAAAGCAAAACAAAACAAAACAAGGTCATGCCCAACAAAGACATCCCTCCTTCACATTTTGTGGTCAGAGTCCTCCTTCATAAAGCTGAGTGAGAGGACATTGGCCAAAAAGACACAACAGATCACTATACCAAACAGGACCAAATGTCTCAGAACCAGCTAATCTCCAAAAACATCTGGAGGGCCGAGTTTGAGGAAGCCTGAACTAGAGAGTGGATTCCTTTACAGAAGCAGGCAGCATCTTATAGGGTGCATGCCTTCCCCATCACTTGAACTCAGAATCAACTATTGCAGCTATAGTACATTTCAACTATGGAGTTGTAGCAATAAGGCAGTCCCTTTCCTTCAGTCTGCTTGCTGCAGGCATTCAGACTTGGAAAGTGTGACTGGAAGGAAGACGGAGCTTGCATGGTTAGGGGATAAGCTATAGGGGACACCGAGAGGGTCTGTAATAATAAAGGTGGCAGACCTATAAAGCCCTAAATGGCCTCGACCCAGTATACCGAAGGAGCGTCTCCACCCACACTGTTCAGCCTGGACCACTGAGGTCCCGCTCTGAGGGCCTTCTGGCAGTTCCCTACCTGTGAGAAGTGAGGTTACATGGAACCAGGCAGAGGGCCTTCTCGGTAGTGGCACCCGTGCTGTGGACGCCCTCCCATCAGATGTCAAGGAAATAAACGATTATTTGACTTTTAGAAGACATCTGAAGGCAACCCTGTTTAGGGAAGATTTTAATGTTTGATATTTTATCATGTTTTTAATATTCTGTTGGGAGCCGCCCAGAGTGGCTAGGGAAACCCAGCCAGATGGGTGGGTGTGGTGTGTGTGGTGTAGCCTTACTTACGTGAATGATAACAAATGAGATAAAAGGTGCTGATCGCCAACAATGATGAGCTACTTAATGTCGGAGGGAGATCGAGTTAGTTTAAAAGTAACCGAACAGACGACTTCAAAAACAAAAAAGTTGTTGCAGCTTAAACTGGCACCAAATTGTGACGCCAGGGATGAGGTGGGGCGGATCCTGCCACCCTTTCACATGATAATGCGGCTGCATCGATTGCAAAACGTGTTTTTGACAAATGATTGTTTTACATGAAGAACATTTCTCTCCCCCCTCTGTATTGCACTTACGGCTGTAATGGCTATTTGTGTGCATCCCTGCCCTCCGGAGATCTGCTGTCCACACATGATGTGGCTTAAGACATAATAGATGGACGAGAAGAAATCCTTCTTATGCCCTTGGACGAAAAGAACGATGGCTTTATTTTATGTTGCCAGAAGTCTCCTTCTCTGCCAGCGACGTGGGTTTTATCTGCCAGAGCCAGCACATGTCTTTTCCTTGCAAGGTAAAGAGTTTGCCATCATTAAAGCGGAAGGACAGACCTGCTAATGAAAAACCACTGGATCGTACACCACTCTGGATTGGGCTGTATTCAATTTACTCATTGCACTAGTGCAAGCCAGCCCAATGATTCCCACTAGTGCAACTGAACTTTCCCCCCTTTCCTCTCCCCACACCCTCTGTGCCCTCCCCAAATTTGCTCCAGAGGCTCAGTAGTGGCTGGGGAGACCCGGCCAGATGGGCGGGGTATAAATAATAAATTATTATTATTATTATTATCAGTATAACCCCTGTAATAGCACGTTGGGGAGGTGGGGGAAAGAGAGGAGAAATCACTTTGTTGGGCAAGCAGAGGTGTCTGTGTAGGTGGAACGACTGAACTCCCGGCACCTACGGAAGACTTCCAGCAAAAAAAGAGATTTTATTATTTTAACTGATTTTTTAAAAAAAACTTGTTTTGTTGCGTGCAATTCAGTACTTGTACAATTTAAGTCGAGCCAGCATAGTGGTTTTTAAAAGCAGTCATGCTTGACTTTCAGAACCAGAATGGGGAACTTTCAATATTGTTGAAAGCTTGTCCTCACTGCAATTGGCAATTCTCTTCTTCCTACTGCAGCTGAGGTCCCTGCTGTAATTGACATGGAGAGAAGATCTAAGAAGGAACTCTTAGAAAAGCCATACAATAATAATAATAATTTTCAATTATCCACTCTTCCCCTCCTTTAAAACCCATTTCTCTCTCTCAGCCTTAACAGGTGGACAATAATAATGATTGCAATCCTGCCATTTCAAATTCCTTCAGCTCTGTCACATTTATTTGTCTCCTATGCAAGAAGACAGCCACAGTGCCCCCCAAACCCAAATTCAGCTTCCAAAGAAAGAATTCTCTCATTTAAAATGGATTTGTTCAGTTTTCATTACCCCTGGCACTTCTTGTTAAGACGTTTTCGTTCCGTTGAAGTCGTTTCCCCATCAGCTGATGTCTGCAAACTTGTAACATCTGCTCTGGCAGACAATAGCTGTTTTATACTGGAGTGTAAAAAAAAGATTCTGAAAGAAATGCCACCATCTCATTCTCTTACATCAATGAATATTTTTTTAAAGAAAAGAAATGGGACAAACTTTCTATTCTGCGGCATACTTGTCTTGCTTTATGACAAGAACGGAAATTGCTTTTAAAATAATTAAATTCCGTCATGCAGCACAAGTTTCTCATTTTTGAAAACACCCACACCCTAAAACAAGACTTGATGTATTCGTTTGCCTACCACACTGATATGACCCACCACCCTGGGCAATTGCAACATGATATATGTTAAGCATTTTTCATAGTCGTGGCCATATCCCAAGGAAGGAGAACCCACAGGAGGCAGAAACTGAGAGGGCAGAGGGTGATTCACATCTCAGAACAAGAAAATGCAGAGGTCAAAGGATGTCATGAGGCAGAGTCCGTGAGCAAGAATTTTTGATACTGGATAGAGAGGCAAAACAGAGCTTTGGTTTCATTTCAGTACCCTGGACAGCTGGGGGTTGATAGCTTATTTTACACCAGAGTTCCATGCCCAGAGCCCCTCAGGTTGCCAGAGGAATAGCTGTTCCAAGTGCTGATTTATGCATTATGTTAAGTCATTTGAGGGCTTCAATATCTAGAAAGGAACCGCACACATAAGAAGGGAAACTGAAGTATAAAACACCACAGGCAGAAATCTTCACATTGCCTTCAATGCAATGCTTCTCAATGAGCTCGGCTCACACTTTCAGGTATGGCATCAATAGGGTTGCCATGTGTCCTCTTTTTCCAGGACACAGCCTCTTTTTCAGGGGTAAAATTTCTGTCCCGGTGGATTTTTAAATTTGCCAAAATGTCTCTGGCTCTACTTTCTGTATGAGACATAGACAGAACTGGTGGCTGAAGACTTGCTTTCCTCTTCTCTTCTCTTGCCCCCCCCCAGCAATATATCACAACTTCTATAGCTTACATAGAGTAGGGGTATTTAAAATGAGAGTCGTCACAGCGTCCTCTTTTTTTGCTCTTCAAAATACGGCAACCCCAGATCAAGTGTGTAATCATCAAATGCAGAAAAAACAGGGGCACAAATGCATGAACCAGGCCTTCCTCTGTCATTTCAAAGGAAGGAGTTGCAGTCGTTTCTGCCTCTGCTCCCAGAAGTTGCAAAATGGCATGCCTTTTCATTAGCACGCTTGCCAACCCAAGCTATACAATTCCACAGCCATCCTTGATTTACATCAGCATTGCTACTGAATTTCAGCTAAATCCCTGGCTGAGCACTATTAATGCATGATGTATATCGATGGCAAGAGAGCACACAAAGGGCATAATAATAATAATCATAATAATCATAATTTATTTATACTCTGCCCATCTGCCTGGGTTTCCCCAGCCACTCTGGGCAGCTCCCAATGGAAAAAAGCGATAAAATATCAAACATTAAAAACTTCCCTAAACAGTGCTGCCTTCAGGTGTCTTCTAAAAGTCAGATACTTGTTTATTTCCTTGACATCTGATGGGAGGGCATTCCACAGGGCAGGTGCCACTACTGAGAAGGCCCTCTGCCTGGTTCCCTGTAACCTCACTTCTCACAGTGAAGGAACCGCCAAAAGGCCCTCAGAGCTGGACCTCAGTGTCCGGGCTGAACGATGTGGGTGGAGACGTTCCTTCAAGCATACTAGGTTGAGGCCATTTAGGGCTTTAAAGGTCAGCACCAACACTTTGAATTGTGCTCAGAAATGTACTGGGAGCCAATGTAGGTCTTTCAGGACCAGTGTTATATGGTCTTGCAGCCACTCCCAGTCACCAGTCTAGTTGCTGCATTCTGGATTAGTTGTAGTTTCCTAGTCACCTTCAAAGGTAGCCCCCACGTAGAGTGCATTGAAGTAGCCCAAGTAGGAGATAAGCAGAGAATTCACTACTCTGGGGAGACAGTCCGTGAGCAAGTAGGGTCTCAGCCTGCGCACCAGATGGAGCTGGTAGATAGCTGCCCTGGATACAGAATTGACCTTTGCCTCCATGGACAGCTGTGAGTCCAAAATGAATCCCAGGCTGCTCACCCGGTCCTTCAGGGCCACAGTTACCCCATTCAGGACCAGGGAGTCCTCCACACTTGCCTGCCCCCTGCCCCCCAAAAAACAGTACTTCTGTCTTGTCAGGATTCAACCTCAACCTGTTAGCCACCATCCATCCTCCAACCACCTCCACACACACACACAGGACATTCACCACCTTCAAAACACTCTTTATCATACACCTTGTGATAAAGATTGCATCAACATCATAATAACAACAACTATAACCTGCAGTCAAATGGTCATTGAGTGATTCAATGTGTTTGTGGAGGAGAGAAAGGCATGAGACTGAGAGCATGGTGTATAGGCGAAGCATTGTTAAATCCTGGAATACAAATGTGCAATCCAACCATGGGTAATTGAAAAGCAATGCATTTTAGTTTCCATTGGAATGCACCAACTGAAGGCGTAGGGCCAAATACTGATTTTCTTCAAGTGGTAAAGCTGTGCCAAAAAACCTGAAAGCCTTGCTGGAATCAGAAACGTTTCCCTTAAATTCTGCTCCACGTACATCGCTTCATGAGTTACTGCAGCCCCTTCCTGTTGTTCCGCACAAGTAACTGGGTGCATTTTTCTTCACCGACTCACATGGAATAAAAAAGAATAGAGAGTGGGAGGCAGACAAATGAAGCACGCCCTTCAGTAGTTACTTGACTGCACACTTAGATCCTTTGATCCAGTTACAGATGAAAGCTTCGCAGTTCCAGAGAAAATCCTGTTCCTAATTGCCAAAGACAGGAGTGGATTTCTCCGGGGGATTCGAGGCATCACGACAAATGTCGGGAGTATAAAACCCCACTTTACATTTTCCATCCCTGGCAGCCAACATTCAAAGCAAGTTCTGGCTGGACTCTAATGTACATAGTGCATCCTCTGGTTAGGAAGGATATTTTAGGATGAGAGGAAATGCAGTATCAATAATTCAGAAAGGATTTCATTCCCAGATCACCGGCCTTCAGAAAATAGTTCGGGACCAACCAATCAGTTAGTTGCAACAGTGCAACATTAATTTTTAAGAAGCCGAGAGATGGAAGGATGAGAGGGAGGATAAAGAGAGAAGGCATATACATTTATATCAGTGCCATACAACTTTGGCATGGCTCCAACAAACATCCTGAGACTTGTAGTTTAATGTGGCTGCTAAAAATTGGGCTTGAGGCTCTTCCCCCCCACCTACCACTCTGTGGTTCAACACACGTTCTGGACTTTAGAGCAGAAATGGACAACCTGTAGCCTGTCAGATCATCTTCAGCTTCCACCATGTCGAGCCAGGAGGACCAATAGTCACAGATGATGAATGTTGGAGTCCAATCTAGTTCCATAATTAATTCCTCTTAAATTCAACATGCAGCCATCAGTTAAGGTAGATAATCACTTCCCATTTCTAGCATATGGAAGAGTAGGAGAGCCATACAAAGATAAAGGGTAAAGGTAAAGGGACCCCTGACCATTAGGTCCAGTCGTGGCCGACTCTGGGGTTGCGGCGCTCATCTCGCTCTATAGGCCAAGGGAGCCGGCGTTTGTCCGCAAACAGCTTCCGGGTCATGTGGCCAGCATGACAAAGCCGCTTTCTGGCGAACCAGAGCAGCGCACGGAAACGGCGTTTACCTTCCCACCGGAGCGGTCCCTATTTATCTACTTGCAATTTGATGTGCTTTCGAACTGCTAGGTGGGCAGGAGCTGGGTCCGAACAATAGGAGCTCACCCCGTCGCAGGGATTCGAACCACCAACCTTCTGATCGGCAAGCCCTAGACTCTGTGGTTTAACCCACAGCGCCACCTGGGTCCCTCGCCATACAAAGATAAGGCAGAGCAAATTAACCATAAACCAAGGGGGACATGTTGATCCATCACATCCATCCAACCACCGCAATAAATGGTTTGGCACTTCAATATTGGGTTTGTTCTGTTTCTCTCTCCCATTCATCTCTCATCACAAGTGGACACCCTTTGGAGAATAGTCCACTCTGCATTGCATGCCAAGGCACCCGAGCCACAAAGTTCCCAGGAGAACAATAAATCACACTGACATGGAATATTCGGCTTATGGGTTCAAATAGGCCACAACTTTATTGGTTACATATGTGAGCAGCTTAGCTTAGGCATTGGGGTGAAGCCAGGCAATCTCTTGACTCCTTCCTGTCTGCAGGGAGTCCACAGAAGGGTAAACCACCAATAGGGGGTGCCCTACTGTCAGGGGTACTTTACCTTTACCTTTTTATAACTTACATCAGATAGTGACACCACCCCAAGGTCACCGTAAGTGTGCATGCACACTTCTTCAGATACGTATCTGAAGAAGTGTGCATGCACACGAAAGCTCATACCAAGAACAAACTTAGTTGGTCTCTAAGGTGCTACTGGAAAGAATTTTGTTTTGTTTTGTTTTGACTATGGCAGACCAACACGGCTACCCACCTGTAACTTATCATGCTTAGTATCACACCTGAGGTTCCCCCATCTTTTTGCTCCTGGTCATACAACCAAACATGACTTTGGTGATTTTCAAATTTGTAATTATATTTTAGTTTTAAATTTGAATGGGTTAGGGCTGTGGAAAATGTGAAAGCTCTTTTCCTTCCCTCTGATTTTTTAGTAATATCAAATGCACTAAGGAAAGTCATGTTCTAATGCTAATCATTTACAGTCCAGCTCACCTTTATTGAACATTCATACTGTGCCTGCCAAGATCCATTCTTCTTTATAGGAGACCTGACACCTCTGTCTATATCAATTTTCTTCTTAATAAATACATTCTGAAAACATGGGCTTAATAAATGTATTTTAAAAACACGGGGGGGATTAGAAGTAATTGCATCCTACACTCAAGATCAATTATTAGGAAAGGCTTAAAGTGTGTGTGTTTGTCTCCAAATGCTGCCAAGTCTCCATGCCTTTCTTCAGTTTCTGCCTCCTATGATCTTCCCTATCACCCTGCAAATCTCTGCCCTCTGCTTGGGAAACATTATTATTATTATTAATTAATTAAATATACATAACCAGGGCTTTTATTTAGCTGGAACTCATTGGAACTCAGTCCCGGCACCTCTAAGAGAATGAGAGAGGTGTTTATGGCGAGTTCCAGCACTTTTTCTAGAAAATTAGCACTGTACATAATTATATATACCTCTGCCATTTACCCACTTTATTTGTAGCCCCACATGTTCATCAGAGGAGGGTTGTTCTACACCCTCGATCATTTTCATTGCCCTTTTCTGAACGTTTCCCAGCTCTGCTGTATCATTTTTGAGCTATGGTGACCACATTGCAACATAGGTTTGAATACAGTCATTAGATACCAGCAGGTTTTGCTTTCGTCTCCTTTCCCAATGGCCCCTAACATAGTATCATAGAATTGCAAAGTTGGAAGGGGCCCCAAGCGTCATCTAGTCCAAACATGCCATTTATTTACAAATGTAGCCGATGTGCGATCATTTCTTATGAATATATGAATGCCACTCTGCTTTGAGAATGTTAACAGGGTGGGGAGAGGAGGTATTCAAAGTGTTACAGGTTCCAACACTGTACCATTAAGGAATCCGCCTGCAAAATTGCTCCATTGGCATCCAAGTCAGTTCCTCCATCAGGGATTGTGCAAGAGTAGCACTTATTGGTTGGCTTGTCATCTTTAAAGCTAAGTGTTCCCTCTAGGTTTGGACTATGTAGAAGGAAAGCCAACATGGGGCAATGGGAGTTGCAAAATCAATGATCAGATAAGCTCCATCCATCGTTGGGAAATCAAGGTGATTGTGAGAATTTCCTTTGCATCAGGGCATGAGGTAGCTTTTTAATCTGGCATGGTGCCATTGTTTCTGCTGTCTGCCGCTTCGTCTAGGTCCTGCTCCCAATCTGCTGCTGCTTTTGTCCTCAATAGAATTATATGTCATCCTACTCGAAGAGGGATCACGCAGTGAACCAGATGATGTAATGATGGCACATAGCCAATCAGATTTGGGCACATGGCGATGTCCCTAAAGGCAATTGCAAGTGAGGGTGCTGCTCCCTGGATTGGACATAAAGATTATCTCATCAAATCAAAGAACATGTTGTGAACTCAAAGATCTCACAATCCGGTGTAGCGAATCAAATCTGACTATGTGATGAAGTCCAGGAAGGCAACTGAAAACGAAGGTAGCTGAGGACCATTTAAGCTAACACATAGGAATTTTCTCAACCCATCTTCCCCCATCTTCATTCCCCCATCTTCAAATGGTTTCCCCAGCCACTCTGGGGGCTCCCAACAGAATAATAATAATAATAATAATACGATAAAACATCAAACATTTAAAACTTCCCTAAGCGGGACAGCCTTCAGATGCCTTTTAAAAGTCAGATAGTTGTTTATTTCCTTGACATCTGATGGGAGGGCATTCCACAGGGCGGGCACCACTACCAAGAAGGCCCTATATAGTCAAAACACATTGACCAAGTCTTTTTTCCTGGACAGCCACACCATTTCTGTCCCCACCCCCTTTTGTGCTCCTAAAACTGAATGCGCACAAGCTAAATGTGTGTATGTTGTGGGCTTACTGTATTCAAACAGTTACTAAAAACCTTCGCAATTTTTCTTTCTTTTGGTAATCTCACCCCAATTCCTTTGTGCTAACTAGGTAGGTTTAGACAAACAGGTGCTGTTGAAATGGGGTGTGTGTGCATGTGAATAACCTCAGCTCCTGTCAATACTGAATGTCCACACATTTTGCTCAAAACAAATCCAGAAACAGAAACAAACCTTGGATCACCATTGTTGATTCTAAGAAGAAAGTAGAACAGACAGTCATTTGTAAGGCAAGTGAGGCTTCTGTGCAGCATAAATTCAACATTTGCATCACAAATGCAACTGAAACAAGAACTTCAGCGGAAACAAGAGCCTTATGGAAGAAGAAGAAGAAGAAGAAGAAGAAGAAGAAGAAGAAGAAGAAGAAGAAGAAGAAGAAGAAGAAGAAGAAGAAACTCCCCTCAGAGCAGCTTCTTTGTGGTTAATGTCATGCCAATTATACTTTGCTTTTCAGAACCACGGGAAAAGTAATTTAGTTTTGGAAAGTCTATTGACTCACATGTAATTATAACTGTATATGGAATAAGCGTATTGTAAGCTATAATTTTTGCTTGCGCCACATAGCTCTTGGAAACAATGCCAAGGGCAGTGTTAAAAATATAATTCAATCTCACAACCTTTAAAAGTAATTTCACAAATTTTAAAAAACATACCTCTGAATAGGAACGTCCTGCTAGGCCATTATGAAAGGGCCACACCCAGTTTAATTATTTCCCCTTATTCTCCTTGAGATGACAGCATTCAACTGTGCGCATTTCTCACCCTCGCCAGGATGAAATGTGGTATTTAACAGGAAACGTCCCTTTCAAAAGTTGTCCATCCTATTTACGTGGGACAAATTTTATTGTGGTGTATGTGTTTGGGTCCCCTTCATGGATCACTGCCTTGTCGTGGCGAAGGGGCTTGAATTACTCAGGGAAGCTATGAGCTATGCCGTGCAGGGCCACCCAAGATGGACAGGTCATAGTGGAGAGTTTGGACCAAACGTGATCCACCTGGAGGAGGAACTGGCAACCCACTCCAGTATCCCTGCCAAGAAAACTCCATGGACAAAGACAACAGGCATATAAAAGATATGACGCTGGAAGATGAGCCCCTCAGGTCGGAAGGCGTCCAACATGCTACTGGGGAAGAGCGGAGGACAAGTACAAGTAGATCCAAAGCTGATGAAGCGGCTGGGCCAAAGCCGAAAGGACACTCAGTTGCGGATATGCCTGGAAGCGAAAGGAAAGTCCAATGCTGTAAAGAAAAGTATTGCATAGGAACCTGGAATGTAAGAACCATGAACCTTGGTAAGCTGGATGTGGTCAAAAATGAGATGGCAAGAATAAACATTGACATCCTAGGCATCAGTGAACTAAAATGGACGGGAATGGGCGAATTCAGTTCAGATGACTATCATATCTACTACTGCGGGCAGGAATCCCGTAAAAGAAATGGAGTGGCCCTCATAGTCAACAAAAGAGTGGCGAAAGCTGTACTGGGATGCAATTTCAAAAATGATAGATTGATCTCGATACGAATCCAAGGCAGTCCTTTTAACATCACAGTAATCCAAGTTTATGCACCAACTTCCAGTGCTGAAGAAACTGAAATTGACCAATTCTATGAAGACTTACAACACCTTATAGAAATGACACCAAAGAAGGATGTTCTTCTCATTATAGGGGATTGGAATGCTAAAGTAGGGAGTCAAGAGATAAAAGGAACAACTGGCAAGTTTGGCCTTGGAGTTCAAAATGAAGCAGGGCAAAGGCTAATAGAGTTCTGTCAGGAGAACAAGCTGGTCATCACAAACACTCTTTTCCAACAACACAAGAGACGACTCTACACATGGACATCACCAGATGGGCGACATCGAAATCAGATTGATTATATTCTCTGCAGCCAAAGATGGAGAAGCTCTATACACTCAGCAAAAACAAGACCTGGAGCTGACTGTGGCTCTGATCATCAGCTTCTTATAGCAAAATTCCAGCTTAAACTGAAGAAAGTAGGAAAAACCACTGGGCCAGTAAGATACAATCTAAATCAAATTCCTTATGAATACACAGTTGAAGTGAAAAACAGGTTTAAGGACTTAGATTTGGTGGATAGAGTGCCTGAAGAACTGTGGATGGAGGCTCGTAACATTATACAGGAGGCAGCAACGAAAACCATCCCAATGAAAAAGAAATGCAAGAAAGCAAAGTGGCTGTCCAATGAGGCCTTAAAAATAGCGGGGGAGAGAAGGCAAGCAAAATGCGAGGGAGATAGTGAAAGATACAGGAAATTGAATGCAGATTTCCAAAGAATAGCAAGGAGAGACAAGAGGGCCTTTCTAAACGAGCAATGCAAAGAAATAGAGGAAAATAACAGAATGGGAAAAACCAGAGATCTGTTCAAGAAAATTGGAGATATGAAAGGAACATTTCGTACAAAGATTACCACAATTAAGGACAAAAGTGGAAAGGACCTAACAGAAGCAGAAGACATCAAGAAGAGGTGGCAAGAATACACAGAGGAACTATACCAGAAAGATATAGAGGTCTCATACACCCCAGGTAGTGTGGTTGCTGACCTTGAGCCAGACATCCTGGAGAGTGAAGTCAAATGGGCCTTAGAAAGCCTTGCTAACAACAAGGCCAGTGGAAGTGATGATATTCCAGCTGAACTATTTAAAATCCTAAAAGATGATGCTGTTAAGGTGCTACACTCAATATGCCAACAAGTTTGGAAAACTCAGCAGTGGCCAGAGGATTGGAGAAGATCAGTTTACATCCCAATCCCAAAGAAGGGCAGTGCCAAGGAATGCTCTAACTACCGCACAATTGCACTCATTTCACACGCTAGCAAGGTTATGCTTAAAATTCTACAAGGCAGGCTTAAGCAGTACGTGGACCGAGAACTCCCAGAAGTGCAAGCTGGATTTCGAAGGGGCAGAGGAACCAGAGACCAAATTGCAAACATGCGCTGGATTATGGAGAAAGCTAGAGAGTTCCAGAAAAACATCTACTTCTGCTTCATTGACTACGCAAAAGCATTTGACTGTGTCGACCACAGCAAACTATGGAAAGTTCTTAAAGAAATGGGAGTGCCGGATCACCTCATCTGTCTCCTGAGAAATCTCTATTTGGGACAAGAAGCTACAGTTAGAACTGGATATGGAATAACTGATTGGTTCAAAATTGGGAAAGGAGTACGACAAGGCTGTATATTGTCTCCCTGCTTATTTAACTTATATGCAGAGTTCATCATGCGAAAGGCTGGGCTGGATGAATCCCAAACCGGAATTAAGATTGCCGGAAAAAATATCAACAACCTCAGATATGCTGATGATACAACCTTGATGGCAGAAAGTGAGGAGGAATTGAAGAACCTTTTAATGAGGGTGAAAGAGGAAAGCGCAAAATATGGTCTGAAGCTCAACATCAAAAAAACTAAGATCAGGGCCACTGGTCCCATCACCTCCTGGCAAATAGAAGGGGAAGAAATGGAGGCAGTGAGAGATTTCACTTTCTTGGGTTCCATGATCACTGCAGATGGTGACAGCAGTCACGAAATTAGAAGACGCCTGCTTCTTGGGAGAAAAGCAATGACAAACCTAGACAGCATCTTAAAAAGCAAAGACATCACCTTGCCAACAAAGGTCCGTATAGTTAAAGCTATGGTTTTCCCAGTAGTAATGTACGGAAGTGAGAGCTGGACCATCAAGAAGGCTGATCGCCAAAGAATTGATGCTTTTGAATTATGGTGCTGGAGGAGACTCTTGAGAGTCCCATGGACTGCAAGAAGATCAAACCTATCCATTCTCAAGGAAATCGGCCCTGAGTGCTCACTAGAAGGACAGATCCTGAAGTTGAGGCTCCAGTACTTTGGCCACCTCATGAGAAGAGAAGACTCCCTGGAAAAGACCCTGATGTTGGGAAAGATGGAGGGCACAAGGAGAAGGGGACGACAAAGGATGAGATGGTTGGACAGTATTCTCGAAGCTACTAACATGAGTTTGGCCAAACTGCGGGAGGCAGTGAATGATAGGCGTGCCTGGCGTGCTCTGGTCCATGGGGTCACGAAGAGTCGGACACGACTGAACGACTGAACAACAACAACATGTGTTTGGGTAAATCGCTGCATATTCTCTAAGAGTGTTAGGATTGCCAACCAAGAATATTCCCAAATAATTCTGATGGCTAAATTAGATGCGATGTCAAGCATGCCTATGCATCAGATGTGCAGGTTTTGGATCGGTTCTTGTTAATGCACATTGTGATCAGTGCAGTTGTGGAGTGGGAACTCCTCATGCTTCAAGTAGGCTAACTGGGTCCTTAAGCTATTTTACTACCAATGCCCCGGGGGTCCAGCATTCTTATTACTTTTAATATTTGTTCAGCACTCTCCACCAAGCTCATTTTGTTTTGATTGTTATTTCTTTAAAAATTACCTGAAGAGGAGTGGTTTTGGGATTAGCTGTCAGGCTTCAGGGAATTGGCTCCCCCCCCCCCCCCGTGGCAGTAGATAAGCAGAACAAAGGAAAAGGAGTCTTCTTACCAGTTAGAAACTTTAATAATCACATTGAGAGAACAAAGAATCCATTACCTCAGAATGGCGGTGCTCCCAATTAAGGATCACACCGCCTTCCATCTCTATTAAGCTACCTCACTCCTACATCTTGTAATCTGAGCCTGTCCCCTCTGTGCTTTCTGTTCTGCCACTTTCTAATCTCTCCATGACTTTCCAGAAGAGGGGTGAATACTGTCCAGAGACTGTGACTCTGTTAACTATCTCTCTTCCAGACTTTCTTCTCTTAGCTGTACCCTATCCAGTATTCCCCAGCTTCTGCTTTCTGAACTATGTCCCTCTGCAAACCACTGCCCTCCTGCTCCTGGGAAGATTCAGGACCCGAAGCAGGGGGAGGGGGAGGGGGAGGCTCCCACCATTCCTCCTCAGTGCAGCCCTCCTCAGCACGGTTCCAGACATTAGCTGGCTTTTGTGACAATCCGTGTTCTGTGTAGTTGTCTCATTCTACCACTTGTGGTGATACAGAAATGTGCCCCACACCCGAAACCACCACTGCTCCATGCCCACCTCGCCACTTCTGCTGTGCACTGGAAAAGGTGGGGCAGGTAGGGTGCCACCTCTTGCACTTCTGATGCCCAAAGCGGCTGCTTTACTCCACCTCTTGGGTGGGCTGTGGAAAAGTACGAAGATAGTGGCTCCATGACCTTATGGTATGGGATTATCGTCTGCCAAAGCAACTGCTCTATTCTGAACTTTAAAATGGAACGCGTAATGCTGGTGGTCAACAAAAGAGGTTTAAACACTCTCTCAAGGCAAATCTTTAAAACTGGAGGATAAACACCGACAACTGGGAAACAGAGGTCTGCAGGCACTCCACCTTTACCAAAGGTGTCATGGACTTTGAAGTTACAGGTAGGTAGCCGTGTTGGTCTGCTGTAGTTGAAACAAGATAAAAAAAAAATTCCTTCCAGTAGCACCTTAGAGACCAACTAAGTTTGTTATTGGTATGAGCTTTTGTGTGCATGCACACTTCTTCAGATACACTCACTTTGAAGATACTCAAACTCAGGAATGAAAGGGAGAAACGAGCTAAGAGGAAGGCACACTTGGCAAACCCTCATCATGATCAACTATGTCCTCACAGTGGAAGGACGTGTGGATCCAGAATTGGCCTCCACAGTCACTTACAGACTCATTGTTAAGACCATGTTCATGGAAGACAATCTTACTCGGCTACAAAGAAAAAGAAGACCCGGAGAAAAATGTCAAATTGACTTCTGAGTAAACATCCATTGGATGACTGCAGTCAAACCATAGATGTCTATAACAACATTATGATATTGGCAACTTCATTTTCAATTCCTTTCCTAATGATCCCTAGCACGGAAAGTGCCTTTTCCAAACATGCTGGGCACTGGATTGACACTTTCATCTAGCAATGGCCCCAAGGTCTCATTCCTGTTTGGGGCCTTTCCTATCTTTCTCCTAAAGCAGTCAAATAGCTGTTTAAAGTAACTGCAGTCCATAATTTGATTATATAGCTATCAATCTCTTAAATTGTGACCTGATTTTTTTTAAAAAAACAGGAACTTTGCAAAGGGTTAGCTGCTTCCAAGAGCTATTAACACATCTTTAAAGAAAAAGTCTCACATTTTGAAAACATTCAGCTTCCTAGATCATCATGCTGTTTTAAGAGTAACTGAATACTAGAATGAGTGGTTGGCTTTGTCCTCACAATTCCTGTTCTTAGCATTTTATTTTATATGCTGCTTTTTCCTTGCCTATTTTTAAATGAATGATAAAATATTAATACTTGGGAGGATTTCAAAATGCTAAGGGATTGATTTTGGCTAAGGGTTTTTATTCTAATCAATGGGGATTGAATTATTAAACAAAGAGATAATACCATCTCTCTCCTTTCTCACTCTGTGTCTCTCGCACATTTTGAAATTCAGATCTGGAAGAAGATGAAGGGGAAAGGATCCTTTGACTTTCAGAAAACCTCAGTTTCCCTGTGAATGGGATATTCAATAAATCCTATCGGGGTCAAACAACTATATTGCTAGGGTGGAATGTTAGGACAGGAAAAACAAGCATGTCAGTTTTCCTCCCCCACTGTCCCTGGGCAGGCCAGGAGGGGCGAAGTGGGTTATGTTGAAACGGAGAAGGAGTATTCACTTTTGCAGCACCCCTGTACCACTTCTGGTGATACCTCCAGGTTTGAAGACTCGCCCATGGTGTTAGAAATGCATGGAAATAAACGCCCAATACTCAACTGATGGAGCAACTGCTAAGTAACATTTCTCTGATGAAAAGAGGGATTTTCTGTTCAACAACAACAACAACAACAACTTTACTATTTATACCCCACCTAACTGACTGGGTTGCCTCAGCCACTCTGGGCGGCTTCCAAGATATAGAAAAACATCATAAAACATTAAACAACTTCCCTATACAGGGCTGCCTTTAGATGTCTTCTAAAGGTTGTATAGTTATTTATCTCCTTGGTTCAGGGGTCACGTAGTTCCATACCCTCCAATGAAAACAGGGACGTCCTAAGGCATAGCTGTCAACTTTTCCCTATTCTTGTGAGGAATCCTATTCGGAATAAGGGAATTTCCCTTAAAAAGGGGGGAAAGTTGACAGCTATGTCCTAAGGAAAAGTGGAACAGTCCGGGATCAAATCAGAAACTTGTATGGTTCCTGTATATCCAGGACTGTCCCTGGAAAATAGGGACATTTGAAGGGTTTCAGATTGCCCACATTGCTTTCCTTTGGCTTCCTTGTCTTTACTGCTGACTCCATTTGCTACCTTGACTCCATTTGCTACTGTTTATCTACAAGAAAAAGGCCATCAGTAGAGCTGTCTCTCCTGCTGCCTGGTTGCATTTTGCTCACCTTGGACAAGAAAATGGACTAGTCAATTTCACTTTCTGAGAAGACAGTTTTTCTGCCCTCACTCCATTTTACCCTGTCTGCTACGCGCACAAACGCTGCCATTCTGCTCACTTCAATTTGCAAAAGACGACGACTTCCAAGTTTCCACACCAGCTGCCTTTCGGCCTCTTCTGTTTTGTTCAATAAAACAACTCTTTGCAGCGGAATAAAATACCCATGTTGTGGTCTCCACAGCTTTCATTGGCAATAAGAACAGCTCAAAGATTTGAAGTTGGAAATAACAACCAAAGAAAAACAAATCAGCTGGGTGCAAGACGACTGGCCAATGAAAACCCAGTTGTCTCGTTACCGTATACCATCCTTTTACTGCTCCACTACCCAGGGTTTCATTCTGGTAGCAAAAGAGCCATGCTAAATAGGTTCTGCTATAAAATGCAGGACTATGAGATTAAATCTGTCTCCATCAGTATTTCATGGCAAGGGTCCTCCCGACGTCTTGCGACGCATTAAGGCAGAAAATCTTCTCGCATCAGGCTTAATATACTAATATTCTTCCCTATATCTATAAGAGCCTGGCTGTTCCTGCTTCCCTGGGGATAACATCTCCTCATTATAGCGAGTTAGTGAACTGTTTCGAGACATAATAAAGGCCCATTCACAATGCCAAAGGAGAGAAATTTGGGCGAAGTAAACTGGCCTACAGATATCTGGGCCCTAACAGCATCTTACCCTTGCGTGTCTGTCTTGTGGTGGTGCCTTGTGGTGGTTAGGCTTTTTTTTTTTTTACCAAATTACCAAAAAAACCATGATTTTTTGATTCCAAAGGGGAGGTACCACAATGCTAAAAACCCCATTTTAACATTGCTCGGAGAAATGTTATCAGTAGGAGGTTCTCACCAGCAGAGCACAGTCATTGACAGGTATACAAGTGTCATGGAAAGATCTGAAAAGGAGAGCTAGGAGTTGCCCCCCCTCCCCTCTGCTTCTTTTGGAGGGGGGAGGGGGAAGAATCACCCAGCCCCCATTCCCCAGTAGCTAAAAGAAGAGACGGAGACAGGACTGAGTTACAATGGGACACAGAACTGCCACGTTATGATGTATTGGGGGAAGGAGGGGGAGTTGGAGAACAAATAGCAGACACATCTTTAGAGAGCCTGGGAACTCCCCCCCCCCCTTCTCCAAGGATGCACCGATCTCTTAGAATCCAAGAGCAAAGAACGCAGACATATGACTCCTGAGACCTCCTGTAGGGACACAGGGTATTGTTGGGGAAGGAAAAGGCGGGGCTCAGAGTGAGCAACGTCATCATGGCTTGCAGCACTGAATTCTTTGTCTTGCTCCACGATTGCTGAATAAAATCATAAATATAAACTTTATTGTTTCTCCCTTGATCTTGGAGGCTACCAGGCAAAGAGAGAGTCCAGCGGTTTTGACAATAAGGGATGAGGCAATCTTTCCAGTATCTTGGTCCCAAGCCATTTCGGGCTTTAACCGTCAAAACCCTATGCAGCATCCTCATCAATCTAAAGGGCAGCCCCACAAAGAGTGCATTGCAACAGTCCGTCCTGGGTGTTACCAATGCATGGAAGGCAGTGGTCAGTCCAGAAATGGCTGCAGCTATCTCACCAGGTGAAGCTGGTAAAAGGCACTCCTTGCCACTGAGGTCAGCTGGGCTTCCAGTGACAAAGATGATGAAGAAGAAGAGTTTGGATTTGATATCCCGATTTATCACTACCCGAAGGAGTCTCAAAGCGGCTAACATTCTCCTTTCCCTTCCTCCCCCACAACAAACACTTGGATGAGGTGAGGTGAGTGGGGCTGAGAGACTTCAAAGAAGTGTGACTAGCCCAAGGTCACCCAGCAGCTGCATGTGGAGGAGTGGGGACGCGAACCCGGTTCCCCAGATTACGAGTCTACCACTCTTTCCAGCAGCCTCTTCTGCCTACAAACCTGCTCCTTCAGGGGGAGTTCAGTTCCATCCAAAGCAGGCAGTCCAGACTAGGGAACTACTCACAGCACCTTAATTTTTCCAGGAGTCAGAATCAGTTTGTTGGCCCTCATCCATCCCACCACCAAGGCCAGGTGCCAGCCAATTCCCAATGCAGTACCCAACTGTGAAGCATCAGAGGATCCAACACCCCCATCCCCCAGTAGGTTGCCAGGAACAGATAAGACAAGGAAAGTTCTTACCAATGCCTTTTATTCAATATTCACAGAGAGAGGCTTAGAAATCCAGCTGCATGGAGTATTGGCATTGCTCCGAGTAAGACTCCACTCCCTCCTTCTCTCCTTTATGCGTCATCACTACAGGTGCTGCGATGTGCCCTCTGCCTTTGAGCCTCTGCTCTCCTACTTTCAATGCTCACTGGGTTCTGGGAGAGGTGGGTCTGGAATGCTTTCTGAAGACACTGAGTCCGTCAACTGCCCCCCCCCGGTACCTCTTCAACCTCCTTCTCCTCTCCCATTATTTCCCATTATTTCCTCCTCATTTGCCTCTGAGCTGTGACCTCCCTCAAACCCCTGTTGTAATTCTGAACTGTCTTCTTCTTCTCTAGAAGGGTCAGGCTGAGGAGGCAGTCTTCACCATTCCTCCTCTGCCCTGTCCCTGACACCAATGCCCCCTGGAAATCTGATCCACAGGGTTGGGTTTGGTATGCTCACTTTGCCATTTCGCTTCCTAAGATACAATGGGCTTCTAGGTGCATTTGGATGAACATGTTAGACGCTTCCTCATTATTTGAAAACCCTGCACAGAATGCTTGGGCACCTCCATCCCTCTCCCCATGTGCGAGCGCTTTTCAAGGTCCTCTTCAAAGCTTATTCAGAAGTAAGCACTATGGGGTTCAGTGGGACTAACTGTCAGGTAAATGTGTACAGGATTGCAGCCTAAGATGTGAAATGGAAAGCCAAACTTGCATCTCTTCTTGGGAGTGGTGACTTTGTACCTATGGTTCTAACCAATCCTAACTTCTTTCCTATTAGTGGGATTCAACTAATGAATCCTATCAGTGGAAGCCCTGCACAAGGACTTGCAGTTGTGCAAAAACTCTCCTCTCCTCTGCCATGCATCCTGCACCCTCAAAATTGGTTTGGGGAGGGGTTGAGAGAACCCCCAGTGCAGCATGTTGGTAGGGTTGTTTTTCCCCCAGCCAGAACTCAGTTCCAGCACCTCTCAGGTGGGCACCATTGCCATTCTGAGGGAATGAGGGAGGTGTTCGTGGTGAGTTCCAGCACCTCTTTTTCTACAAAAATAGCACTGAGTGGGAGGGAGAGAGGATCATTCCATCAGGCAAGCTGAAATGGTTGCACTGATTGAATGACTGGAAAAACATGGCATTGTATTCACTTCAAACATGTCTAGGGCAACCTTCAGTAAACGCTCCCAACAATTGAATAAAAGCAAGGATTTGGAGAATTCCGTACAGGTCCGAAAACAGCAGGGTGTATTCTTAGCAAGTATAACCGAGAAGAGGCAATTCTGAGCTGTCCTATTATTTGCTCCAAGTAACCTGAACCCTCCATCATGTGACATCCTGAATCTTACATGCAAGAATGACACGTCACCTCTTCTCCGAGGAATCTGCCATCCTTCCAGAATCATTTGACTTAATGTTCTAGTGCATTTTGGCTGGGTTGGTCCCCTCATTCCCTGTAACAGTGGGAAAGGTAAACTCTTCTCCTGGAATTGCCTAAACCCAATAAGGCCAATCATTCCAGGACATCTTACAGAAAGGTATCTATCATCTACTCTAAGTTGGCAGCATGAGATGGTTCACATTTTAGGCTCAGAGCATGAAATTACTCTCTGCGGGAACAGGAAGTGTTCTGAGTGCAGGGGCTGCTGTTATTCCATTATTAAAGCTAAGCAGTTCTCCACTTAATGAGGACCAATATAGGAGCCAGCCTGGAAGCAGACTGCAATTAACCTTCTTCAGGAGTCTCTGTAATACACAGGCATGCTCTGCACCAACATCCTTTTGTCAATTATAATGATGGCTACGTTGTGAATCTCTCTGTATAGGATAACGATTTCCCACCTTTTACATCAAGATAATAATAAAAGCTGGAGCTGGGCTGGCCAGATAGGGGTTAGCTCAGATAATGTGATCATAAGGTTATCAAGTTAACACAATAACCATCTGTGTTCTCTCTCCTCAGAAGTATTATTAAAGGGGCACAGGTGTCTACTTTTTAACAAGACAAGTCACATAGAGAGGAGAGTTCTACTGATGTCAGCAACAAACAGGCATGGGTCAACTCTTAGGAGGACTCTTTTAGCAATAAAATAAAGCTCAGATGTTCCATAAAGCAACGCAGGACCAGAACAATATTGATCACCTTTGCTGGTCCCTGGCAGACCACCCTCCCCATCTCGATTTAGGTATGAAAGACCAAGAAAAGACTATGTTAATGTTCAGGCTAGGTTCCACTGGAATGCTTTTGCTGTTCCCTTAAAGCAAGGGTGGGGTGCCTGTGGCCCTGTAGATGTTGTTGGACTTCAACTCCCATCTGTAATTATCTCTAGCAAGCTCCTATAAGAAGTAATTTACTCTTCGGCAGTTTTATGCAGGTTTATTTACAAAATGACACATCCAGAGCCCGGCATCTCGCCTGCTCGCAATTACGTTTGTTGGTCAGTCTGAAGTTTCTCTCCTCCCACAACAGATGGACACCAGACTCCTGCCTTTCCCCTCCTGCCCTTCCCTTCCCTTGCCTTTTGATTTTATCCAAATGCCTGGATTTGGGACTGCGAGGCTGATCTCCCTCCTCCTCACTCTCACTCAATCAATCCAGACTCAGACCACTGCTTATCTGCTGATTGCCTAGCAATGCTTTGACTGCTTTCCAACTCTTCCTCTCCTTGGGAGCTAATAGAGTCCTCTCCAAAAAGGGGAAACAAACTGTGCTTTCTCAATTCTGACAGGCAGTTCTCATCTGCAGAGTCAGTCCCTAGTTCAATCTCTGAGTGTAACACATCCCCTGTGTTCTGGGGGGGCCACGTTCCTGACACCATCATCCCCAGCCCACAGGATGATGGGAACTGAAGTTTACTTTACCCTTGTATACGCCCTTCTGTACCTCTTGCTCTGCTGAATTGCAAAATTCAGAGAAGTGTGAATTTTGAAGGACAGACGTGTTTTGGTTCGTGCAAAGTGTGAATTAGGTAGCTCACCTTTCAATGAAAATTTAATCAAATGCTTCCTCCACCCCTACTCTCAAGATCCTTCCTCTCTTTTGCCTTGTGGGGAGGGGGAACCCCTCCTTCACATAACTGAACCTGAGAAATCTCCAACCCAGAATGAGGGTTCTGTTCAGTCTTTTCCTCATGACCTTAGCTTTGATCCCAGATCCTATTCTTCTCCTGGTTTCCTTTCCAATCCTCCAAGCATCCAACATCTGGAGAGCCACAGGTTTCACAGCCCTGCATTAGAGGCAAGCAAACAACAACGAAAGTGATCTGCTGAATCGTTGTTGATACCAACGTGGTATCAGAAGCAGGAGGACTTACTAACAACTTTATTTATCAGAGAGACTGCTGGCTGAGAAAAAAGCTCTTGCAAGAAATTGTCGGTGATCAGTGCTGCAAGGCGGTGAAACTTAATAGATAATTTAAGATAAGTATATTCCGTTTCACAAAAGCAGGAAATCGCGGAAATTGTTTTCACAGCAAAAGCAAAGAAGGAAACTGTATTTGCTGAATTATTTCCTGAACTGTGATAGGGATAAGTGAACTGGGACTTCGTGGGGGGGGGGGGGCATCCATCGCAAACGAGAAAGAAGTGTAGGCTTTATGACAAAGCAAGATCTGCGCCTCTCAAAATGACAACCTCCTGATTCCAACTCTGTCACATACACAAAAAGAATCCTAGAGGCACAGAATACAGTGAAAGTGGCCCAGCTGCTGCAGCTGCAGAGATTTTCCTTGTAAATCAATGCGGAAATGCCTCTGGTATAAACAATTTATATTGCATGGTAGAGCAGTGTTGAAAACTAATCCCTTGATTGATCCTGAGCCCTGGGAGCACCTCCTGTGTTTACGTGGAAGTAAATGGAGAAGCCTTTGTAGGTATGGGAGCTCATGAGAGCACTGAAGCCCCTCTGCCTGCAAGAGATGTTTAGATCAGGGTACAGAAGATAACAGGCTTGCCATACATCAGTAAAATTTCTGAGATGTCCTGGTTTACGGGTGAAAAAATGGCGTCGGGGGATTTTGCTGAATTGGCTAAATGTCAGGGGGAACCCAGGAAAAACAGTGGACACAGCACCAAAAGCTTAAAATCACTGTTTTGGGGGGAGGTCAACAATTTTGAAATATGGCAACCCTAAAAGATACTGTCTTGCCTTGAATTTAATGTGGCCATGCTTGTAGCCCCTGCAGCTAGAAAACTGACTATGTGTGAATGGGTTTAGGAGACATTGGCTATGTGCCAATTGGCTGGGGAGATTACTAGTTCCAATTGCATTCTCCCCAGACTTCAGTTGACTATGAATCTGTGTTTATCATTCCTCAGGAATCATTGTTCAATAACTGTAAGTGAAACACAGGCTTAAAGCATTTCAGAGACCCAGAACTCTACACCTACATAGAACTGTGAGCACAGCCAGTTTGTGGCAGGTTCCTTTGACAAATTCCCTATGAGAATTGTAAAGCAATACCTTCCTTGTGAATAACAAAGTAATGTGCAAGCTTTGAAGTTCACTAGATTTATTTTTCAGGCTAGAAGCAAAACAGAAGGAAAGAAAAGAAGAAAATAGGGTGTGGCTATGATGGGAGGCCTAGTTTGCAGCTGTAACGAAGCGAAGATAAAATGGAGAAAGTGTTTTCTAAATTTAGAGTGAACACTCGCAAATATCTTGGAAAACAACTCTGTGTCCAAATCACTTCTGTCACACTTTAGAATACATATATCTATTTTCACCGTTAAGTAGATTACTTTGTGCCTGGTGCAAAGGTTGTGGCAAGGCAGGCTGGGACAAAGAAGCAATGGCCACTGCCCATTAGAAAATACCCCCCCAAAAAAACCCAACCCCAAACAAAACCCACCTTCAACTCACCAAACCACCTTCCATCTCTAGCATGGCAGGTCTTCAATTAATCCAGTCAGCAAATAAAATAGTAATAATGGTGCACAATTCTCTTTACTTGGCAGACGGAAAATGGCTGTAAATGAGGAGTGGTGAACTAATGTTGGTATTCCATATGGAAGTTACATGAGCATGTTCTGCTCTTCTCAAATGATTTTTTTAAAAAAGTTGGAAGCTGTCACTGATTGGTTGCAATTCAGTCCTTCTGTCCCTCACCACCCAATGAATACGTCCCCCAGGGTTGCAGAAGTTTTGAAATAAAAATATGCCAACTATAGTCTCTTATCACTTGCAATCCTAAATTTAAGCATCCTTCGCAATACCACAAAGCTGGGAAATGGTTCCTGTGCGGCACTGAAAATGGTCTAACTAGGCTTTTGAATACTGGGCAATAGATATTGGTCATAACATAGAAATGGAGGCACGATCTTGGAAGACAAATATAAAATGCACAGCATGTTATGGTTTAAGAGAAAACTACATGCAAATGCCATGTAGATGGTACCGAACACCTAGTAGACTGGCAAAAAAAATGTACAAATCAAAATCAAATAAGTGTTGGAAATGTAAAGAGAAAGAAGGTATCCTTTTCCATATGTGATGGTCTTGCGATAAGGTTAAGGCTTATTGGGAAATGATATATAATGAATTGAAAAAAATGTTTAAGATAACATTTGTAAAAAGAACAAAAACCAAAAGCTTTCCTTTTGGGGAGTCTGGGATCAGAGCTCCCTAAACAATATAGAAACTTATTGCTGAAAAATTGAAAAAAAAGATGAAGTCCCGATCAGAGAAGAATGGCTACAGAAATTAATGGAATATGCAGAAATGGCGAAATTTACCGGAAGAATAGGAAATCAATTTTCTTATTAAGGAATGGAAATAGTTTATTGAATATTTACAAACAAATTGTCAACAGATTAAGACATTACTACTACTGTAAAAACATGCAGTTTCTAAAACATATATGATAACAGAGGATTTAAAGAATAACTTGAGACAATTGGGATATGCAGGGAAAGATGGAAATAACTTTAAGGAACCACAGAAAGATGAGTAGGGAAGTCGAGAATTAAAATTATTGTTCAATGATTATTGAAATGTTTTCTTTCTTTGTTATAAATGAAATTATAAAAAATAAAATAAAAATAACTAGGCTTTTGAATACAGAAGTGCAAAGTTTTATACTGCATATGGATTACAAAAAAAGAAAAGGAAAAATAAAATTCTCATTCTAGTGAAGCATGCAATAGGCATAACAATGCTCAGCTGTGGAGTTACAGGAAATGAGTAAGTGCTGAATTGTTAATAAAATGGAATAGTTATTCTCTAACATTTCCAAAGGGGGTGGTTTCCTCTCTCCAAACAGTAATGCTAATAATGCTGTCCAAATATTACCATTCTATTTTCATTTCAAAGAAGGCCCAGTTTCACCACCCAAGCAGCAGGAGTTACATATTGTGAAAAACTTCCCTAATTTGATGGCAATGTATATATTGAATGGTTACACTGAAGGGTTCCCTCCAGATCTATGTGTATTCTTGGCTCAGGAACAGTCAGCCTAACTGAACCAAAACTGCCCTGTTATTATTATATTACTACAACTGTTAAATGAGATATCTGGGGATAATACTAATAATAATAATAATAATAATAATAATAATAATAATAATTTATTTAATCTATGAATCACTTCCTGTGAAGCATTCAAAAGCAATTTCACAATGCAGTAAAAGACATGTAAAAATGATTCTGTATATTATGAATCAATTAAAACCGTTCCAAAGATTCTTTAAAAAAAAATATGCATATATAATTATGTACAAACGTTTGGATTTCTTGGGAATACAATGCAGCTATCATTTCGGCAACAGGGACTTTTTGAAAGCAACACGTTCTGCTTATACTTGGTGCAATTCTAAGAATGAGCCAAATGTTTATTAACTTCAGTTGTCATTTAATAATTTGCATGTCCAATAAGAGCCTTTTATCAAAAATCTAAACAAATTACAGTGGTACCTCGGGTTAGAGATGCTTCAGGTTACAGACGCTGCAGGTTGCAGACTCGGTTAACCCAGAAATAGTACCTCAGGTTAAAAACTTTTCTTCAGGATGAGAACAGAAATCGTGTGGCTGCAGCGGAAGGCCTCATTAGCTAAAGTGGTGCTTCAGGTTAAGAACAGTTTGAGGTTAAGAATGGACCTCCAGAACGAATTAAGTTCTTAACCAGAGGTACCACTGTACAGGATTTTTTAAAAAAAATATTCTCCGGTGTTCTTCCAAGTCCTGGACCCTAACTACAGCTCAGAGGAAGAAAAATGCTTAAAAGGTTAAATTAATTAAGACTCTAGGAAACTCCAGAGTTCCTGAGATACTCCATAGGAAACAAATATTGCGAGCATGGGAACTCTACCATCCTTAAATCCTTGCAGTGCTTTTTTGGGTTCACAGAATAAAATCAAAATATAAAACCTCAAGATACCTAATTAAAACAAAAACAACAACCAAATAGCCCCCCCAAAAAAACCACATTTTTAAAGGTCATAGGATGTCAGTCAGATCACCCAAAAACCTAGTTAAAAAGGAAGGTTTTTGCCTGGCGCCTAAAGGTGTATATAATGAAGGCACCAGGCGAACTTCCCTGGGGAGAGCATTCCACAGACAGGGAGCCACTGCAGAGAAGGCCTGTTAAAATGTGAGAAATGGGACTCACAGTACTCTCCTGATCTACATCCCTAAACTGGTTTGGGCATTCAAGACTGAAAGCTCAAGACGAATTCATTTTCTTAGGCATATCATTATGGGTATCCTGTGAAGAGAGTGCTTGAATACTATAGCCAGAATAGCGCCCTCTGGATATTATAAGACAATTCTCATCATCTCATTGAAAGAGGTGGGTTTGCTTAGTGTGGAGAAGGGATGTTTAAAAGGGAAACATCAAATACCACATACTAATATTACTATAGAAGAAACATCAGCATGCTGAAGGGTTTTGTGCCTTGGCTGTCCTTTGAAAGATTGGCCCTGGGAGGCAAGAAGGGGAGGAAGACAATGCAAAATATTACCCTCTCCAGAGGGCATGCTTAATGCTCCCATGGCGAGTTATCAGGTGACTCTTGTGTCACTAGCCTAAAAAGAACGCCCTTTTCCAAGGTGTGACGATCCTATTAGTTATCCTTTTCCTAAAGTGTAAGCAGAATCCACAGTCACTTCCCTTCACTGTTACAAAACAGTGGGTGGAGTCATAAAGATGCCCAGAAGGGCTGGCTGTAGCATTTAAATTATTCCCGATCTTAATCTTTTAAATGTTCCCTAAGACTCTCATGGAGCATTATCAGGACAGAATGCAGATGCTGATGAGAAAGTCTACTTACATCTCCATCCACTGTCTCTCTCACTGGCTGAATGATCAAACCAAAGGAGATCTCTATGCCTCTAGAGCCCTAGCGACCAAGGAGCCAGCAGAGGGAGGTGTCACAATGAAGGGCGTGTCACAAGGACCTCCGTAACCCAGCAACCACCAGCACTGAACTGACACTACTCTCAACTGACACTACCAAGTTTGCTTATATGGCTTTTAATCCATGTTCAGCCTTTTACAAGTATGTAAAATGAAATTTATCCCTATATTCAAGCTTCTCTTGTTCCTGCACCTACTGAGCATTAGCTATCTAATCTACCTCTCTGCCTCTCTGGTGCAACTGCCACACACCAAAAGGCTATGGAAAGGGCCATGTGTCTTCGACAATTCACAAAGTGATTCATTGCAGCTCAACAGCAGCCCTCTCCTTCTTTTCAGTGTAATCCTATATTGCTGAACAGTGGGAGCCACTGCAGAGAAGGTCCATTCTCATGTTGCCACCCTCTGGACCTCTCGAGGAGGAGGCACACAAAGAAGGGCCTCAGAAGATGATCTCGGGATCCAGGTAGGTTCATATGGAAAGAGGCGGTCCTTGAGGTATTGTGGCCCTAAGCCATTTAAGGCTTTATAGGTCAAAACCAGCACTTTGAATTGGGCCCGGAAACTAATTGGCAACCAGTGCAGTTATTTCACACAAACGAGTTGTGTACCCTGCAGCCATTTGGTGGCAGCTAAGCACATGTAAACTTATTTCCCATTATTACGGTATTCTACTTTTATTGCTCTGCAATTATTTTTCCACTGTTGGATAAACTTTGTCAGATTTACGTGGTTTTATTTACATCATGAACCGGAGCAAATCAGTTCTAGCCATTTCCCTTTCGGAGTCGGTGGTGGCAAAATCCTGCACTTGGAGTCTGAACTCGGTAATGGAGATCTGCTTAGTGGGGGACCCTGATAGTGCAAACTCCCATGCTGATAAGTTAATAAGGAGGTTACCAAGCTGTTTTAATTGGTATTTATCTTATGTTCAGTATAATTTGTAAGCTATTAAAAGGATCCCCATTGTGTGCAAATGAAGTCACGTCTGTATAGATAATTTAAAGAGAGAGAAGGTTATAGTACAAATACTTGAAGCGTGCTCTAAGCACATCCTTTGATGTTGACCTGCTTCCTTATCTCAGGAACAATAATAAGAACTGCATTTCATAAATTATAGGCTTTAAGAGAGGAAAAGAGGCAGCTTCTTTCAAAATAAGGAAATAAATACACGGAAATAATACGGAAACCATCAACGACGAGGGATTCTCCTCTGGAAATCATCTGTTTACAATTCTACTGAACATTTCATCACACAGGGCTTTAAAAAACTATCTGCAAGCCTGGCCGTTGGAGAGAAAAGATAGATATTTGGCTTTAACTGTTGCCCATTTCCTAATACTAACAGAAGGGGGAATTGGGACAGGGGCAGGTTATAATGCAGTGCTGAGAAAAACAGGGTAAGGCCTCAGTCCTGTACCTACTTATGGAGGAATGTCACAATGAATTCACATCTACTTCTGGTGTAGATGTGTGTTGTTGTTGTTCAGTCATTCAGTCGTGTCCGACTCTTGGTGATCCCATGGACCAGAGCACGCCAGGCACGCCTATCCTTCACTGCCTCCCGCAGTTTGGCCAAACTCATGTTAGTAGCTTCGAGAACACTGTCCAACCATCTCATCCTCTGTTGTCCCCTTCTCCTTGTGCCCTCCATCTTTCCCAACATCAGGGTCTTTTCCAGGGAGTCTTCTCTTCTCATGAGGTGGCCAAAGTACTGGAGCCTCAACTTCAGGACCTGTCCTTCTAGTGAGCACTCAGGGCCGATTTCCTTGAGAATGGATAGGTTTGATCTTCTTGCAGTCCATGGGACTCTCAAGAGTCTCCTCCAGCACCATAATTCAAAAGCATCAATTCTTCGGCGATCAGCCGAAGTGTAAGAATGTCTAAATGTCAGCTGTTGTGGTTTTCCATATGGAGATTAAATACACAACTACATACCCTCCAACATTTCTCCGATAAAAATAGGGACGCCCTATTCCGTAAGGATAATTTTAATATTTATACCCCACACATCTTATTGGGTTGCCCCAGCCATTCTGGACAGCTTCCAACATATATAAAAACATAATAAAACATTAAACATAGGGGGGGACCCTTCCCTGTACAGTGGAACCTCGGTTTTCGAAAGTGATCCATTCCAGAAAACCGTTCAACGTACGAAACATTAGAAAACTGAGGATCAATGGGTGGTTGGCAAAATCCATTGAGAAGCACGCCTCAGAAGCTGTTCGACTTCCAAGGCACGCTCGAAAACGGAAGCAATTACTTCCAGGTTTTTGGTGTTTGGGTTCTGAATTGTTCAGCTTCCAAGACGCTCAAAAACTGAGGTTCCACAGCATAGGATTGCCTTCAGACATCTCAGGGGTTGGATAACTGCATACCCTCCAACATTTCTCCAATGAAAATAGGGACATCCTAAGGAAAAGCAGGACATTCCGGGATCAAATCAAAAACTGGGATGGCTTCTCTAAATCAGGGACACCCCTGGAAAATAGGGACACTTGGATGTTCTGCAATTAGTCTTCCATGTTTGCCAGTGGGGCCTTTGGAAAAGGGCAGCTGCAAATCGTCAACTTTATATTTCTTACAGCCCGTTCCTACTAATCAGGTTTCCTCAGATATTAACTTCACAGCACAGAATCCAAAGCCTATTGTGGGCATAGAATGTGAGGTGGAACTTTTTGTCACACTTGGTTGTTGTAAAACAGGTGATTAGAAACTGTGCGCTCTCAATGACACATTTGTATGCAGATTCGACTTATGTACACAATTTGCAAGCAGTTTCTCCTAATACAATGCATGAATTATGAATATATTCCTTTTCCCGCAATATATGCATCATTTGTTTGGTGAACTGCATTGTGAGATCTGCAAAAGTGTGCATTTTGAAAGATGGCTGCATTTTGGTTCTCCTGTTGTTTTTGAAAGTGTGGATTTAAGTGCAAACTGAATCAAAGTAAGTAAGTAAGTGTTCCAGTTTTCGAATGAATTCAGAAGCCGAATGTCCGATGCAACTGTTGGCTATTGTTTCCAGGGCACCTGCACCAATCAGAAGCTTCACCTTGGTTTTCAAACATTTCGGAAGTCAAACAGACTTCCGGAACAGATTAAGTTTGGCGTTTTTGTTTTTGCTATTTATTTTGCATTTTTGTTTTTGAGGCTTTTTAGTTAATTTGATTTTGTGACTGTGTGGAACCCAGTTCAGCTACTGATTGATTGATTGATTGATTGATTGTGTGACTGTGGAAATGGATAAAAGCCCCCCATCGAAACAATGACTATCATCAGTGCAGGTAAGAAAGAAAGAAATTTATTTTTATCATCTACGATACTGTCTTATTTCTTTTATAGTACAGTACATTGATTATTGCTTTCATTTTATGGATCAATGGTCTCGTTAGATAGTAAAATTCATGTTAAATTGCTGTTTTAGGGGTTGCTTTTAAAAGTCTAGAATGGATTAATCCATTTTGCATTACTTTCTATAGGAAAGCGTGCCTTGGTTTTGGAACACTTTGGTTTTGGAATGGACTTCTGGAACGGATTAAGTTTGAGAACCAAGGTACCACTGTAATAGGAATTATATCTTTAGTAAGTTACTAGGAGGACCTCCTTGGGTTTTAAAGCAGAATTTAAGCATTCTAGTTGGGGTTTTTTGCCATTAAATACTTGCAATTGCCTTGACACATCTATTTACCTCAAAGAGAGAATGGTAAATATTGCAATTAGTGTGTTAATTGACACACTTTAAAAAAAACAACATTTTTTAATTGACACAACTAGGTCTTTCTAAGTATGCATCATTCATTCATTCCCCATTCATATGTAAAATACTTTGGAATTAAATTGTCAAGGAATATCTCAGTTTCAGATGCAGAAAAACAACAACCCAGAGTTTTTGGGTTTGTTTTTTTTTTAAAGAAAGAAACTCTGTTACAAGACACTGAGAATCAAGGGGAAATGGCATGACATTATGCTTCACAAGAATTGTCAAGCACTTAGTAATCAAGGTGATGGGTGTCTTTTTTTAAAAAAAATTAAAAAGCAAAGAAGAAAATCCAAGCAAGACAGGGAAGTCATTTATCTAGAACTAGACAGGCCTGTATAATATAAATGGAGCCCTTTGAAAATCAGTTCCACAGTATGAAATAGACTTTTCTCATAGAAGGGGATCTTAACTTCTTTTGAAGTTGACTGTTGCTGTTAGCAACTTAACCGCAGTTGGACTATGACAGTGACTGTTACAGAGGAGATAAATACAGAACTTAGCCCTGACAGAACATGGGAGAAACATGGCACCTCAGTGGGCAAATGTACTGATGGAGCGTGAACTGATGCTTCCCAGTTTAGACCATTTTACAGAGGTGGTATTGGCAGCCCTTGTGGTTCCTCTGACATTTAGGGACACGGGTGGCACTGTGATCTAAACCACTGAGCCTCTCGGGCTTGCCGATCGGAAGGTCAGTGGTTCAAATTCATGTGACGGGGTGAGCTCCCGTTGCTCTGTCCCAGCTCCTGCCAACCTAGCAGTACAAAAGCACGCCTATGCAAGTAGATAAATAGGTACCGCTGCGGGAAGGTAAACAGTGTTTCTGTGCATTCTGGTTTCCGTCACGGTGTTCCGTTGTGCCAGAAGCGGTTTAGTCATGCTGGCCACGTGACCGGGAAAGCTGTCTGTGGACAAACACCAGCTCCCTCGGCCTGGAAGCGAGATGCGTGCCACAACCCCATAGTCGCCTTTGACTGGACTTAACCGCCCCCCCTTATGTCATTAAAATGGCATGTAGGTCATGTGCTCAGTAAGAAACCCTGTTACAAAACACTGAGAATCAAGGGGATATGGCATGACATTATGCGTCACAACAATTGTCCAGCACTTACTAATCAAGGTGATGGGTGCCTTTTCTAAAAAAATAAAAGCAAAGAAAAACTAAGCAAGACAGGGAAGTCATTTATCTAGAACTAGATAAACTTCGACATTTATTTTCTTCCTTTTTCAAACATTGTGCATGATCCACAGGCGACAGCTTCTCCACAGGATCGCCCCCCCCCGTACAACATCTCATGACCTCCTCTGAATATTGTAGGGGCCCATCCCCCTAAAAATATATATTTGGGGGCCTGAAATTGCCTCGGCCTGTAGGACTTGACACCTATGGCATGATGCACCTAGGGCGGAGCAGTGTTTGAAGTCCCATTAGGACAGTTTTATTTATTCTTTTGGAAGAGTTATATGCATTTTTTTTTACACCCAGCAAAGAGGTTATCCAACTTACTTATCATGCAACTTACTTGTTTACAGTGGATTGGAGCCTGACATTTCATAGTTCAAAATCAATGGGACCCACTTTAGTCACGTCTAACTGCACTGATTTCCATGGAGGTTCTATAAGGGTGACTAAGTCTGGATCCAAAGCAGCCTCACCAGGGCTAGATCTTCCACCTTGTAAAACAATATATATATATATGTTGTGTTCACCCTATGCCTTTAATGCACATTTGAAGCATATTTTTCCCTTCGAGGAATTCTGGGCACTGTGGTTTACAGTTCCCAAAGATTTACAGTTCCCAGAAACCCTTTACAAACCACAGTGCCCAGAATTCTCTGAGGGGAAAGAATGGGCTTCGAAAATATGCTGTGTATGTAGCAACACTTCGCTGAAGAGGAAGAAGTGGACGGAATCGCAGGTGTGTTTGCTTTGCAAACATCTGGCGATGGGAAGGGGTGTGTGTTCTGTTTTTATTATCTTCTGCCGTGCCCCCTTCATTGTACTTTCCGAAGGGAATCTTCAAGGGCCACCCAAGCTCAAACATGTGCATCTCCTGGTCATAAAGCAGCTGTCCACTCTTATATCCCGTACAAATGAAAACAGGAATGAGATTCCTTCCTATTCTACATGGATGGGTCAGACTTCAGAAAGGCTTCATCTGACCAAGAATCTAGATGTTTGCTTTCAGATAAACGGCTCAACTAAATCACATTTTATAGTTTTCCAGAGAGAGAGAATATTGTATACATTCCTGGAACATCGGACATAAAAGTTTGTTGAGGTTTTTTTATTTTTAATCCTTTATTTGATAGAAATCAGTTACACTCCTCTGTTATATAAATAACCCCTATTTATGGATTCAGACATAATATATACACACATGATCCTTACCTAGGACTCTGCTATACAGCTGCAAATAAAATATTTTAAATGTGTTGCAATGCCAACACGAATAGAAGTTATTAATACTGCAGTTGTTGTATGAGGGGTTATTATTATGACTGGAAAGCAATTGAAATTTATAAGATTTTGGAACGCGGAAATAAAGAAAATTATCAAACCATCAAATCTAGCACACAGCAGGCCACTTTATATAAATTATATAATTCAGCATTTGAACGATTGGTATTAATAATTGTATTATAAATTAGTATTTTTATAACGAGGCTATTATTGGACTGTAACCGAAAACTAATTAAAAAAATTATTAGTAAAATGTTTTATTTGCGACTGTATAGCCGAGTCCTTAAAGGCATCTGGGCACTCTTGAATTTTGCAGTACATAAAAATGGGGACTGCTCTAGAAACAATAGAATGCTGACAGCCAAAAGTGGAGTCCTTGAATGGGGTCCTGAAAAAGAAATCCATTGCTTGCAATCCCAGAAAAACCAAAACAAGCAAACAAATATATTTTAGAAACTTCCAATAGCAACTGGCTAGTTTTGAATATCAGTGCAGTCATCCACACCTTTAACAGTAGGGCAAAATGAAGCAATGCCATTATTTATGGCATAACTAAACCTGGCTTTTTTTAAAAAAAAGTTTATTTATAATTCTCATTTATAACAAATAAAACATTTCATTTTTTTAAAAAAAAAAACACAAACATATCCAACCTCGACTTCCCTCCCCCCCTCTCTGCGGTTTCATAAATTTGCTCTCTCTTTTTTCTGCATATCCCAATTAACTTTATTTATTCTTTTCTTCATCTGTTTCATATACTTTAAAAAAATGCTAGTTTTTACAATAGTCCTCCTAATGTCTTAATTTGTTTACAATTTGCTTGTAAATATTCCATCAGCGATTTCCATTCTTTACTAAAAGGTTTATTGTCTTGATTTCTTATCCTTCCAGTAAGTTTCTCCATTTCTGCATATTCCATTAATTTCTATAGCCAACCTTCTCTTGTCGGGATTCCTTCTTCTTCTTCTTCTTCTTCTTCTTCTTCTTCTTCTTCTTCTTCTTCTTCTTCTTCTTCTTCTTCTTCTTTCCATTTTTGGGCAAATATCATTCTTGCAGTGGCAGCTGCATACATAAATAAATTTCTCTATTATTTAGGTAGCTCTGATTCCAAAATTCCCAAAAGAAAAGCTTCTGTTTTTGTTTTTTTACAAATGTTATCTTAAACATCTTTTTCAATTCATTACACATAACAAATCCTGGCTTCGGCCTGAACGATGCTGGAGATGGACCCACCTTTGGAGTTGTGGCGAGAGGGGAATCAGATACAAAATCAGCCTGAAAACTCTTCTAATCCCTTTCTCACACATTCCAAGCAAAGGACACAAGCCCTGTGACTTCATGCTATAATTATATTTCCTGTGTTGCGGTATTGGCCCTTAGCACATCATGGAAGTGACATGGATTTAAAGTGAAGGAGACAAGAACCATGCTAATAATAGCTACACCACATGAGCAATCCCATACCATCAGAATTGAAGTGTTTGCTAAACCCCTAGCACAGTTATTATATGGGGCTCAGATTTGGACAGGCGCTCACCTTAGATCTATAGAAGCTGATCAGTTCCTAAGGCAAAAAACTTTCTGTTTCATCCTCTTTTCCAAATGCTTCATTGCACTTGGAGGCTAATCTCCCCTCTGTTGAATTACAGATTTGGTGTAGGACATTTCAATTATTGGCTTCGGCTAAATTTAAACCCTACCAGTCTACTACCCTTAGTATCGCAACATTGTAATGAGAGCGCTTGGACTAAAATTGTCAGCCCAAAGCTTTACTTTTCTGGTTTATCACCACAACAGTTCTCAACACTGGGATTCAGTAAAGCAAATAATTAAATTAGACAGCACCTATATGATACCGAGCAACAGAATAATTTGCCCACAGTAAGGACATTTTGTCCATGGTATGATTATTTTCCACCTAGTGGGCTTGCCGATCGGAAGGTCGACGGTTCAAATCTGTGTGATGGGGTGAGCTCCCATTGCTCTGTGCCAGCTTCTGCCAACCTATCAATTCAAAAGCATACCAGCACAAGTAGATAAATAGGTACCACTCTGGCAGGAAGGTAAATGGTGTTTCCATGCACTCTGGCTTCTGTCACAGTCCTCCATGCTCCAGTAGTGGTTTAGTCATGCTGGACACATGACCCGGAAAGCTGTCTGTGGACAAATGCCGGCTCCCTCAGCCTGAAAGCGAGATGAGTCCCACAACCCCATAGTCGCCTTTGACTGGACCTAACCATCCAGGGGTCCTTTACCTTACCTATTAACTCCCAGGTACAGCAGCCAAGGCTTTGGTTTAAGGTGGGCACTGAAGAAAAATTGTTTTGTACCTTTAGGAACTGTATGGCAAATTCAACAGGTGAAGCATTTTCGAGTATGGAAATACAATTATGGGGAAAGCTTCACCAAGACTTTTTCATGTTGTGTTACAGCAGCCTTGTAATGTTATGCTATGCCCTCATAGCAGCCATTTTCTAACCAGCACCCATAGAACTTCCTCAAAATTTGTGTTGTGCCCACTGGCCCAAAAAAGTTGGCGACCCCTGACCTAAGGATACATTTGTTCACTGGAAAGATTAAGGAAGGTTAAACAGGAACGTATTGAAAATTATTTAAGTATATGAAAATCTTCATTCATTCCTGGCAGAAGGTTGGACTAGATGATCGAAGGTTTTCCCATCTTGCTTGCTCATTTCAGCTTAACGACAGAATAATTGCAAGACGAGTGTGTCATTCCAAATAAAGACAATGAGCCCAAGGAAAATCTGGCAGCCAAGGTCCTTGGCTAAAACACTACCATCTTAGCGGCATGCCAAATTAAAATACAAATTCGGCATCCAAGACATAGACATGCTTGATGCTTGCGAGCTCATCCTTCACACCAATTTATTAATTCCCAAAGCTGAGTATGTCACACAATTTTTCACCATTTGGGAATATATGCCAGACGCTGTAACGAAAATATCAAAGGAAGCTTTTAATATGAATAAGCATTAGCCGTACAATATTTTCCTTAATTTCAATTCCTAGCCTCGCAGGCTTATATGAACCTTCCTATAATGCAACCCATGATTTGGCTGTAGGGGAAATAGGGGAAATGATGGGGGGTTTAAAACTCCGTAATGAGCGCTCCTAAACAGAGTCAGAAATACTCAGCGCCATCCTGTGCTATTCCGTCAGATCCATCATTCTAGAATCCGACAGACGGGACTGTTGGATTGTTTTGAAATCAGCCCTTTGATAAGTAAAAAATATATATATTACTTCTGAAGCATGATGAGCATAATGGCCTGCTTTTGGGCTTCCCAAGAAGTGTCAGGTTGGCCACAGCAAGAAAAGAATGCTGGATTAAATGGGCCTTTGGCTTCATCCAACAAGTCTTTTCTCATGTACTTAATTATTTCTGAATCATGGAAAGTAACTGTGGCGTTTCACCCCTGAAGGTTCTCCAAGGGTTAACTTGGCAGGGAGGAGATTGACCAATGGGAGCTCTCCAGGCAATTAGAGTGTGGAAGGATGGCAGTTAGAGAGGATAGAAAAGGCAGTTAGAGGTTGGAAGTTGGGCAGTTGAGTCAAAGTGATAGAGGGAGATAGAGCCAATGAGCAGAGCTAGAGCAGAGTGAATAATAAACAGGAGGCATTAGGGATAGTTATTGGAATACTAGGTAGAGAGTTGAAATATACTTATCTGAATAACCATACAGTTATATTAAACGTTTTACCAAGTCATTTGAAACCATTACGCTTTGTACAAACAATAAAGAAACATGTTTTATTTTTACCACTATCCGAATCTGAAGTGAGTTATTCATGGCCAGAGTGAATACTGGCTGGTGGCAGCGGATATACCATAAGTCGTTGGGGCAGTTACCAATAGACCGTTAAACGTCTGGGGGTGCTGCTCAGGTCTGAGAGAGTGACCGCGACAGTAACATTTGGCTCTCTCTTTTTTTGGTGGTGGTGGTGGGGAGAGGAACTGTCTTAATTGTGCCTAAAAACCAAAGGCGATATCAGCAACAATGACCCAACTGCCAGGAGATTGTTGTTTTTGTTTCCCGAATGTCATGTATGCTGAATCTGCTGATCCAACAAGACTGACATTTCACCCCATCTGGGGATTGTGCCAATATCCATAAAGACCACTGCTGAGTTAAGTCAATTGGCAGAGCATGACCTGCCGTGGTAGGTACTGACCAAAACACAGAGATAGCTAATTGATTGTTCATCGTGGATGCAGATGGAACTAACAAACAGCTAGCGCTTTTCCCTTACTTGTGGATGAAATTCCACTCGCCTTTATGGTGCAGAAAAGGCAGCTCTCTTACAGAGAGAAGCCATCCATTTGGAACGATTTGTCAGATGAAATGAAAATGTATCTGTCTGTGAAATAACTCTGCTACCACAATAATGCATTTTTATCAGGAAAAAAAGGTGTCAGATAATCTAATGCCTGGTTATAAATCTGCATGCGGGTTTTATTTTTACTGCAGGTATTGTTCATTGTGCTTTGTCTTTTTGTCCCTTTTTTTTGGTGAAAAAGTCATTTGGGTTTAATTGCTTGCTATCTGAGGTTGAACAGAGGGTTGTCATTCCTAGAGGTGCTGGGATCACTTTGCAGTTATATACCGTCTCCGATTTACTTGAATGGTTTTCTGGCTTCAATTCTGTAGACTTCCATGTACCGTGTCTTTGCAATATTTGCTCAGTGAAAGCATTCAGAGCTCTTAAAATAGATTAAGCTGCGCCGCGGTCTCTGTTTAGAAGGCACGGAGAGGAGGAGACAAAGGGCAATTTCCAAAATCTAATTTTATAGTACACTAGTTAATGCTCAGATGCTGGCTGAGCCTTCCCCTCTCTCTGCAGTCTGTTATTTTTCATGAACGAGTAAGCTGGGGATCTGCAATGCAGCAGGAGTTGCTTTCTCCTGCCTGTAATTTCCCCCAACAATGGTTTTAGAATTCTGGCACAGGCTTGTCGGGGCTGCACTGATTTATTTATTTTTGTCAATGAAAATTGCCAGATCAAAAGGGCTTTTCTATTTGCCAAGGCACAAGATTTTCATGAAACTTACCCTTGGTTACTTTTCTTTCATGTTAAAATAATACCTAATATGAAATAGCCCAATATAGATTTTGATCTTTCCCGCTTATGGGATATCAGGGCTATCTTTAGGTATTCTCTCTCTCTCTCTCTCTCTCTCTCTCTCTCTCTCTCTCTCTCCCCCTCCCTCCCTCCCCCTCTTGTTCATTTGCTTCTTTTCTGCATCTGTGCTTCAGCATAATTTTTGGAAACAATATTGCTTTCTCCTTCTAACATAGGGGGGCTAAACTGTGACCTTCCAGATGGTTGCTGGACTACAGATTCCATCATCCCTCACCATTGGCCATGATGGGAGTTGTAGTCCAAGAAAATCTGGAAGGTCACACAGATTAGTCACCTTGTCCTATGATGAACTCTGAAATCAGGGATCAAAGAGGCAGTAGGATGATGTCAGATTCCCCTATGTGATAACCAGTGCTTTTTTTCTTAAAAAAAATGTTTAGGGGTACTCTCATTTTCCTACTCATATTGAAATCATGCCCCTCAATGAGGCCAAACTTAGATTCACAAAATGTTTAGGGGTATGCGTACTCCTGCATCCCCCCAGGAAAAAAAGCACTGGTGAAAACATAACACGAAATAGGTAGTATGCATTGCCTGTACCCTGTATTTCCTGATAAAGGAACACAGCCTATTAGATTCAGCTTGATTTATCTATTTAAATCATTTCTGTGTACACTGCTTTGTATTTCACAAAATTAATTCAAAGCAACTTATCTTAAAACACCCAATAGAACATTACAAACTCTACAAATTGAATATTGTAAGTGAAGTGGAAGTATGAAATGCACATTTAAAGCAGATTAATAAGAAGACACGAAAAGCATTAAAAATAAAAAAATCAGGCACAAAATTGCAGTGAAACTCCACATGTACAGCATCGCTAGCAACTAAGCAAAATAACTGAAGTAGAAACCGTATCTCACGGCGACGTCTCCCAAATACATCCTTCGCAGTCTTCCACATACAGGCTTCACTCTCATGCTTCCCTACCAATCATGCAGATAACACAGCTAATCCCCAGCCAAGCATTTTTCTCAAAGCAAGTGTCTGGTCTACAGAAAATTCCTGATAGCACTAAGCAGAATTTATGACTAGATCATTCACTCCCAGCCAAGTAGGTCTTACTCTGTACCAGCTCAGCTTCTCACACGGAGCAATATATATATGGGGTTTTTCAACTTAAAGTTTTACAGAGATATATCAAACATAAATCATAAAAACAAGATTCCAAGGAATCTCTTGGACTTCCATCCTCCCCTTTGTGGGTCCTATTATTAATAATTTCCTCCTGCATCTTTTATGATAGTCCAAATCCTTTACCTCTTCCATTATGTCCAAAATTCACCTTAAACTACAAGTGATATTCGAATCCTACTAATGATTTTAACTGTTTACAATGGTGTTCATGATAAGTTATAAAATTTCCCCATTCCATATTAAAATTTTGGTCTTCCTGATTTCTAACTCTTCCAGTCATTTAAGCCATTTTGGCATAGTCTATTAACTTCATCTGCCATTCTTCTCTGGTAGGGACTTTATCTTCTTTCCATCTCTGGGCCAGTAACATCCGTGCAGCAGTGGTCGCATACATAAATAGTCTTTTCTGCTCCCTTGGGATTTTGGCACCTAGAATTCCTAAAAGGAAGGCTTCGGGCTTTTTAACAAAAGTTGTTTTAGACCTCCCCCCCAACTCATTATATATCATTTCCCAAAATCCTTTTACTACCTTACAATTCCACCACATATGATAAAAGGTGCCTTCTTTTTCCTTACATTTCCAGCATACATTTGAGCATGTTTTATACATTTTTGCTGCCTTAATGTACTAGGAGTTAAATACCATCGGTACCTCATTTTCATATAATTTTCTTTCAGTGTATAACATTCCGTGAACTTTAAGTCCCAGATATTCAGCAATTTTTTAATACACAAAAACACATTAGAACCCAGAGTATCACTCTGAGCAGCAAAAAAAAAAACTCATTCTGGTTACCCCCAGTCACCTTCTCCTACAGGATAATAAATTCAACAGGTATGAAATCTAAGAGGCTGGAAACTCTGAAGGAATTACTTTAAGGGACAATCTACTTTGGTGTCAGCTATTTGGTGATAGCTCATAGTGGCACTCTTTATCTAGTTGGCAGGCTGGGAGGTAAGTCAATGAGTCGCTGCTGTTTCCACTCTCCTCCTCTGGAATCAGCAAAAGCATTCTGGCTGGTAAGGCCACAGGATACAGGGTGGGTGGATAGGTAGAGTAGCCTCTCCCCTGATTTGAGACTCCAGCAGTCAGAAGCAAAGCAAGTCACCAAGCCAATTCGGAATATATGATGATGATGTCACAAAGCCAAATCAGAAGGAGGGCAGTGCTTCTTTTGTGAAGGGGGACTGACTCTGAACAACCGTTCAAACCAAGTCCTAGATCTCAGGTATTGCCAAAGAAAGTCATGCTTCACCGGGATAAGCATCTTCGTGTGTTGTTTGTTCATGCACATCCCAAAAGGTGTACGAGAAGCAGAAGAGCCCATTGGTTTTGCAGGCTGAGGTAGTTATGGGAGTATTAAGTGCATATGGATCTCTGGGTAGTGGGCAGGTAAGCTAAGCCAGAGCCTTCTGTATACTACAGTAAGATAAAAGGTAAAAGACCCCTGGGCGGTAAAGGCGACTATGGGTTGCGGTGCCCATCTCACTTTCAGGCCAAGGGAGCCGCCGTTTGTCCACAGACAGCTTTCCAGGTCATGTGGCCTGCATGACTAAACCGCTTCTGGCACAGCAGAACACTGTGATGGAAACCAGAGCGCATGGAAACGCTGTTTACCTTCCCGCCACTTATGTATCTACTTGCACTGGTGTGCTTTCGAACTGCTAGGTTGGCAGGAGCTGGGACAAAGTGACAGGAGCTCACCCCGTCATGGGGATTTGAACCACCAGCCTTCTGATCGGCAAGCCCAAGAGGCTCGGTGATTTAGGAGGACCCTACATGCTTGTTCTTCCCCATTCAATTTAATGGAAAATGAGAGTTCCATGTAAGGAAAAGTGCTGTACAAGGAATGGAATTTCATCTTCCATTGAAGTGAATGGAGAAGGCTTTGCATAGTGCACAGCATCTACTATGAAGCTTCCAGGGTCACAAGAAACCAGAGGTAACTTTGTTTGCAAGTGAAACCTAGTTCATATTTATTTTGCTATAAAAGACGTCTTAATTCTATTCTATAGTTCTTTTGGAATTAAGGGAACACACATAAAACTGCTTCTGTTTACACACACCTTTATCGGTCTTTGGCTCATATTTCATTTTTTCATGGGCTTTCAGAAGGTAACACTGTATCTTTGATTTTTGAAATAGAGAGCACAGTGGATCTCGTAAATATCAAAAGCCAGACCTTGGCTGAACAATGCAATGATTGTAAAATTAAGATTTGCCTTTCAATTTGAAAATGAAATTTCTTTGACATTTAAATGCACTGGAGACAGATACAGAGACAAATGTCACCTAGTGAGGTGGGGGGAGGAGGACATTATGCAAGAGACAGTTGAGATTTTCAGCCCCCTTGTATTTTTTTTTTTTTAAAGAAGTACTCACAGTAAACTCCAGTTAGCTCAGCACAGGATCATTCATTCTAAGTCCGCAGAAACAGATTTATTCCATATTCCAGAAGACAGAGGGTTGGATCCAGATGAGTGATCCACAGGTGGAAAGGCTCCTTCCAGTCATGAAAGTGAGTGGGATTCAGCAAAGGTATTTGAAAGCGATGGGAAAATGTTGGGGAACAATGGCTTGATGCAGCGTCATATAACCTCTTTGCAGAATGAACGCTCGATAAACAGTGCACATTGTGTGGGGTTGCCATATGTCCTCTTTTTCCAGGACACACCCTCTTTTTCATGTAAAACGAGAGTCATCATAGTGATCCATAGTTAACAGTAGAAGTTGGCAAATGTGTCTTCTTTCTTGCTCTTCAAAATATGGCAACCCTCTGTAACCTTCCTGCAAACTTCGTGTGAACAAATCAGGAAGAATAATGAATAAACAGGTCATCTTGAAAACAATCTTATATGTACTTTCTGCACATTGCCATTGTCTCATACGCATGTTGCAAGTTTACATGCTTCTACTCTGAGTACTCCCCATGTCCAGTTCTTCCGCTCCTGCTCTTGATTCTGAAATTTCCACACACAACACATGGCTGGTGAGCTATTTTCACCTTGTGTAAATCCCTTGTGTAAATCACCGTGTCTCTATTACTGTCTTCCTCCATGGAGCACAGTATCTTCCCAACCACCCTTATCTGCTAAAAACACACTGGCTTTAATGTGCAAATTAATGATACCACTATTAAGAAATATCATAGGGTGGGTTGATAGTACGATGCAGTCATTTACTGGCAGAAAAACAAGACATATTGAAGTCCTGGATATGAAAAAAAAAATCATCTGAAGGGTTTAAAAAACATAATCACATGAGAACAGTGAAGCAGTCTAATTTAGGTTTCTAGCTAAGCCTGTTTAGTGCTTGGAGGCAGACTCTCAACACTGCCAAGGGATGCTTTTCAGGCCTCAATTGTGGTGTTGGAGGAAGGGCTCAGTTTGCTAGACTCCGAGGAACATTTTTGGACAAGGTGATCTTGTATGAAACATTCAGGTTCTATCTGAACTGCAATGAAGCCGGACTGCTGGCACATAACATGCAAGGTTAAAATTGAATTTGTAGGGGGAAACCAACAGAAGCTGAGGAACATCCAGTTCAGGGGTGATCAGGAATAAAAATATTCTGGATCGTTGAAGCAGAGTGCAGGTAGAATTAGGGAAGGGGTATATCAAAACACCCAGTGGCCATTTAAAGAGGTCAAAGTCTCCTGTGAAAACTTGTACACATGATGTGCTGTACAGGTCCAATTCAAAGGGAGTGACACTAGGACTCTGCCTCCTAGGATGAACAACCTAGAAAGCAGAGGGCCAAACCTTGGGTAGAGAATGAGGCGCAAGGATGGGGAACCTGTGGCTCACCAGATGTTTAGTTATGCATTGCATTTATAGCCCACCAGGAACGCAGGTGGCACTGTGGTTTAAACCACTGAGCCTCTTGGGCTTGCCGATCAGAAGGTCAGCAGTTTGAATCCCCGTGACGGGGTGAGCTCCCATTGCTTTGTCCCAGCTCCTGACAACCTAGCAGTTCGAAAGCATGCCAACACAAGTAGATAAATAGGTACTGCTGCGGTGGGAAGGTAAACGGTGTTTCTGTGCGATCTGGTTTCCATCACAGTGTTCCTTCACACCAGAAGTGGTTCAGACATGCTGGCCACATGACCCAGAAAGCTGTCTGTGGACAAATGCCGGTTCCCTCGGCCTGAAAGTGAGATGAGCACCGCACCCCATAGTCCCCTTTGACTGGACTTAACTGTCCAGGGGTCCTTTACATACCTTTATAGCCCATCTTTTTTATCCAAGGAGCATACATGATTCTCTACCTTCTCAATTAATCCCCAGAACAACCCTGCGAGGTAGGTTAGACTGAGAGGCAGTGACTGTCCCAAGGTCACCCAGTGAGCTTCATAGTCAAGTTGGGGGTTTGATCCTTCATCTCCTAAGTCTCAACCCAGCACTCTAACCACTGCACCACACGGGATCTCCTGCCTGATGTTTTTGGACTAAAATGCCTATCATCCCCAATCATTGGCCATGCTATATTGGCTGGGGTTGATGACAGTCAGAGTCCTGCAACATCTTTAGATCAGAGTCTCTCCATAAATGTTGCTTATTATATTGCCAATGTTAATTTTTCCGTGTTCAAACTGTACCTGAAAGTCTAATTTAAAAGGGCTGTTTTGCTGATATTCAGAAAAGTATTTCATCCTTGGCTGAATGGTTTTACAATTTTGCATTCAGGAATTAAAGCAGTGGTATGTGTGTATATCTGTGTGAGAATGATTTCAAAGGTCATTGACTGAGATTTCTAAGCAAATCAATAACTCTGGAAACCAAAATCCTTGAGGGGAATCGCAATTTAATTCCTGATATTGATCAAAAGCTGAGCCAAAATTAAAGTAAATAAAGCATTGACCCAGAAGGTCAGAATTTATTTAAGAGAATCCTGCCTTATGAAATATCTTTCCCCTAAGTGATATGTTGTTGCAGTCAAGAGAACATGGGCAAAAAAAAACTTTGCTGAAGCACAAAAAGTAAGACACGAGCTTCACAAACTCAAAGGAACTTTATAAAAAAAAAAAAAGTACTCTGGATCCATCACATGTCCCTAGTCTGAGTTTAGTCAGCTTTGATCTGGTGATTTACAACAGATAATTGAATTTACGTTATTTCCATGATACCATTCCTTGGCTGAAACTCATTATCACACATTGCCAAAGTGAAATAATGAAGCATAATGCAGATGCTAGGGGAATTGGAGTTGACATTTTCACTTCAAGCTTTTGGATTAAATCAAATTTGGAGACAGGCATAATTTGGTGCTGCAAACTCAGAAGATATCAAAGGGACAGAAGACCTTGGGTTTGAAGTAAGAGAGAGGCTGGTCTGATTTGCACAGCTCTCGCAGAAGTCAATCTTAAACGCCACAGCAATGACTCTCTGCTGGTTACATAAAGAGCATTGGATAGGACCCAAGACAGTTTTTGTTGTGTTGCTGCAGTGCAGTACAGCTATATCAAGGTAGGCATAAATCTCATCCAAAGAGCGACTCAGGAAGAATTGTGAAGTTGAAGAAGCAAGCCGAATACAACTGAAACAAATCTCCCAGTCAGACTTCTCAGTGATCAGATGTTGAAACTTAAGGCTGAAATATTGTAATCCTGTTCATGACCAGTGAATTTGGGGTGATGTCACCCTTTGGGGGGGCGGGGGGAGAACATGCATGGAAAATCACCTCGGCATGGCGGGTTGCTTGGTGTCTTCTTTTAAGTACTTTATTTATTTATTTATTTATTTATTTATTTATGTGTTTGTTTATATATATATATATATATATATATATATATATATATATATATAAATTTTCTGTTTTACAATTTAGAATACTCATTATACATCCTTAATGACTTCCCTTCTTCCCTTTCCATGGCTCATTTTACATATCATAAATCCCTTCATATTTTACAAAAACTCTACCATTCGGTATTCCATTATTGCATCCATCAAAACTTGTTTACAATGTTGAATTTATCTTAATGCTGCCAGCGTTTTCAGCTGTACACAATTCTTTCCCATATATCCAATAAACGTTTTCCAATCTTCTTTAAACGTACATTCTTCTTGTTCTCTTATTCTATATGTTAAGTTGTGCATATTTTGTCAGCTTAAGTTGCCATTCTTCTTTCGTTGGGACCTCGCTCATTTTCCATTTTTGGGCTAACAAAACACAGGCCGCAGTAGTGGCATACATAAATAACCTTTTTGGACACCTGGGAATTTCAGTCTGAATTATCCTCAACAGAAAGTACTCTGTGTGTTTTTTGGGAAAGCACTTTTAAACATTTTTTTCCAATTCATTATGGATTATTTCCCAGTACTCTTTTACCCTTTTACACGTCCACCACATATGAAAGGACGTTCCCTCCACCTCTTTGCATCTCCAGCTCTTATCTGATTCAGTCTTATACATCCTTAGCAAGCCTACTCAGAGTTAAATACCATCTGTGAATCATTTTCAGGTAGTTCTCCTTACAAGAATAACATTACTTTATTCCTTGTGTCATAGGTGGCAGCGGCAGCAACGCAGCTCTATTCTTGGCAAGCCAGGAGCCAATTCCTTAACATTAAAGTTACCTAGATGATCAGCATCCCATGGGATTTGGGGTGGAAGTTACACACGGCTACTATAAACACATTGCAATCTCCACTGGTGGCCAAGCATGATGCTTTTTGTGAGAAACGCCATTGCTCCCTCAGCCAAAAATAACCCAGAATAATGTTGCAATTAAGTCATTTAAGGGATTAAGAAAACTGAGGCTAAGCCACTAAAAGTGGAACTCAATTGCCAAGGATCTGAACTGAATATTCATACTGGTGTACATCCTTTAGCCTTCATTACAACCCAGCAATCTATATTTCTACAATTAATGTATTACTTCATGCCACACATTAGTCTCCCCATAAGCCCTGCTTAATCCATTCATGATCTGCAATCATTCTCGTACAGCTTTCTTCTCCAGTTTTCTGGTTGACTCCTTTCTTTCGTCGAGTGCATGGAAATCTAGTTCTACCCTAATCAATGAGACTAGTTAATTAATTTGAAATGAGGGCTTTTCGCCCAGAGCATTTCCCCCCATCCATACAATTCACAAAATAAAAAAGACTTGATTCTGTTTCTTTAAATTATCCGTGCTTGATAGCTTGCTGGAGAAGGAACTGGAGAAGAACTGAAGTAGCCTTGGTAGCAAGCAGCCCACCCTGTTTGATTTTGACACCCTTCTTTGAATCCTCAGCACCTTTTTTGCAGCATGAAGAAAATGCCACCCCTCTCACATGGGAGATGTTAGAATTTTGTGTCCTCCGGCAAATTTGGCCTCTCTCTCTCTCTCTCTCTCTCTCTCTCTCTCTCTCTCTCTCTCTCTCGCTCGCTCTCTCTCTCTCTCTCTCTCTCTCTCTCTCTTGCTTTCTACTTTTTCTTTCTTTCTTTTATTTTAAAGCATACTTTAAAAAAATTAAAGCACACTGCTGGCAATCCAGATATAATCAGGATTTTTTCTAAATCTGTCTGGAATAATAGTCTTTTGTTTCCCTTCTCACCACGATTTCCTTATAATAAACCTGGACTAAAAAGAAGAATAACAGCATAACCATTTCTCGAAGGACGTTCCTCGGAGAAACTTTCTGAGATTTTCCCTTTGTTCACCCCCAATTTCTTTCTCTCTTTTCCACACAATGGTGTATTTTAGGGAGTTGCTGTTGTGGCTCTTACAAGTGGACAGCAATCGCAAGAGTGCTAGTAGTCTGGCTGCCATTTTGCATCCTCCACAGTGCCCTCTCCCTGGGACTTCATACCCTCCAACATTTCTCCAATGAAGATAGGGACATCCTATTCCGTGATAATAATAAAAAATTATTTATACCCCACCCATCACACTGGGTTGCCCCAGCCACTCTGGGCAGCTTCCAACATATATAGAAACAAAGAAGATTATTTATGTATGCCACTACTGCAACCCATGTTCTGTTAGGCCAAAAATGGAAAACGAGCGAGGTCCCAACTAAAAAAGAATGGCAATTAAAACTGATGGAATATGTGCAGCTTGTGGACCTAACATATAGAATAAGAAGACAAGAAGAACATATGTTTAAAGAAGATTGGAAAGAAGAAGAAGAAGAAGAAGAAGAAGAAGAAGAAGAAGAAGAAGAAGAAGAGTTTGGATTTGATACCCCGCTTTTCACTACCCGAAGGAGTCTCAAAGTGGCTAACATTCTCCTTTCCCTTCCTCCCCCACAACAAACACTCTGTGGGGTGAGTGGGGCTGAGAGACTTCAGAGAAGTGTGACTAGCCCAAGGTCACCCAGCAGCTGCATGTGGAGGAGTAGAGACACGAACCCGGTTCCCCAGATTACGAGTCTACTGCTTTTAACCACTACACCACACTGGCTCTGGATAATGTTTATTGAATATATGAGGGGAAATTGTGTACACTTGAAAACGTGGGGAGCATTAAGATAAATTCTACAGTGTAAACAGGTTTTGATGGATGTAATAATGAATTACTGAATGGTTTAGTTTATGTAAAATATGCAGGGATTTATGAAATCAATATTCTAAATTGTAAAACAGAAAATTTAATAAACATTATACGCAACATATATAGAAACATAATAAAACATTAAACATTTTTTTTAAAAAAAAAATACCTTCCCTGTACAGGACCACTTTCAAATGTCTTCTAAAGGTTGTATAGTTACTTATTTCCTTGGCTCGGTGGCCACATAACTCCATATCCTCCAACATTTCTCCAATGGAAATAAGGACGTCCTAAGGAAAAGTGGGACACTCTGGGATCAAATCGGAAACCAGGGTGGCTTCTGTAAATCTGGGGCTGTCCCTGGAAAATAGGGGCACTTGGAGGGTCTGTGAGTTGCCTCTCTCCCTCTTCCTCTCAGGAATTTGAAGCAATCCTCACTGTTCAGAAGGAAGGGGAGCCACCCCAAGGACCACTACGGGCTGTCTGGGTACTGCTCTACAATTGGCGCGTGTTGATAACTGCACCATAGACTTTGTGCAAGCGTCTTCCAGCACTACTGTGTAGTTTGAATTTATAAAGTTTTCCTTTCAACCTTCCTGCTGGAAATACCCAGTAAACCAATGACAGTGCTTTGTTATTGTCAGTCTGCCAACACAGCAAGGCCAAAGGATCACACCAACACAAAATTATTATCTCCAGTGGAACTCACCCAGATATTCTTGGATTGTGTTACTGCCGTTCTGGAGTTAGACCAAAACTGCAAGCCTTTCACTGGCAATTCTGCCCGTGTCTTCAGCACAGCACATGGCAAAAACTCTAGTGTGGTCTCTCATATTGTGATTTTATGCTGGGCTTGTTGTCGCTATGCTCTACCTTGAATCCTTAAGGGTTGGCACAGCATGTCCAAAGACTGGGCTGTCAGTCATGCAGTTTCTGCATTATTTCGTCGTATGAAGTTCCGCTTCTGGGATTCTGTCAGATGAGATCACAGTACAAATCCCAGATGGATCCAATCTGTTCTGGTTCCTCATCCAAGAAAAGATATAATTGGCTAAAATCCCCGCTTCGATAATGAGACTATTAGGCATTTTTGCGAGCATAGCCAATGGGGATTTCACAGTTCTGTTGTTCGGGTTAGTTGTTCTATTTCCGTTCAAAATGCAAATGAAGGCATGTGTTGTGTTGTGTCCACATGAATGTGTTCAATTGTTACTGTAAAGTTCCCATTTGAAAATGAATGACAATATCATGCACCCTTTCTAAACATGATCAGGAGCTGTCTGGTAGGAACCACAGGGTAGTAGCATCTTCAGGAGATGGAGGAAGCAAGCAAGCAAGCATACAGGTGTAAACAGATGTAGGATTCAAGCTTAAATGCACTTTTTAAAGGAATGATACTTTGCCAGTGGCAGGTGGTGTCCATTTCAGCTCGTGAGGTGTTGGGCAAGGCATTGCAGTGGATGGGGCGTACAAACACAACATTCCACATTCTTCACACAAACCCAGACTTACACAGAAGTATGGGAGGAATTGGGAGGAATTCAACATGACAATAAGTGGGGTATCCACGTGGGGAAACATAGAATCATAGAACTGTAGAATTGGAGGGGAACCTGAGGGTCATCTGGTCCAATAATTATAATATTATAATAATTTATTATTTATACCCCGTCCATCTGACTGGGTTTCCCCAGCCACTCTGGGGGGCTCCCAACAGAATATTAAAAACACAATTAAACATTGAACATTAAAAACTTCCCTAAGCAGGGCTGCCTTCAGATGTTGTTTATTTCCTTGACATCTGATGGGAGGGCATTCCACAGGGCGGGCACCACTACTAAGAAGGCACTCCTCTGCCTGGTTCCCTGTAACCTCGCTTCTCGCAGGGAGGGAACCACCAGAAGGCCCTCGAAGGAAGACCTCAGTGTCCGGGCTGAATGATGGGAGTGGAGACGCTCCTTCAGGTATATTCCTGCAGGAGGTGGGCTCGAACCACCAACCTTCTGATTAACAAACGGATACACCGACCCACTGCACCACAGGGTAGTAGAATCTTAGAACCATAAAATTGGAAGAGACCCTAAGGACTGTCTAGTTCAACCCCATGCAATGCAGGAATGTGCAGCTGTCCCATACGGGGATCAAACCTGCAACCTTGGTGTTATCAGCACCACGCTTTCACCAACGGAGCTATCCAGCAGGAAGGAGGTCCACTTGTGTAGTTTGACTTTCCCCCACCTCTCGTCCACTTGCATACCCAAAGTCACTTTTGTTATCCATTAAATCTCAGCTCCCAGTCAGCATTCCCAAGGATGGTAACACTTTGAAAATAAAAGCAACAAAGGTCACCTGATGGTCATTCCTTCCATGGGCTCTATTCTTCTTCATCTGTTGCATGAATTCCGGAAAGAAAAGGTGAGTGGCAAGGAACCCTAGTGCATCTCCTCCGGTTAATGAGCCAGAGAGACTTTTTCTGCATTTCTAATTGGTTCATTAGGGCATGAATCTGAAGTCTAAAGGGGTTTTTCTTAACTGCTAACTTACATTAATTGTTGTAAATAATATTTTGTCACACACGTAGATAGTTACATAGATAGATGGATCTGAAAGGTCCTTTTTGCTTCTGAGGCCACCTGGTGTGAAAAAAATCTCAGCCAAGTTTGCCTTCAGAGTTTTTCTCCTAATGTTGTGATAATATATTGTGCAATTATATTGATTCTGTTAAGGTTGAATCACCTTATCGAATCACCACATCGGTCCGAGTTTCCATTGAGATATATCCCTAAAGTTTGGTGGCAGATTATTCCACATAACTCAGTATATATCTTTGCAGTGCGTATTTTGAATAGTGTAGGAAGGATAGAGGAAATGGTAGCAAATCAGTCACTTCCCCACTTTTTGAAGTGCAAAAAGCTCAGCATAGCTTCCAGCTGTGCTCAAGATCTCTCAAACAGATAATAAGTAAAGTTCAAATCGGAGGCACTTTCATGCTCTGAAATGGTACTAATATGTAGAAAACGCTTACCTGCTCTCCAAACGTCACTTCTCCGTGTGGATAGAAATTCTGATTTATTCCCAGGAAAATATTCTGTGTTCTAAGGAAATCTTACTATGGGTGTGTAAATACATGTAATGGGTGTATAAATACATATAATTATGGTGTTATGGCCTGTACCAAACATTACAAGCCATAATGCCGTAATTATATTTATTTATGCATATAAACCATTTGCTGTTTACTTTCCACAGAATACTCAACACGAGAGCACAAAAGATAAAACCATAATCAAAACCATTTACAACTTACATTAAAGTGAGCTATTTAAACTGTGGAAAACCAGAGCTATTGAAAAACAGCAACAATCCTGAGCCGAGATGAACTGGATTAGATCAGAGTTCTGCATGGCTGTTTCCCCTTCAAAATGAAAGTTGTCAACCTAAGAGAACTTTTTTAATGCCCCTTAGGGTGTCATGCTCTAACAGAACATAGGGTTGCCATATGTCTGGAATTTCCAGGACACATCTGGAATACTGCAGTTGGCAGCAGTGACTGGGCAGAAATCAAGAAAATGTCCGGGAAAATCCAGACTTATGGCAGCTCATGTTGGCAGTGCCGATTTTCCATAAAAATAGCTCAGAAACGGCATTTTGGGGGATGATTTTGCCAAAAAAAGCCAGAGAGAGAGAGATTAATCCTTACTATTATGTGCCATAGCTATCAATGTGCTCTGCTCCGCACATTGATTAAATGTGTAAGATATGACTATGTTGTTGCTGCCCAGTGGCCAAAAAGGCAAATTCGTTTCCTTGAATATTTAAGACTGAACATTATATCAGTGGTCAAGCTGTTTTTCAAGATGGGTGCCAGACTAATAATAGCTAATGAAGATAAACTGGATGCAGCAGGTTTTTTTCCAGCTTTGCGTATATTGTAAACAGGAGCTGGGAAATGACTCCCTTATGCAGTTTGGAAGGACTTTGACGCTGATCACAAGGCCTGGAGAGACTAAGGACTTTGTTGCTAATGATATTGATCATGATAGCAAGAAGCAGGCAATCCCATACCCTCCAACATTTCTCCAATGAAAACAGGGGTGTGACGTCCTATTCCATACTTTCCAACATTTCTCTGATGAGAACAGGGATGATCTATGGAAAAGCGGGACAGGGACACGGGTGGCGCTGTGGGTTAAACCCCTGTGCCACTTGGGTTTGCCGATCGAAAGGTCAGCAGTTCAAATCCCCGCGACGGAGTGATCTCCCGTCGTTCAGTCCCAGCTCCTGCCCACCTAGCAGTTCAAAAGCACATCAAAGTGCAAGTAGATAAATAGGTACTGCTCCAGTGGGAAGGTAAACAGTGTTTCCGTGTGCTGCTCTGGTTTCGCCAGAAGCGGCTTAGTCATGCTGGCCACATGAGCTGGAAAAACTGTCTGCGGACAAACATCGGCTCCCTCGGCCAGTAAACCGAGATGAGCGGCGCTACCCCAGCGTCGTTTGCGACTGGACTTAATTGTCAGGGGTCCCTTTACCTTTACCTTACAGAAAAGTGATACATTCCAGGATCAAATCAGAAAGTGGGGGTTGGCTTTTGCAAATCTGGGATTGTCTCCCTGGAAAATAGGGACACTTGGAGGGTCTAGGACTTCCTACTCCGTGACAACAACAACAACAACAACAACAGTTTCACTATTTATACCCCACCCATCTGACTGGGTTGCCCCAGCCACTCTGGGTGGGCTTCCAACATATATAAAACCCAATAAGACATGAAACATTACAAAACTTCCCTATACAGGGCTGCCTTCAGGTGTCTTCTAGAGGTTGTATAGTTACTTATCTCCTTGGTTTAGGGGTCAAATAACTCCATACCCTCCAACATTTCTCTGTTGAGAATAGGGATGCCCTAAGGAAAAGCAGGAGATTCTGGGATGAAATAAAAAAACTGGGGGGGGGGGGCTTCTGCAAATCTGGGACTTTCCCTGGAAAATAGGGACACTTGGAGGGTCTGTAATCTTGGGGCAGGTTTTGTGGAGCAAATAATTACCTTCTCACCAGCAAGTTCTTACTTCATCAAACCAAACCACTGGAGATGGACTCAATATCAGCCATTTGTCAGATCCTCCCTTCCTGTTTAAATGTTGTTTTACGGGCTGTAAGCGTTCAGTGGAAGATGTTTGTGGCAATGAAATGTTCCATTTTGTGGCCCATTGAGAGAAGCGGGCACTTTTCAGTGGTTGTTTTTCTGCTCGTTTTGCTTCTTCAGTTTGCTAGAATGCAAAGGAAAACAAGTGTCTGCATTTGGCACTAGCAGTGACAAATGAACCTTTTTACAAAAGAATATTTTCAGATGGCTTTTTGAATGGTGAACATTGTGTTTATTTGTCCCTCTGCACCTCTGGGAGGGTAGCACAGTTGGCGTGCTATTTTCTCTTCCTTTCCTCAAGACGGTGCATTGTTTGTCATCAGCTCCCGCTTCACAAATGTAATCCGATCATATCCCGCGGGGACCCTGACAAACTTAACCGACAAATATTCTGGAGCTAGTCCCCCCATCGCATAAGGCAAGATGAAAGGCGCTTGCTTCATATCCATCAGGATAAAGATTGTGCAAGTCAATAAATTCTCTCTAGAGTTCCATCAGTGCGGCAAATTAAAATCATAGCGAAAATATTTGGAAGGAGGGGAAATCTGATTTCCTTTTACACTGCATGAATTTTCAGAATGCACTTTTCAGTTTGTTCTTGAAAAAGTGACTGGTAGCAAGATGACCTCCTAATCTGAACTTTTCTTTCTTTCTTTCTTTCTTTCTTTCTTTCTTTCTTTCTTTCTTTCTTTCTAACAAACACTGGCAATTTGTTGTCAGCAATTGGATCTTCCCACTCAAAGAGAGTAAAAGAGTAGGAATGTGCCGTTCTTCGGTCAAGGGTATACAATAGCTGCGCTCCCCTGCTAGAACCTCCAAACAAGCTCAAAGAGAGTAAAAGAGAGAGCGGGTGACCCCACCCACTTTTGTCTCTGGTCTCCGACTGCTGCCATGTCACCCCCCAACAGATTACTCTCCAAGGGCAAGTGGCTTTCAACAAACACAGAGAGATTCCTCACCCATTTCAGGTTATATGCAGACACAACAAAGGAGCTGTATGAATGAGTGAGCGGGTGGCACTGTGGTCTAAACCACTGAGCCTCTTGGGCTTACCAATCAGAAGGTCAGCAGTTCAAATCCGCATGACGGGGTGAGCTCCCACTTCTCTGTCCCAGCTCCTGCCACCCTAGCAGTTAGAAAGCACACCAGTGCAAGTAGATAAATAGGTACCACTGCGGCAGGAAGGTAAACGACATTTCTGTGCGCTTTGGCTTCTGTCATGGTGTTCCGTTGCGCCAGAAGCAGTTTAGTTATGCTGGTCACATGACCCAGAAAGCTGTCTGTGGGCAAACTCTGGCTCCCTCAACCTGAAAGCAAGATGAGCACTGCAACCCCACAGTCGCCTTTGACTGGACTTAATCATCCAGGGGTCCTTTGCCTTTACCTTTACCTTTGCTCATATAAAATATTTCTATAGCACCCTTCACACTATTCAGGTTTCAGGGCAGTGTGTGCGATTTTAAATCATTTCACAATAAAACACTAATAATTTAGTAATTAAGCATTAAAACCCTTAAACAAAGCTAAAAGCAACCATAGATCGATCAATCAATCAATGTTTATTATGGCAAACAGGCAGCACATTTAAACCAGAATTTCTACTTAATTCTCTACACAAACAATGAAAATGATCGATCTGGGGTTTAACCACCAATATACCGATTAAGCATACTTAAAACACTTATCCAGAGGAATAAAACAACATAAAAATTTAAAAGATTAAGATATTTAGCGAAGAACTTTAGCTGTTTATGACACTTTATGCAGCTGTGTAATCTTGTGTGTGACTCTGCTGGTATGAAAAGTGCCAGGGAGGACAGAGGAATACTATTTAAACTATCTCTTGTCCTACTGGAAACCATAGATTAAAACCACAGATGAAAGATGCATATACTCATCGAAATAATATTTTAAAAACATCATTACAGTAGCACCTTGGGTTACGTTACCCTCGGGTAACGTAAACTTCAGGTTGTGAAAGTGGCAAACCCGGAAGTGTTTCACCGCGGGTGCAAGCATATAACAGTGATACTTCCCTTTGGCTTATAGCAGTGCTATTTTTCTAGAAAAAGAGGTGCCAGAACTCACCATGAACATTGTGGCGGAATAAGGCCTGGTTCATCATGGGTTAACCTATCACTCCCATGTTAGGTGGGTGTTCCCTGGGAGGCGGAGCTACCTGAGATTCTAAAAGGAGGGGGAACAACCTGGAAAGGCAGTTGGGGGTTTGGCAGTTGGGTGTGGAGGTTTAGAAAGAGAAACTGCGAGGTTAGGCTTTGGGGAATGGGAGGAAAGGTCATTTACCATTGCTAACGGGATGCAGGAAAGATTGTAACTGAGCTGAATTATATAAGAAGATTTGTACCAGTACTGACTCAAGATATCCATGTTTTCAAGTTACCTTAATAAAGTTAAAAGTGTTTAAACGTTCGCTGACTGTGGCAGTGCGTCAGTACCCCTAGAGGTGTGGTTGAGGGGAAAAGCACGAGAGGTTTCCTTGAGGTAAAAGGGACGGGTGGCTTATTTACCTAACACACAGAGGACTGGGCAGGGAAGCCAAAGGTGCCACGCAGTTGCCAGAACGAAAGGGCAAGCTGCAGCAGTTTGGGAACCCAGGGCGGGAGATCCCAAGGTGGCAGGAGTTTCACTTTAAGAACGTAAAGCACTGAGGTACCCCAGAGACACTCCCATATAACCAATGAAGGATTCATCCTAGTGGACAGTGAAAGCTAGGGAGAGTCACGGTTGGGGAAGAATCGAAAAGGGTGAGGGAGTGGGATCTCTCACATTTATTGGTGGCAGCGGTGGGATCCGTAAACAACACCCACACGCCTGTTTAGTTGAGAATCAGACAACTGTATTTTTTCTGTCAGAAAAATGGCTCACCTGAGGAAAGCTAGGGAAGCTAAGGGTGATGAGAGACCCGATGAGGCGGAAACCAGAGAGAACCCTAATGTAGAGTTAGAGATGATGAAAATGAAGTTAGAGATGGCCAGAATTGAAGCTGAAAAAGAGAAAAATAAATTGGAAGCTGAAAAAGAGAAAAATAAATTGGAAGCTGAGAAAGAGAAGGAGCGTTTAGCTTCAGAAGAACGGGTACAATTAGCGAAGGTTGAGGAAGAAAAGGCTAAGATAGCTGCTGAGGAGAGAATGCAATCTGAAAGAATACAATTAGCCAAGGTTGAGGCAGAACGGGAGAGATTCGCCATGGAGAAAGAATTGCAGTTGGGAAGACTGAGGCTGGAGGAGATACGGCTAAGAGCAAAATTATCTCAGAGCCAAGATAGTAATGAAGTCACATTCTTTACGCCTTCACAGAAAAATAAACTGTGGCAAGCTGGGGAAGGAAAGGAAAGACAAGAACCCAATCCTGTCAGACAATCCGGGTCTGATAAGCCACCTCAAAAGAAAATTACGTGTTTCTTTTGTGAAAGTGAAGATCACATACGAGCTAAATGTCCTTTAGTGGTCAAAGCACAAACTGCAGCTGCTGTTGCGAAGCCAGTAAAACTGTTACTTCAAACAGATACTAAAAACCTTCCGCAGACACCAGTCCAGGAGCCAACGTATAGTCAAACAGAGGCTTCTGTAAAAGTTATGCAGGTCTGGAGAGCTGAGGAAGAGGTTAATAAGGAATTTATGGAGACTGTCAGAGTAAATGGACAAGAGTTAGTGGGACTACAGGACTCTGAGTCGGAAGTTACTCTGATGAGACCTAGTTGTATTCCTAAGGAACAATATCTCTCAAACCAATCTTACAGCATAAAAGGTATATGGGGACCGGAGTTTGAGGTGCAGGTAGCAGAAGTGAATATTCAGTATCAAGATTTCAATGGCAAGTGGACAGTGGGTCTTTGGGATGATCTGGAGGTTCCTGTCCTGATAGGCAACGACCTAGCCAACCGGAGACCTCAAATACATGCTATCCCAAGAGCGAAACCAGAAGCCCTTGTGGGTTCAAATCCTGCCATTAATGCACCAAACACAGAGCCTGTGGGAGAGGAAGTACTGATTACGCTACCAAATGCACAGGAATCTAGCACCCAGTTTTTAGTAGAACAGAAGGAGGATGAATCTCTGAGAGACTTGTGGGATGAGGTGCAGGGTCCTGACTCTGAAGTGACTTTAGAGAATCCCTGCCTGTTTACTGCAATAGAAGGGAGACGTCATAAAACAGCCAAAAGGAGAAAAGGTGCAGCCAAGTGGAAAATGAAAATAGCCAAAAGGAGAAAAGGTGCAGCCAAGTGGAAAATGAAAATAGCCAAAAGGAGAAAAGGTGCAGCCAAATGGAAAATGAAAAAAAAAAAGAGTTGGTTTTGCCCCGGAAATACCGACTACAAGTTTTACAGTTGGCACTGGAGTCATCCATGGCTGCTTATCTAGGCATTAATAAAACCAGAGACAGAATAAAAGCGTGGTTTTATTGGCCCGGAATGGGAATGGAAAGGAACCCATTGGGAATGCGGACGTCTTAACCTATCTTCAGGATCTACAAAGTGATTTACAGGAACTTAAGGAACTATCATCCTGTAATTTAAAAAGAGCACAACAGAAAAGATGGTACGATGCACACGCCAGAGATCGGAATTTACAAACTGGTGACCAAGTCCTGGTGTTGAGGCCCAGACGACAGCGGAAGCTCGAGGTTTCCTGGGACGGACTCTTTAGAGTGATAGCAAATGTTATTCCAAATTAGAAATGTGTATAAGTGCCAAATTAGTTGTTATGGTGGAAATAAGATAGAGGAAAAGGTAAAGTATTTGTTAAGTTATGTTGCAACATAGAAGTTGTGTACAAAAGGGAAATACTATGTTGTTGGTTTTGATTAAGCTCCAATACATTGCTTCGGCATTGTTTAAAATGTATAACTATGCCTATGCAATGACTTTGGGGGTGGGACGAATGTGGCGGAATAAGGCCTGGTTCATCATGGGTTAACCTATCACTCCCATGTTAGGTGGGTGTTCCCTGGGAGGCGGAGCTACCTGAGATTCTAAAAGGAGGGGGAACAACCTGGAAAGGCAGTTGGGGGTTTGGCAGTTGGGTGTGGAGGTTTAGAAAGAGAAACTGCGAGGTTAGGCTTTGGGGAATGGGAGGAAAGGTCATTTACCATTGCTAATGGGATGCAGGAAAGATTGTAACTGAGCTGAATTATATAAGAAGATTTGTACCAGTACTGACTCAAGATATCCATGTTTTCAAGTTACCTTAATAAAGTTAAAAGTGTTTAAACGTTCGCTGACTGTGGCAGTGCGTCAGTACCCCTAGAGGTGTGGTTGAGGGGAAAAGCACGAGAGGTTTCCTTGAGGTAAAAGGGACGGGTGGCTTATTTACCTAACACACAGAGGACTGGGCAGGGAAGCCAAAGGTGCCACGCAGTTGCCAGAACGAAAGGGCAAGCTGCAGCAGTTTGGGAACCCAGGGCGGGAGATCCCAAGGTGGCAGGAGTTTCACTTTAAGAACGTAAAGCACTGAGGTACCCCAGAGACACTCCCATATAACCAATGAAGGATTCATCCTAGTGGACAGTGAAAGCTAGGGAGAGTCACGGTTGGGGAAGAATCGAAAAGGGTGAGGGAGTGGGATCTCTCACAAACATCTCCCTTGTTCTCTTATAATGGCAATGGTGCCCACCTGAGAGGTGCCGGAACTCAGTTCCAGTGAGTTCCAGATGGAAAAAAAAGCCCTGGCTTCTTTGTGGCTTCTCCCCACACACAAAAAGGAAAAAGAGAGAAAAATGTTTGTCTCTATTACAGCGACAAGAAGTAAACGTGTATTTGTGAAGCAATTGTGCATTCTCCATGGTGATTTTTATTATGCACAGCTTAATGTTTACTGAAATAGCCAGAGTTTTACACAAAGCTGACACATCAATATTAAGTACAAATGTGCATCTATGAGAAACTCTCATCAGAAGGCTCACACTTTTTTAATGAAACGCTGAGATGGAACATGAAATGTCTGTTATCTTCCAATTGCCCTTCTTTTGATGAATTGCAGTGTCATTTGCTGGCATATGGATTTATGAAATGTTGTTTGGCTTGGAAAGATGGTGCCATTAATTTTTTACCCATAAAGTTAGATTCTTGCATGCTGCCCACAAGGCTTGGAAAGACGGAAACCTTGACAGGATAATGATACAGAACGCTACAATTTCATTGTTGCGCAGATGGCTCCATCCATAGCTCTTCATTCTTCCTGACTGGAACTGAATACATATACAGTGGTACCTCAGGTTACATACGCTTCAGGTTACATACTCCGCTAAGCCAGAAATAACGCTACAGGTTGAGAACTTTGCTTCAGGATAAGAACAGAAATCGTGCTCTGGTGGTGCAGCGGCAGCGGGAGGTCCCATTAGCTAAAGTGGTGCTTCAGGTTAAGAACAGTTTCAGGTTAAGAACGGACCTCCAGAACGAATTAAGTTCTTAACCCGAGGTGCCACTGTATTGCAGAATATAAAACTTCTATTATGCCATTCAGCAGTAGCTCCCACATTGCCAACTCAGTACCTGCAAGGTAAGCAAAGACAGTCTGGTTTCAAACGTTTTTGGTCCAAAATGGACTGAAAAAGGAAGTCGGACATCCTTTGTTGTGCTAACTCTGCACACGTGGGTAACGCTGTGGTCTAAACCACTGAGCTTCTTGGGCTTGCCAATTGGAAGGTCAGCGGTTCGAATCCCCACAACAGGGTGAGCTCCCGTTGCTCTGTCCCAGCTCCTGCCAACCTAGCAATTCGAAAGCATGCCAGTGCAAGTAGATAACTAGGTACCGCTGTGGCAGGAAGGTAAACGGCATTTCCATGCGCTCTGGTTTCTGTCATGGTGTCCTGTTGTGCCAGAAGTGGTTTAGTCATGCTGGCCACATGACCCAGAAAGCTGTCTGTGGACAAACACCGGCTCCCTTGGCCTGAAAGCGAGATGAGCGCCGCAACCCCCTAGTCGCCTTTGTCTGGACTTAACCATCCAGGGGTCCTTTACCTTTACCTTTACCTTCTGCAACACTAGAAGATACTTCAGAAAACTTGTATATTAGAAGATCCTGGAGTCCAGTTAGATGCTGGTTATGGAATATTCAAGGAACACACACATTATGGCATGATGCTCTTACATCCATCCATCATCCACCCATGGGAATCACCCTGAAAGCTACCTTAAAGGTCAGAAATGGGGAAACTGTAGCCCTCCATATGTTGCTGGACCCCAACTCCCATTAGCCCCAAGCAAAAATAGCCATTGGTCAAGAATGCTGGGAGTCAGAGTCCAACAACAACTGGAAGACCACAGGTTCACCATTCCTGATGTAGACAATGGCATCAGCAGAAATATACATTGATGGCCCAGCACTGGGTGACATGAGGGAAACAAATTTCAAATGTACTGCAGTGTGAAATGAATGTTAGGAAATGGGTCGGAAGCACTAGCTGTATAAGCAGTAAAACGAAAATGATAAACACCACGTGTGAATGCAGCTTTTATGATGCATCCAGGGCTATTGAGACAACCAAGCAAAAAGTGGATGTTTCCCCCATCTTTGAGAATATCAAATCCAGTAGTTAAACAATTACTGGTATATCTCAGTTCAATCCTTTATTTGAACACCCAGCCCGTGTCCCTTAGGAGATGCAGAGCAAAAATGAAAAGCAATGTAATTAGAAAACCTGCAGCTTAATTTTTAGGGTGGAATTCTCTAGTGGTTGTAGGGTATGCAAATGAGAGAGAGAGAGAGAGAGAGAGAGAGAGAGAGAGAGAGAGAGAGAGATCCCATTTTCAAGTGGTATAAAGCCATCTTCCTCAAGTTTCAGAATCCTTTTCCTAGGTAGCTTGCGTTTCCACCTCTCCACACCCTTTTCTGGAGAAATGGGCCTTCGCTAGAATTCTGATTCCATCCTGGGATTTTCATGTACTTTATTGTTCTCCCAATCAGTCCTTCATCTCCTTGGGAAAGTTTATGAAAAATGTATCGAGCAACTAAACAAGTACTTCGCCATGAATTTTTATAAAGTTGATTACATAAGGAATGAGTCACCCAACGTTCATATCTAATAAGCCATACAGAAACTTCGTTTTATATGCCAGTCTTATTACCAAACAGACACCCCAGTGTGCTACTTATAAGGAGGCCTAGTTCACAGCATGGTGCATTGTTGCGTACACTACAGTCATTCTGAAAGAAAAGTCTATGACAAGACATTTAAAAGAAGGATGAATCATGAAGGCAGGGAGAGTTAAGCCAAAACAAGAACTTCTGCATGCTCTTGAGGTTTCAGCAAGCCCCGACCCACAAACTTTTTCAAATTTGTCCCCTGTCACGAGTGTTTAGATAAGCTATTTTGAATGAAAACTGCAGTTCTCAAGATTTCTGTCATTTACATGCACATGATGAGGAAGGGTGTGTAGAATATTATGCAACACTGGGAGAAGCAAACTTAATATATTCAGCAGCAGAGCTAGTTCCTCTCATCAGGAGTTATTCACTAAATGCTTGGGTTCGTATTTTGCTCTGCTTTCAACATTAGAGTTGGTGGTGTGCAATCTCATACATGTCTACTCACATGTAAGTCCCACTGAATTAATGAAATGACAATGTTTACTAACCAAGAACCGTAACCCAAAGTATATTTGTAAATGAAATTTAAGTGTCTTCAAGGAGCTTGTCTGCCCTGGAGGAGAACTTGGGCCGTGGTTGCTTTCAGTTTTTCTGACTCTCATCCAAATCAGGGATTCTGGTTTATCCCTAACTATGAGCCATCTATACAAACCAGCTTCGTAATCCGTGGTTTGAAGTTGGCTTCTTTTGTTTGATCTATTAATGACTGCTGTTTCTAGAACAGGCTCAGGGACAGTCCCTGATTTAGAGAAGCCATCCTGGTTTCTGATTTGATCCCAGAATGTACCACTTTGCCTTAGGATGTCCCTATTTTCATTGGAGAAATGTTGGAGGGTATGGAGTTATCTGACCCCCTCCCCTCCCTGAGCCGTCTGAAGGCATTCCTGTATAGGGAAGGTTTTAAAAAATATTTCATGTTTTCTTATGTTTTTATATATGTTGGAAGCCACCCAGAGTGACTGGAGCAGTAAGATGTGTGGATTATAAATAGTAAAATTATCATTACAGAAGTGGATGTCCCTATTTTCATCAGAGAAATGTTGGAGGGTAAGGGAGGCTCACCTGGCACCTTCATTATATATCTTTAAGTACCAATCAAAAACATTCCTCTTTGGCTAATTAACATCTTATATCCTTTTAAATGTGTTTGTGGGATGAGGGGGTTATCGTTTTGTGGGGATTTTTGTTCTTGAGATCTGCAGACGAAGAGCAGTAAACTCTCTCTCTCTCATTTATATCTATCTATCTATCTATCTATCTATCTATCTATCTATCTATCTATCATCTATCTATCATCATCATCATCATCTCCAACCACATGTTAAACTTCTAAAAACCAGTGCTTTTTTCTAGAAAAACAGCTGCCGGTACTCACCATGAAGTTGTTACAGTAAGTGCCACACTTTTTAACAACAGAAAAAGAGGTGCCATTACTGCGTAACCCTTGAGGACCGCCTGAAAAAAAGCACAGCTCAAAACCCAGCAAAGTTGTCAACAACATCTCCCTGAAAGACGCAAGAAGGACATTGTTGTACCAGTGACAGGTGATAGAAAACAAGCCCTGTTCCTGTTACCCGGAGACAGTCGGAGCGTAAGGTCGCACACGTCAACCGGATGGCAAGACAATGCTGCCTCATCAAAGTGTGCTTGATGTGGAGCTCACGTTGTGTGTCAGGATCTCCCTGTGACAGAATAGTGACAGCACAAAAAAGGTTGCCTACCAGTGCTGCAAATTTCTGTAGCCAGGAAAGACAGACACCTTAATACCATGCAGCCTTTCTGTACTTGGAACACATTGAAACTGTATCTACGGATACACTGAGATATCTGTACACCTTCTTTGTGTTGCCATATTTCAAAAAGTGAAAATCAGGACACCCTGAAAGTTGTTGAGCTTTTTCTTTAGGAAGACCCCAAAGTTGTTCAGCTTTATTTTTATTTTACAAACCCCAGACTTGTTCAGCTTTTTTTATATACAGTGGTGCCCCACTAGACGAAAATAATTCGTTCTGCAAGTGTCTTTGTAGAGCGATTTTTTCATCCTGTGAAGCACCAATGAAAAACCACTACTTTTCGCTTAAAAAATAAATAAATAAATTCATCTTGCGAGGCAGCCCCATTGACATTTTTGTCTTGCGGGGCAGCCTTCCGCTAGCGAATGCCTTTCGTCTAGCGAGTTTTTCGTCTAGCGAGGCATTCGTCTAGCGGGGCACCACTGTATACAGAAAACAGAGCACAAAGAAGTGCCAAATTATTGGTATTTCATATTTCAAGCTGTTTTAGGAAACCACCAAAATTGCTGAGCTTTTTCTTAGCCAAACCCCAAAGTTGTTGAGCTTTGTTTACACCAAAAGTACATGATTTTATGATTGACTCGTCTAAGATCCAGGACAGGGACACTGGTGGCACTGTGGGTTAAACCACGGAGTCTAGGGCTTGTCAATCAGAAGGTCGGCAGTTCGAATCCCCGCGACGGGGTGAGCTCCCATTGCTCGGTCCCTGCTCATGCCAACCTAGCAGTTCGAAAGCACGCCAAAAAGTGCAAGTAGATAAATAGGTATTGCTCTGGTGGGAAGGTAAACGGCGTTTCCATGCGCTGCTCTGGTTCGCCAGAAGTGGCTTAGTTATGCTGGCCACATGACCTGGAAGCTGTACGCCGGCTCCCTCAGCCAATAAAGTGAGATGAGTGCCGCAACCCCAGAGTCGTCCACGACTGGACCTAATGGTCAGGGGTCCCTTTACATTTACCTTTAAGGTCCAGGATGTCGCTTCTGCCTTTGAAATCCCAGATGTAGGGCAGCCCTATTTTTGTGCTCTCCTGCTATTGGTGAATGTATGTGTACATGAGAAAGTGTGCATGGGTGTCTTCAAGTTTCAGATAATTACGTAGAATAAAATTAATTATTTGGAGGGGAAAGTGTGGTGAGGAAGGTATGCTGTGCATTTCAGTTCCTCATAGTTGAAAATGAAAGGAAGTTGAAAATGAAAGGAAAGGGTTGCATCTTAACTGCATTTTACTTATTGTGCTGATAAGCCTCTCTCTGTTCTTTATTCATTGTTGCACCCATCACTCAAGCCAGTCCTTGACTGAGTTTCTGTACTGCAGTATTACTGCAAGTATTAACCGCACTGCTGACACTTTACTATAGACCTTTAAGCCTCATTAGCATGGCTTCCTAGTTCCTAGTGGTTATGTAGAATACGTCCTAAATTGCACTTACTAAAAATGACCATGCTGTTCGGAGAGACCGTCAAGTTGCATGCTCTGAAAAATCTGCACACTGAAGAAAAAACAGAGTAAGAGATCAACGCATTTGGAATCAAACTGAAATGCATTTGATATGAAACAGATACTTTGATGTCAAAGGGAAGCCTTTTAATTAAGTGGCATTAAGGAGGAATATCTTATCTTACTGGGCTCTTATAAACAGACCGAGGCAATTCCAACAGAGCATGTCGTTCTATAAAAAGTAGCAGGGTTATTGTGGGTTGGTTTGTTTGTTAGCTTAAAGATATTTTGGATGCATTTTTGCATCTCTAGGACAAAGACCACTAGGGTCAAACGAGAGAGTTGTACCAAGGACTCAGCTCTCCTTGCATGTGATTTATAATTGACTCAATTAGTGGCTGTTTCGCCCGGGGCACATCATTGCTCCTGTCAGCACTTGAGTAGAAGGGCCAGTGGCATAAATAAAGGGAACAGGTCTATACCAGTGCTATTTTTCCAGAAAAAGAGGTGCCGGAACTCACTGTGAGCCTTTTCTTCTTCTAATGGCAATGGCGCCCACCTGGGGGATGCTAGAACTGAGATCCAGTGAGTTCCGGCTGGGAAAAAAGCCCTGGTCTAAGGATGTTAGAACAGTTACATTTGGGAAAAGGCAGGGAAGTTCACCTCCACTTGCATTTTATGATCTAGTGCTCCACTCGTCAATTGCATCCATTTGATCACACACTTGCTTTTCTCAGATGCTCCAAGTGTCCCTATTTCCTAGGGACAGTCCCAGATTTAGAGAAGCCATCCTGGTTTCTGATTTGATCCTGGAATATCCTGCTATTCCTTAGGACATCCCTATTTCCGTTGGGAAAATGTTGAAAGGTATGGAGTTATTTGACAAGGAGAAAAGTAGCTATACAACCTTTAGAAGACATCCGAAGGCAGCCCAGTATAGGGAAGTTTTAACATGTTTAATGTTTTATTATGTGTTGATATAGGTGGAAAGCTGCCCAGTGTGGCTGGGCAACCTAATCAGATGGGCGAGGTACAAAAAACAAAGTTGTTGTTGTCGTTATGAAATAGGACGTTCCTGTTTTCATCTGAGAAATGTTGGAGGCTATGTTTTTTTTTTTAAAAAAAAAAAAAACTCATCCTCTTTTCCCAGGAGAGAAAGTTTCAGTAAGGGGCAGTTGTGGATGAAGGTCTCAACCCTGCCTCTTATTGCGTATGTAATTAGGATTCCAGGAGTGGGGAACCAAATTGAGGTGTCATGTCTGAACAGAGAATGGGAACAGAAGAAGAAGAAGAAGAAGAAGAAGAAGAAGAAGAAGAAGAAGAAGAAGAAGAAGAAGAAGAAGAAGAAGAACAACAACAACAACAACAACAACAACAACAACAACAACAACAATTCATTTATACCCCACCCATCTGGCTGGGTTTCCCCAGCCACTCTGGGTGGCTTCCAGCAGAATATTAAAATACAATGATTCATCCAGTAGTAAAAAGCTTCCCTAAATGCAAGGAGATATTGTATGGAACACAAATTCAGCCAGTGTTCGAGAGGGACGAGCTTCACAGGGTTCAGTTTGAAACGGGCTCACCTAAAGCAATCTAACTTGTGCTGAGCTCAGATTAGACCTGAACCAGCTCCTTTTTAAGCTTCAGACTATTTTGAACTCCAGGTCTTCTGTGCCCAGGAAGATGTGAAGGGCGAAGATTTCCCCAACCCCATACTGCATTGGACAGAATAAGGCACACAGAGAGAAAAGCTTTCTCCTGGCATTCTAGGTTCACATTTATCTAAACATGTATAGTACTTCTAGACGACAGTCATTTTTATTATCAGTTTATTTATATACCACATTTTGTAGAACTCCATTGCACTTGAAGCAGGTAAGAGAATGGATAATTTAAATACAAATGCACAACAAATAAAAAATAATACACCACCAACATTTCAACAATTGCAGTTCATTGCCTCAGTTAGCAATATCCAATATCAATAATATATCAATATTGTATCCACATTAAGCAATCTATTCAGCAGTAAATATGAATTCTTAGCTGAAGCCTCTATCCAAGTCTCTATAATTAATTTCCCTCTGAGGAAATAGACTATATCCAGTGAAACGAGAAAAGAGCCGGCATCTCGTTAGGGTTTTTGTTTTGAGGGTTTTCATTTTAGTTGGATATATTGTTGTTAAATTCCATATATAGCTGTTTAGGGGCCCTCACCCCGATATTTTGAATTTGAGTTTAGTTTATTTTGGTTTACATCTTCGCAACTTCTCCATCTCGTTTCAGGGATTGTCGCGGCCGAGTCTTTGTACTTTTATTCTTTGGTTATTATATCCCGCGACTGTCTTTTTGTCTTTTCTCTATCCAAGCATGAAGCATCATTGAACAGCCAATAAACACAGCCAACACATCACGGCTTGGATTGGAATTACTTTCAATATCCTGGTCCATTTTGGGCGGCACTCAACTTTCTCTAGCCCTTAATTAAGAAGCAAAAAAAGAGAAATCTATTCTGTTATTATATTTCAGCTTTACAAGAGGATGTGGTTTCCTAAAGAATATTGGTTGCAGTGGAGTATTTTATGTTTCATTTAAACTGTATTATGACTGGGGGGGGGGATGACATTATGGGCATTATAGGAATAATTCTTTGCATGGATTCAAGAATCTTCAGATGGATGCTTAAGATTCTTTTTCATGTTAAATAGAACAGGCAGTTGCTTTGAATTTGTCTGAACAAGACTTGGGGTCCCGATGGATCAAAGTGCAAAAATATATGGAATTTATTCAGCACAAAAGTAGAGAAAACTCGGTTCATCATATAGCGAACGGACACGTTTGACCTTAAGCTGCCTCTTAAAGACTATTCATTTTAGTTATGTAACAGCTCTGTTCTTTCGATATGTGGGGTATTATTGCTCCCTTAAGCAAAGAGAGCAGATCTATGGTTCCCAATTAAGATGAAATGTGCTCACTTGGTGGGTTACGTAAGAGCTAGTTGGAAACTAAGGTGACAGGCCCGCCTTCCGTAGAATGAGGAATTGCACCAGAAGGGAACAACAAATGAACCAATTTTAACCAAAAAGGGAAGGAGGAATGAAAATCATTGTGGCATTGCTTTTGCCTGTAGGCTTCATATTTTGACTTATTTCTAATCTACAGGCTGCTTTGAACCTGACAGCTGCCTTAAAGGTTTATTTATTGATTGGGGAGTGTGTAAAATGGCCACACTGAGTACAGCAAACTGCTTATTATAATTTATTTTTCTTTAACGTGGACACGATGCACCTTTAACATTGTAATTGAGATTTATAAATGCACTTACAGGGGGACAGGACGTGCAACCCGATTGGGATGTGAATTAAGTGAAGCCTTTTAAGATAAGGTGGGGTATTTTGTTGTAGTAGTTTTTTGGAGGGTTCCATTGTTACTCAGAATTTGCTTAAATGGTTATAACAGGCTTATATATTTTCAAGTGCTGCTCGCCAACTAGACATGACACCATTCGGGCAGTTAGTCGTGTTGTTAATGGTTCTTGGGGGGGGGGGGAAGCAGACACAGAACCCTTTGATCCAGATCAAGAACTTGGCAAAAGTATTAGGGGGGGCTTGACCCCTTTACCTCTACTGATACTTGCTATTTGCACTGGAAGGATAGCTTCCATTGGCACCAATGGGAACTTTTTTTCAAGGCAAGTATCAGGTGCAAGGACCCAATCTGGATCAAGAATGTAGGTCGGGTAAAAGTTTTATTTTTAAAACTGATATTTTATTGGGGGGGGGAATCAATTACAGTGGTACCTCAGTTTTCAAATGTAATCCATTCCAGAAGACCGTTCAAGTTCTGAAACGTTCGAAAACCGAAAACTCAATACAGAAGCCTCAATATGGAAAGCTCAATACGGAAAACTCAACACGGAAGCAGCATGGCACGTTCAACTTCCGAGGCAGGTTCGAAAACTGAAGCAGTTATTTCCAGGTTTATAGCATTTGAAAACTGAAGTGTTCATCAACAGAGATGTTCGAAAACTGAGGTGCCACTGTATAAAGCAATAAAGTGATACGAAGGAAAGAGAAAGGAAAGAGAAAGAAAAGGAAGGAAGGAAGGAAGGAAGGAAGGAAGGAAGGAAGGAAGGAAGGAAGGAAGGAAGGAAGGAAGGAAGGAAGGAAAGCACACAACTGTGTAAAGGAGAGGAAATTATATGAATAAATACAAAAATACCCTAAACCACGCATTATTTTATAAATTTGAAATTATTATCCTAATACTAATGTAAATATTCATAGCCTACTACATTTTGTATAAATTTGTTCCAAATATTGTCACATTTATCCAAGCAGAGTCTACGTCTGTAAGCAGTCAGTTCGTAGGTTGCAGGTCTTATCAATCCACTGATTAAAGGAGATCATGTCTTTATTCTTCCAGTTCATCAATATTGGCCTCTCGGCAACCATTAGGGAACATGTAATCCATTTTTGTTGTCTAGTTGTTAACTTCCATATAGTAGGTATATAGTTCAGAAGAATATTCTCTGCTGAAAATGTTAGTGTTTTTCTGAACAGTTCATAGTTATACAATCCAGCACATTCTCCCAAAATTCAGTAAGTATAGAACACTGTATAAACATAAGTTTCAGGGAAGATCAGACAAAAGTACTGATCTCAACCACAGCTCTTGCAACCATTAGCTAGTATGCTTTTTATTATGTTTTTATTATCATTGATGTTCTGAAATGTGTTTTTAATGTTGCACACTGTCCTGGGATCTTTTTATAAAGAGAGGTATATAAATTGAAATAATCATAATCATAATCATAGCTTCCAAACACCACGCTGCCCATCTTCTTCTGAAGGCACCCTGGGGGGGGGGGAGGCATAGCTGAAATTGTTTTTTTTTTTTGAAAGGCTTAACCTGTGGCCGGAGTTACTAATTTGACAGCTCATTGAAAAGTCCTCTCAACAAGAAAAGTCTCTCGCCAGAAGATAAGAAGAGACAAATGTGTTGAAATATGCCTCGACCTTTTTACTTTGTACTCTGGTGCTGCAAAGTAATATATCGATATAAGCTTGTGACAGACAAGACTGCACTGTGTAAGTACAATTCCCCCCACCCAAACATCTAATATTGGAGTTAGTGGGTAGGTAGCAGTTGTGATTATGGGTAATGCCCAGTGCTGATTCCACTGCCAGCGATGCCTCACTCAGTTTTGATTCTGGATGGAATCAATGCCTCCCCCCCCCCCAGGACGAACTCAGAGGAACTCAGTTCTGGCACTTCTCAAGTGGGTGCTATTGCCATTCTAAGAGAACATGGTGAGTTTCTAGAAAAATAGCACTGGGTGGGACTATGTGCATGGCATCGACACCAGGTCTAGGGGGCCCTGGGTGTGAGGGCACCCACAACATGGGGTTCCAACATGACTTCTGGTTACTGAAAGTCACATAGGAGGCCCGATGTAGCCTCCCAGACAACATTGGAGGCCCTGCTAGGCCCCCAAATGCAACTTCCGGTGGGAACCGGAAGTCGCGTTCAGAGAAGAAGAGAAGAAGAAGAGTTTGGATTTGATATCCCGCTTTTCACTACCCGAAGGAGTCCCAAAGCGGCTAACATTCTCCTTTCTCTTCCTCCCCCACAACAAACACTCTGTGAGGTGAGTGGGGCTGAGAGACTTCAGAGAAGTGTGACTAGCCCAAGGTCACCCAGCAGCTGCATGTGGAGGAGCGGGGACGCGAACCCGGTTCACCAGATTACGAGTCTACCACTCTTAACCACTACACCACACTGGCTCTCGCGAGGTCTCAGACACAATCTCCGAGACCCCGCAAGGCCTCGGAAGAACCACCATGCCGCCGCCACAATGTGACGTCCCTGGACAGTGAAGTCCAATCAAAGCCACCTATGGGGTGCAGTGCTCAACTCGCTTTCAGGCTGAGGGAGCCAGTGTGTGTCCACAGACAGCTTTTCCGGTCATGTGGCAGGCATGACTAAACCATTTCTGGCACAACGGGACACCGTGATGAGTGCCAGAGCACACAGAAATGCCGTTTACCTTCCCACCACAGCAGCACCTATTTATCTACTTGCACTGTCATGCTTTCAAACTGCTAGGTTGGCAGAAGCTGGGTTGAAGCAACAGGAGCTCACTCTGTTGCATGGATTCAAACCGCCGACCTTCTGATCGGCAAGCCCAAGAGGCTCAATGGTTTAGACCACAGCTCCACCCATATCCCTTTAATGACATACAACGCCCCTGAGGGGCAATCAGGGAAGTTTCCATGGTACGTTCCCAATGGATCCCCACCCACCAATGCCTTCAGAACAACACTACATTGGGGGGCATTGTGTGTGAGCAGGTGGACTGCAACTTCCCACTTCAGCTTCTGCACTGCCCCTAAGCACCATGGCCAGCAGCTAAGGAGCCACTGTTTCCTTCGGGTGCCCATCAGTGGGCATTTTGAAGTTTGAGTCATCCTATGATGAGCAATCATGCCAGCGTGGATGCTCCTCAGGTAATCAAGTGATACTTGTGCGTTTGTAAAACAGCTCCCAAAGTCTGGATAATCAAGTTGATGGGAGATCTGTGAGTTTGCATTTCTTAGTGCAGAAAGTATTGATCTGATGTGTAGATATTTTTCCTATTCTAATTAAATCAAGAGGGTTCTGGAAGCTTCTGGAAGCTTTTCTGTGTGAAACAAACAAACAGAAGGTTCATGATGTTTGGGTTATTCCTTCAGAGAAGCTGAGTACAGCTGGTTTACACTGGTTCTGTTATCTCTTCGCCAAGGTCATGCTGACTATAATAAGAGGCCAGAAGGAGCCTGAGTTTCACACTTTCTCTTTCCATCTCTCTTCCTTCTGGTGTGGTGTTCTGTACATTGTCAGTTTAAGTTAAGTCTGCTGCAACTGGATTTCTCATGGACGGTGTCAACCCTGAATGTATTGGATTTGTGACCATTATGCTCATTTACCCTCAGTAGCAGTAAAGCTCTGTGGATGAAATACAATTGCCTCCGGTCTATTTTGGGGGGCGGAATCCTGCAACGTGTTTAAGTTTTTACTCTGCTAAGTATACATTGGAATCTAATCTGGATCAATATTGAGTAGACTTTCACTGAGAAGATCAAGTGATGTTCACCCATATGTGAAACAGCACGGTATCAATATCTATGCGGATTAGATCTTTCTCAAATAGTTTAATCCATGGAACCATAAGTGTTAGGAAGTCATAAGAAATCATAGGAGCCAGCTCCTAGGGGCCAAGGTCCCTTCGTGAGTGTCCCCATAAAATATTTGAGGGGGCCAGCCCCCCCCCCCCAGTTGATTGGCATTGTCATTCAAATGGTGTGTGTGCATTGCATCATGTGATCAATTATGTGGGGTGGGGCTTACCTGCCCCCCTCCCAATATTTTATTCAAGCTGACACCCCTGTAAGGAACGTTTGCAAGTGTGATACTAAGTTGACTGTCATAAGAAGCTCTGATAGCAGTTCTCATGCTTCCCTTTCTGCAAAAGCTTGCACGAGTTCTTGGATAAACTCCAGTGCAATAAAGGGAACTTGGGCTGGATATAGTTTTACATTTCCCATACATCTGCTGCCCTCCAGATGTTTTAGATGTGCTGCTTATAGCTGATGGAAATTGTAGTCCTAAACACATTGAGTGGGGATGCTGCTTGCAAAGCAGAAAAGAGAATACACCTAAGAAACTTCTCTATACATTGAAATGAAATACATATCTAACTTTTGAAATGAAATACATATCTAACTTACGCATGGCTTCTGAATGTCTATGTTTTTTTTCAAATTTTGTTCATATTGCTTTTCTAAAGGGAAAAATAACCAAAAGCTGGCTGGGAAGCATATTTTTGTTATCAGTAGAGTGTGCCACATCGATTGAGTTGAGATCTTTGTGGCTCGCCTGTTCATTTCTCCCAGCTTTCGGCCTCATTCATAAACATGAATTTCAGTGGCTAAAAGATGCTGGGAATATTATCTCTAACGCTGCAGTGCTGATGATCCTCTCGGGAAAGGCTATCAAAAAAATTTTTATATGCAACTGCAGTTACGTAACAGTGCCTTTCCCTTCGGCGAGGCAGTTGAAATTGATCAAGGTGTTGTGTTGTGTGCTAATGAAATATACATGAGAGCTAAACACTGCAAACATTTTCATTTCTGCAGCAAAACATCAATCATAGCAGTCGACCTAAAAAAATCAGTAGAATATTTAGCTAGAAAGAACTTTAAAACAACAACAACAAAACAAATGCATTCCAGTCTTCCACCACTGAAGCTGAACTTCCTGGTGCCCTGAAGTGCCAAAGAAATTAGCCCACTACTAGAGATCCTCAAGCCTAGTTTGGCCGGGCTTGAATTGGAGCCTGACTCAAAATGGAACAGGGTCGATCTGTTTAAGTTGGGGAGACCTTGCATTGCCACACATATCTTTGGGAAGCGGGGGCATGGCTTTCATTCCAGAAAAAGAAAGAAGTTGCTTTTGATATAAAATGATACAATACTTAATATTTGAGAGGACTATACAGAGCAAGTTACAGGTAGGTAGCCATGTTGGTCTGCCATAGTCAAAACAAAATTTAAAAAATCCTTCCAGTAGCACCTTAGAGACCAACTAAGTTTGTTCTTGGTATGAGCTTTTGGGTGCATGCACACTATCTGAAGATTTCTAAATTTCTATATAAATGTGATGCTCCAATGTGGGGTGACTGTACAGAATTATCATTGGTTTCTATTGGAGATGGAAATGAATAGTTGGAACCTTTTTGCATGCATATGCAGAAATGTTGCCATGTGTCTGTCTCGAGAGACAATGGAGTGTGCCTCTGGGGGTGAAGTCATACAAGGCACCGCCCAATCGTCTTAGGGACTCCACTCTGGATTTGTGTAGGGTTTACTCCTTAGCCTTTCCATCTCCCAAAGATGTCCCACAAGGCAGTGGGGGTTTAAGTTTATACTACATTCTTTTTTTAAGATTTGCCTTGAGAGAGTATTTAAACCTCTTTTGCTGACCACCAACAATACGCTTTTCATTTTTAAGTTCGGAATAGAGTAGTTGCTTTGGAATACGATAATCAGGCATCTGCACAACATGACCAGTCCAACCAAGTTGATGTTGAAGAATTATTGCTTTGACACTGGTGGTCTTTGCTTCTTCCAGCACACTGGCATTAGTTCGCCTGTCTTCCCATGTGATGCGTAATTTTTTCCCCTCTACAGCATGTGCAGAAGCCGCCTTCTTGACCATTGGACCCGCTATACGGAGCAAGAATGGAGGAACTGATATTTTCAGGCTTCCCCAACATGGTACGCTGTAAGACAGAGTTGTTCCGCCTGGCCTTTGGCTTGGAAACAACTTGATCCCCTCCCCCTCTTTCCTTTTTCCTTCTTTGATGGAACTCCTATTTGGCGACTTCCCTGGCTTTTTTTCTGGCCCACGTAGGACCAGTCTGGATAGTTGGCCTTGGTGAAGATTTGACGGTTTCTTCCCCAAATAGTTTTTTTATTTGAGTTTCTACTGAAATGAGGCTGCACTTTAATGTTGTATTTTAATCTTGTTGTTAAGTTGTATTTTAATCAATTGTTTTTATACCTGGTGTTAGCAGCCCTGAGCCCGGTCTTGGCTGGGGAGGGTGGAGTATAAATAAAATTTATTTATTTATTTATTTATTTATTTATTTATTTATTTATTTATTTATTTATTACTACTACTACTACTACTACTACTACTACTACTACTACTACTACTACTTTCCAGATCTTTTTGACTGCATGGACAAGATGGCTGGGGCTAAGGAATGATGTAATCCAAACATCTGGAGGGCAACAGGCTGGGAAAGTTGTTTTCTATTTATTCTGGTCTTGCCCCAAAGAAAACTATTCTAGTAAGAAATGCCTGATAAAATTCAAGATACAGGTATATCTGGTTATTATATCCCCATGGCACTCGAAAGTGCTCTCCTTATTTGAAAGGAATTGTTAATGAAGAAGATTTAGAACTCACTACATTCTTGTTACTAAAAGACAGACAGGTAATCTCTGTGAACAGGAAATATTTCAAGCCTTTATTAAGTCTGCAACAGTGTCTGGGAGACAGTTTTTATATATCTCCTAAACTAGCTTCTTATTAAAGGTGTAAGGCAGGATGTGTACCTAATAAATTTATTGGGAAATGGAGTATATGTCACTGGGATACAAAGTACCAAGATAAGTTTTGTTTTCACTAGTATAATTCCGGCAGCAAGACATGAGCTTTCCTTTGGGGTTTTGTTCTGTTTTGTATATCCTGATGTGTTTTGGTGACGTCCTTCTTGCTTCCTGTATAGTTTTGTGAAAATTCAAATTTTTGGCACAGATATGTATGTATGTATGTCTTTTTGTTTGTCCATCTTGCCACCATGTTAAGCTTCTGCAGCTCATTTGTGTCTTCCCTCCCCCTTTTTGTAGTGCCAATGCGTATACGGACATCAGATCTACTTAAGCAAAGGTCCTACACAGGACATTCCCATCAGCAGAAACATGGAGAGGTGATTTTTGCCAATGTCCCTTTCCCCCTGCAGCTCCCGGGGCCACCACCCACATTCTCCCAGTTTTCCCCAAGCCTGCAAAGCAGATTTTCAGGAGACGTAGAGAGGGAACAGATTGAAAATGTCCTCCTTCCTCACCCCACAAGCAGAATTCATCCATTAGATCAGAAGGCTTCCGCAGATGGAAGTAGCCCTTCCATATTTGTTGAGAGGCAGTGTCTGGATTCAATGGATGCTACCTGAAAGAATTTTGGTCCAATTGCGTATATATGACTGCACTGAGATTGCTTTTTTGTGGTGTTTTATCCATACCAAAGGGTACATATGCAATGTAGACATAGAGGAGCACAAAGAAATCAAAAGACATGACAATCTGCACATAACCCAATCCCAGAATTCTTTTTAGAATATATAATCCCAGTTAAACCTTGTTAACTGCAGGGCCGAGTAAACCTATGCAACAATAAAAGAGGAGAATCTGCACCTGTAATTAACTGGATTTATCCAAAGTAAATGCACACTTGTTGACTTTCAAGGCAGACAGATACCTCCTTTTGAGTTCAGTGCCTACGTCTTTATCCCATTTTCTTCTTTGTCTGTTTTCTCCCCATCCTGTAAGACTCATTTGCTAGAGGTAGGCATATTCTATTATGCCCAAAACATCGCTGTGTACAATTTAGTGTTTATGATGGATTCCATCTGTTAACTGAAATTGTGTACCATCCAAATGCTCCTTGAAATCTGTTTACCATCTACAAACAGAGTTTATGAAAGACAGGGGTGCATTTTCCCACTCTGACTTTGTAAATCAGAACTTGAATAAACTAGCCAATATATTGTTTGTAGGGAGAAATATAACAACGGCATATATGTGCAGTATTCTGAACAATTTAGATATAGAATCAGGCTGCAAGTGTTGAATGACTATATATGTATAGAATTGAGGGACTATATATGTGTTGTTATGAATTTGTGGGTGCAAGACACCCTAAATACCAAATCAAATTAGTGTCAGAATTTAATTAAGGCTTGGGGCATCGATAGCTTATTAAGATAGGCTAGTCTCTGGTGGGAAGTGATAGTCACACCCATGCGTGTATTTGAGCTGTGATAAGCCCCCCAACTGTTAGAATATGTTTAAAAAATAAGGTAAAGGACAGCTTTCCAGGTCATGTGGCCAGCATGACTAAACTGCTGGAAATCTCACCCTGCTGTGGAGATTGGGGCTGGATCTACACTGATCTGTAAAAATGCCATTAAAGGCTATTTTTAAAAAAAGTTACATAGCTCTCAATGCGATTTCCCATTGCTCTGCACCGCCCTCTTGTGTCACATTTTTTGTAACGCATTTTTAACGTAGATTCGTCCTGGGAATGGCGTGTAATGGTACGTCATTTTAATTCTATCCATGTTTAATTGTTTTTAATGGTTGTTTTTTTTCCTGTGATGATGGCAATGGCGATTATGATTTACCTGGGTTGTTCCCGCCACTCTGGGCAGCTTCCCATCAGGGGAAAAGAGGGGGTACAAATATATATATATATATATATATATATATATATATATATATAACAACAATATTGTAGGTTGGAAAGCAATATTGTAGTACTACAAGTGCCCTCATTCCTGACCATTGGCCATGTTGGCTGATGCTGATGGGAGTTTTAGTCTAACAACATCAGGATGGCTGGATTAATGAGTTTGCTCTCCTCCTCTTCCTTTAGGGATCTCCATTTTTTTCTCCCACTTCTTTTGGGCCCATATCCCCAGCCCCTTTTCTTTCTACCATAGCAGAAAACAACGGAAACTTTATGGAAATCTGTTATAATGCATATGCTGCAGAAGACAGTGATTTCCTGTGGACCAGGCTGAAAAAGGAGAATGAAGCAAAACAGCAGCCTCAGTGGGCAAAACCTCTGAAGTACGGTTAGGTTGAAGTTGGCTTTGCTTGAGGGGGAAAGATCCATAGTATCCAACAGTGCTTTGAGTGCCTGTGTGTCTTTCCCACACCTTCAGACTGGCGCCACGCAAACTTGAATCTTCCTCCCATTCTAATTCTACACTGGAAATAATAAGGCAAAATAGAGATTGTCCCCATTGTGTCCTTCAGGTACAAGATGTGCCTCTGAAAAGTTGGGCCCTTGGGCACCCTGGGAGGGACACCGGAATAATGTTGCACAACACTGTCAAAGAAAAGAGACGGTTCATTAACATGAATTATCCATCTCCTTCACTATCTGTTCAGCGTGACCTAGCAGGAGGAAAAAAAACACCATAAACACTGTAAGTCTAGCCAAGACCACAGGATAAATAAAACTGCATAGCTGTTTGGGCTGAATAACAATGACCCGGGAGGGAAGCCGGATATTAAATATTAAAAATGTGCTTTTAAAGCTCAGCCTCACAAGCAACATTTAAGTGGTTTATTAAATCCAAATTTATTAGATTTAAACGGGAGGGAAATCAAAACACAAAGATAGTCATCGGTTTTCCCACACTGATAAGAAATCAAATTAATGGCACCACATGAGGCAAGTGAAATTCTCCTCTGAGCTGCATAATCTGACAGAATTCCACGCAGCTGAGCTGCCCTAGGATTTAGACATGTCGCCTTATCTTCAGTGCCAGGCCCTGAGTCAAGTACATCCAGAACTCGTGGAATCTTTTCCAGAGATTCCGAAGAAGAGCATTTTTTGTTGTGGCGGTTTGGGTTTGGTGATGAGCAAACACCTGCAGGGCCGGGCCTGCCATTTGGCTTATGCATCAGATATTTGATAGTCTTTCTAGTTTATGATTGTCATTTTAAAAAATACATTGAAATTTTCCATAAGACTCGCCGTCGCCGTCTAGTGTCACATTACATATTGCACTTAAAACACACTTAAAACGTTTTATTTGCAGCTGTATAGCCGAGTTCCAGCTTTGCAGATTCGCAGGTTATAGAACCTAGTACTAGAAAAGGGAATTTTATTTCAAAGGACAATGGAGAATTTAAGGTGTTGAGTAACGTTGTGAAGCAGTCTATCTTATTCAACAGTTTGTTTGTTTTTTGTTTGTTTGTTTGTTTTTGCTTCTTCCTCTGCCCTTGCTTGGGAGTAAACATCGTAGGCAGAGGGCCTTCTCGGTAGTGGCACCTGCCCTGTGGAACGCCTTCCCATCAGATGTCAAGGAAATAAACTACTATCTGACTTTTAGAAGATATCCCTATTTAGGGAATTTTTAAATGTTTGGTGTTTTATCGTGTTTTTAATATTCTGTTGGGAGCCACCCAGAGTGTGGGGTATAAAAATTATATTATTATCATCATCATCAACATCATCTCATTGGCCAGGAGAGTAGCAGCTATGCAGCTCGGTATCTGGGAGAGATTTATCCATCTTTCTCTCTGTGGCTGGACCAACTATGGAGAAGTCTCACCTGTACTTAGCAGGGAAGCCTCTATTTTTCAGTCAGCTGCTCAATGCTGCATTTCCACTTATTTGATAGAGGCCTGCGCCACCGGAGAACGAGCCACGCCAGCTCTTCTGCTCACCCCCATAATGTAGCAAAATAAGATGCTTGCAGTGTGGTGGCAGCTGCCGACAGTGCGCCACTAAATAAAACTCCACGGATCTCCGGTTGTTTTAAAGCGAAGTGCATCAGAGTGCGTCTCACTCTGCAAGCTCTTCTGCTCTTTTTTGGGGGGGGGAGGGAGCAAGCACCACCATCCCTTCGTGTTGAACAGCGATCACTGCCGATCTAACAGAGGCCACACACTTCAGGGCGACAAAGCTCTTGCACCTTTAATAGTGGTGCAGAGAAGGGAATTTCAGCCAGTGAAAAATCCCCTGAAATCCCCTCTTCTGCACAGCTATTAAAGGTGTATAATTGGTTTTCACCCGGCCTCCCTACACACAGCAGGCAAGGCAGATTATACCCTTGTGAATGCAATCCTGGCCATATAGTTTGCTCGCGGGTTACTAGGCTACCAGCTCTTTCGCTATATATTTGGAAAAGCTGCTTGTTTGCGATGCCTTTGAGTACATTTAAAGATGTCGCAAGCATATTTTGCAGGATGGCTCCTGAGTTCAAGGAGTGTGTTTCTGCCGGTGCTTGTTGAGGTAATATAATTTTTTATTTAATTTTTTTTTGAACATTTTGACAATACTCTTCATATCAAATAGTTACATTGTTTCATAAACTGACTTCCCAATCCCACTTTTGCAGTATTTTTATTCAAACCTTTTCTACTGCGTTGTATCTTTATCTGCTACACAGAGTTTCTCTATTGCAATTATTTTAACATTTTTCTTCCACTGTTTTTATCTCGAATCCTGCCCGCCATTCATCTGACTATTGTATTTTAAAGATAGTCCACAAAAGGCCTCCTTTCTTCTATGAAAAGATCATCCTTTTGATCTCTTCATTTTGCTGTCAACTTTGCTGTTTCTACATAGTCAATAATAATAATAATAATAATAATAATAATAATTTATAATTTTATAATTTTTATAAATAATTATTTATACCCCGCCCATCTGGCTGGGTTTCCCCAGCCACTCTGGGCGGCTTCCAACAGAACATTAAAATGCAATAATCTATTAAACATTAAAAGCCTCCCTAAACAGGGCTGCCTTCAGATGTCTTCTATAGGTCTGGTAGTTGTTTTTTTCTTTGACATCTGGTGGGAGGGCGTTCCACAGGGCGGGTGCCACTACCAAGAAGGCCCTCTGCCTGGTTCCCTGTCACCTGGCTTCTCATAGTGAGAGAACCGCCAGAAGGCCCTCGGCACTGGACCTCAGTGTCCGGGTAGAACGATGGGGGTGGAGACACTCCTTCAGGTATACTGGACCGAAGCCATTTAGGGTTTTAAAGGTCAGCACCATGCTTTGCGTAGTCAAAAACCACTCTTCCTTCATTGGAACTTGCTCTTCTTTCATTATTATTATTATTATTATTAATTGAATTTATATACCGCCCTATACCTGCAGGTCTCAGGGTGGTTCACAAAATTTCTGTGCATATATTAATCTAGCCACTGTTGTCATGTGCGTCCCCTTTCTATTACACATTAGACATTAGAGTGGCTGGGGAAACCCAGCCAGATGGGCGGGGTACAAATAAATTATTATTATTATTATTATTATTATTATTATTATTATTATTATTATACTGCCCTATACACAGAGGTCTCAATAGCTTATCACTGAAATTTGAAGCTAACCAAATTTATTTCCCATCCCTAATTCAGGGATTATTTCCTACTCCACCGAAATCCAGTTGCTGACCAAAGCTTTTGTCTCCATTTCTGATATACGCAACATGGGCTCCATTCACAAAGCAAGAATGAATTTTCCGATCCTTCCTCGCTGCTAGCACTGCTCACCAGCCTGCTTTTGTTAAACCTTTTATTTTTATTTTTGCTCTCCAGCTCCACGGTGCCTCACGTTCCACAGGGTCAAGAAGATGACATCAGTTTTTTCTCCTAACAGCCATAAAGAAATCCCCGGCTATCGTTTGTGAGCTGGGGAAACATAAAAGCCAGGAGCGGGGAGGCGGGGAGAGAAATGACACGAAAGAGTCTGCCGTCGAATGCTGCAAGAGCCCCAGCAGGCAAGCTGCTAATCGAGACTGACAAGGGAAGGGAAGGCCAAAGATGAAGGAGGAAAGATGAAAGCAGCCGGAGCAGTTAGCTGTAGCGAGAGGCTTTGAAAGAGGGCAAGGGGAGGCTGTTTGCAATGAAAGAGAGACGAAGGCCACATTCGCACCCCACATTCAAAGCACCACGATACCAGTCATGGCTTCCCCTACGAGAATTCTGGGAGCATGTCCTCCAACATTTATCCGATGAAAGTTGGGACGTCCTATTCCATTATTATATTATATTATATTTTAATAGCCAGTCATAGGGCCATCTCAGTAGTGACGCCCGCCCTGTGGAACACCCTCCCATCAGATGTCAAGGAAATAAACAACTATCTGACTTTTACAAGACATCTGAAGGCAGTCCTGCTTAGGGAAGTTTTTAATGTTGGATGTTTTATCGTGTTTTTAATATTCTGTTGGGAGCCGGCTAGAGTGGGTGGTGTATAAATAATAAGTTGTTGTTGTTGTTGTTGTTGTTGTTGTTGTTGTTGTTGTTGTTGTTGTTATATTTTATTTTATTTATACCTCACCCATCTGACTGGGTCACCCCAGCCATTGTGGGCAGCTATCCACATATTTAAAAAACATAATTAAAAAATAAAAACCTGCCTTATACAGGTCTGCCATAAGATGTCTTCTAAACACTGTATAGTAAATAATAATAATAATTAATAATAATAATAATAATAATAATAATAATAATAATAATTATTATTATTATTTATATCCCGCCCCCCGGGCTGGGTTTCCCCAGCCACTCCGGGCAGCTCCCAACAGAATCAAAAGCACAATAAAACACTGAACATTTAAGAACTTCCCTAAACAGGGCTGCCATGTGCTAGCTGGATAGCAAACATTCCCATATTTTGCAGGGAGGGGTTATTTAAGTGGGCTTAGGAAAATGCACTTAGAATCTTCCCTTTGCTTGGGACTCCACTGTAATGATTGATCATTCATTCATTCATTCATTCCCCACCTTTTATCAAGAGTTGATTTATTTATTATCTCCTAGGCTTGGGGGGGGGGTTTGCATCACTTCATCCCCTCCACCATTTCCCCGATGAAGCATTAAAATTATTCCTGATCTTAATCTTTTAAATGTTCCCTAAGACTCTCATGGAGCATTATCAGCACAGAATGCAGATGCTGATGAGAAAGTCTACTTACATCTCCATCCACTTTCTCTCTCACGGGCTGAATGATCAAACCAAAGGAGATCTCTATGCCTCTAGAGCCCTAGCGACCAAGGAGCCAGCAGAGGGAGGTGTCACAATGAAGGGCGTGTCACAAGGACCTCCGCAACCTAGCAACCACCAGCATTGAACTGACACTACTCTCAACTGACACTCCTAAGTTTGCTTATATGGCTTTTAATCAATGTTCAGCTTTTTACAAGTATGTGAAATGAAAATTATTCCTTTATATTCAAGCTTCTGTTGTTCCTGCACGCACCTACTGAGCATTAGCTATCTAATCTACCTCTCTGTCTCTTTGGTCCTATATTGCTGAACGGTGGAAAACCAGAAACACACCCCTTGTGTGTTTGTTCATTTTATTACCCGCCTTCACCAGCATGTCCCAGGACAAGTTACAACCATCTAAAATTATTATTGTTCTTGTTATTAATTAAATTTGTATACCACCTTATAACTACAGGTTTCAGGGCACTTCACAGGATAAGATCACAATATAAAAATACAAAATACATAATAAAAATAAAAAACAACCCAATTAATTCCCCCAACACAAAAGGGCATTGGATGTCAACAGGGCGAGTCTTGAAAATACAACTCTCTGGTGTCAAAGGCCAGGTAACAGACTCCCCAAGTGCCCCATTTCCCAGGGACAGTCCCAGATTTACAGAAGCTGTCCCAGTTTCTGATTTGATCCTGGAATGTCCTGCTGTTCCTTAGGACGTTCCTATTTTAAATGTTCCCTAAGACTGTCATGGAGCATTATCAGCACAGAGTGCAGATGCTGGTGAGAAAGTCTACTCACATCTCCATCCACTTTCTCTCTCACTCGCTGAATGATCAACCCAAAGGAGATCTCTATGCCTCTAGAGCCCTAGCGACCAAGGAGCCAGCAGAGGGAGGTGTCACAATGAAGGGCGTGTCACAAGGACCTCTGCAACCTAGCAACCACCAGCACTGAACTGACACTACTCTCAACTGACACTCCTAAGTTTGCTTATATGGCTTTTAATCCATGTTCAGCTTTTTTACAAATACAGTGGTACCGCGAGTTATAAACACCACAGGTTACAAATGCTTCAGATTACAAACTCCGCTAACCTGGAAGAGTTACCTCGAGTTGAGAACTTTGCCCCAGGATGAGAATGGAAATCGTGTGCCGGCGGCGCAGTGGCAGCAAGAGGTCCCATTAGCAAAAGCACGCCTCTAGTTAAGAACAGTTTCAGGTTAAGAACGGACCTCCGGAATGAATTAAGTTCGTAACTAGAGGTACCACTGTATGTAAAATGAAATTTATCCCTTTATCTTCAAGCTTCCGTTGTTCTTGCACATACTGAGCATTAGCTATCTAATCTACCTCTCTGCCTCTCTGGTGCAACTGCCACACACCAAAAGGCTATGGAAAGGGCCCTGTGTCTTCGACAATTCACAAAGTGACTCATTGCAGCTCAACAGCAGCCCTGTCCTTTTCAGTGTCGTCCTATATAGCTGAACAGTGGAAAACCAGAAATCACCCATTGTGTGTTTATTCATTTTATTACCCTACTTCACTAGCAGGTCCCAGGGCAAGTTACAACCACCTAAAATTGTTGTTGTTGTTATTAATTAAATTTGTATACTGCCCTATACCCACAGGTTTCAGGGCAGTTCACAGGATAAGATCACAATATAAAAATACATAATACATAATAAAAACAAAAACAGCCCAATAACATACACACACCCCAACACAAAAGGGCACTGGGTGTGCTGGCCCCAAGGGTTTGTCCATGAAGCAAGGTCCAAGTCCAGTCCTGGGTCTAGGGGTCCAAAGGAGGTCAATCCGGCAGGGAGCAAGGCAGGGAGCAGATCAAGGTCCAAGGCAGGTTCAGGCACAAGGTTGCAGGTTGAGCACACGCTTGCAACTAAGTTGCTCACGCAACTTGGGCTGGGTCTGGCTGGCTTTTATCTGGCCCTATGCTTAGGGCGGTCCCGATCCTCCGGAGACTCGCCTCTCCTCCGGGCCTGGAGGCGAGCACTCCTCCTGCAGACACTTAACTCCCTTCGCCTCTCTGCCCTGAGCCTCTGTAGCTCAGGAGAGGATGGTGGGTTACTGGACCCAGGGGATGCCTCAGCTTCCTCTGAAGAGGCTGGGAGTGGAGCACCTGCAGGCAATGGGTCCTCCCTCCCATCAGGAGCCAGAGCAGACTCTGCTGATGCCTGCACCTGGGGATCCAGCACAGGTGGGGATCCTTCAGGCTCAAGCCCTGGCCCCGGCTCAGCTGGTTCTGGAGGCGGGGGATCCCGTGCAGGCTGGGAACCCTCAGGTTCAGCATCAGAGTCTGACTCCCAGGCCATCACACCATCCCCCCTCCCAGGCCCCCCCCCTCAACCGAGGGGCCGGACCAGGCTTGCTGGGGTAAGCTGCATGGAAATCACGGAGGCAGGCAGGTGCGTGGACGTTTTCCGCTGGTTCCCATGAACGATCCTCAGGCCCATACCCCTTCCAGTCGATGAGGTATTGGAGCTTCCCCCTGCGGTATCGTGAGTCGAGAATGCGCTCCACCTCGTACTCAGGCTCCCCCTCAACCAAAACTGGCTGCGGTCGTGGATTGTCTGGGTGGAACTCGTCGGGCGGGGCGACTGGACTAAGTAGGGACCGGTGGAACACTGGGTGAACCTTGAGCGATGGAGGTAACTGGAGGCGAAACGCCACCGGCGACACCTGAGCAGTGATGGTGAATGGGCCGGCAAACCGTGCATCCAGCTTTCGTGAGGGCCGAGAAGGATGCAGGTGACGGGTAGAGAGCCACACCCGATCGCCAACATGGAGTTCTGGCCCCTCCTGACGATGTCGGTCAGCCTGGGCCTTGTATGCGTCCTTGGCCTGGCGCAGTTGCTCCATCAATAATTGTTGCTGGGACTGAAGCTCCTGAAGCCAGTCTGTCACTGCGGGGACCGCGGAAGCTGGCAGCACGTCCGGGAACAAACGAGGATGGTAGCCGTAGGAGGCCTGGAACGGGGTCTGCTGGGTGGAGGCGTTCACTGCATTGTTGTAGGCGAACTCCGCCAATGGCAAGTGATCGACCCAGTCATCCTGCTGGAAACTGCAGTAACACCGGAGGTACTGCTCCAGCACCGCATTTGCCCGTTCCGTCTGGCCATCGGTCTGCGGGTGGTGGGCCGAAGATAGACAGACCTCCGTCCCAAGGGTCTGGTGCAGGGCTCGCCAGAAGTGGGATGTGAACTGGACGCCGCGGTCAGAAACCACACGCTCGGGCAGGCCATGCAGGCGGAAGATGTGCTGCAAGTACAGTTGAGCCGTTTCCTTAGCTGTGGGTATGGACGGGCAGGGGGCACAGTGCACCATCTTAGTGAAATGGTCCGTGAAAACCAGAAGGCAGGTACAGTGACGAGATGGGGGCAAGTCCACCACAAAGTCCAGCGAGACCGTGTGCCAGGGACGCGGTGGGACTGGTAATGGCTGGAGCAGACCGGGGGGTCGCCCGGTAGGACCCTTGGCCCGCCGGCAGACATCGCAACCAGCAACATAGCGTGCCACATCAGCCTTCAGGCGGGGCCACCAGAACTCCCGGCTTACCAGATGGGTGGTCCGGTACCGCCCAAAGTGCCCTGCTGCTGGGGCATCATGGGACATCTGGAGAACCTCAGCCCGCAATGGTCCTGGTGGGATGTATAGACGACCCTGGTGCAGCAGTAGGCCCTGGTGCAGGGCCAGCCCCGGATATCGAGGGCATGACCCGTCAGACAGTTCCCGGAGCCGTTCCTGTGCCCAAGCGTCGACCCGTTGCTGTTCTCGCACCCGAGCCTGCAGCGGTTTGGCCTCCTGAGTGGCCAGGAATGTGGCTGGTGGTAAGATAGTCGTCGGTACTGCCTGCTGTACAGTGTCTGCGACGTCCTCAGGTTTCCGGGACAGGGCATCCGCTTTCCGGTTTTGGGAGCTAGGGATGTAGCGGATCCGGAACTGGAACCGGGAGAAAAACAGCGCCCACCGGATCTGCCTTTGGTTCAACTTGCGGGTGGTCTGGAGGTACTCCAGATTCCGGTGGTCCGTTCTCACTTCCACCGGGTGTCGTGCCCCCTCAAGATGATGGCGCCAGACCTCAAAGGCCACCTTGATGGCCAGTAGTTCCCGCTCCCACACGGTATAGTTACGCTCCGCCGGAAGGAGCTGCCGGGAGTAGTAAGCGCAGGGTAACAGTGGCGCATCGGGTCCATGTTGCTGAGACAGGATGGCACCGAGAGCCGTACTGGAGGCATCAGTCTCCACCACGAAGGGACGAGAGGGATCAGGATGCTGTAAAATCGGCGCCCTCTGGAAACAGGCTTTCAACCCCTGAAATGCCACTTCAGCCTCCTCATCCCAGGAGAAGGGCGTCTTGGGGCGCAGCAGTCGGGTTAATGGGGTGGTGCGATGAGCATAATCTGCAATGAAGGTCCGGTAATAGTTGGCGAACCCTAGGAACCGCTGTAAGTCCTTGCGGTTCCGGGGCGCTGCCCACTCTCGAACCGCAGCCACCTTCCCAGGGTCCATCTGCACCCCGTCAGGGGAGAGTCGGTGTCCAAGGAAGTCCACTGACTGCTGGTGGAACTCGCACTTGCTGAGCTTGGCGTACAGGCGGTGCTCCCGCAAGCGCTGCAACACGGACCGAACATGACTCTCGTGACGGGCTGGGTCACGGGAATAAACCAGAATATCATCTAGGTACACCACCACGTATTTGTCTAGCAAGTCCTGGAACACGTGGTTGATGTACCGTTGAAACACGGCGGGCGCGTTGCATATTCCGAACGGCATAACCAGGTATTCAAACTGCCCATACCGGGTCCCGAATGCAGTCTTCCACTCGTCCCCGGCACGGATCCGAATCAGGTTGTAGGCCCCTCGGAGGTCCAGTTTGGTGAACATCTGCGCCCCCTGCACCCGCTCCAGCAATTCTGCAATAAGGGGCAAGGGGTACCGGTCTGGGATGGTGATCTTATTCAGGGCCCGGTAGTCATGGCAGAGGCGAAGCTCCCCACACTTCTTCTTAACGAAGAGTACAGGAGCGGCAGTGGGTGAGGTAGAGGGTCTAATGAACCCGCGTTCCAGGTTCTTGCGAAGGAAGTCCTGCAAGGCTTCACGCTCTGGCTCCGAAAGAGAATATAAGCGGCTCACAGGCAGGGGCGCCCCAGGCTGTAGGTCTATGCCGCAGTCGAAGGACCGATGAGGCGGCAGCTTGTCTGCTCCCTGTTCCTCGAACACGTCTAAATAGTCCTGGTACACAGCAGGGAGCGTTGACAAAGCCTGACCCATGGGGGCAGCTGCTACTAACTCGGACTGAGCATGGGAACCCGGGTCTGGGAAGCGTACAGTCCGATTGACCCAGTCGATCTGAACATTGTGCGACTCCAGCCAGTCCATCCCAAGCACCAGGGGAAACCGGGGCATGGTGGCAATGTCCAGGGTTCGCACCTCCCGGTGCTGCTGGTAGCACAGGACCAAGGGCTGGGTCTCCCGAGTAACAGCGCCCGAGCGTAGGAGCCGTCCGTCAATTGCCTCCACCTGTACTGGTTCCGGCTTGTTCTGAAGCGGCACCTGATGCTGAGTGGCGAAGGCAGAGTCCATATAGGAGCGGGTTGCCCCCGAATCCACCAGAGCGTGGGTGAGAATCCAGGGCCCACCGGGGGGTATAGACGCACCGGTATCATGAGGTGTTGCAATTCCACTGGTGAGGGCCCATCATGCGATGCTTGGGACCCCAGGTAGCCTGGGCCATCAACTACTGGGGTTGGCCGTTTTCCCTGCGGCTGGCGTTTCTCAGGGCAGGTTCGGGCATAGTGTCCACTCCCACCGCAGTAGAGACACAGGTTCCCCTCCCGACGCCGAGTCTTTTCCGAGGGGGAGAGGCGAGGCCGCGCTGCCCCGAGCTGCATCGGCTCCTCCAATGACTCAGCTCTGGCCACGGAACCGCAGGGAAGCACCGGCGCTGGGAGCCCGGAGTGCCGGCGGCCCCGGGCCTGGCGACGGTCCTCCAACCGATCGTCTATCTGCAGACTCCGTTGGATGAGGGCATCCAGTGTGGCAGGGCGATCCAACGTGGCCAGCTGATCCAGTATCTCGTCTGAAAGTCCCTCGAGATACTGGTCCCGCAGGGCAGAGTCGTTCCAGGTCAAGTCCTGCGCCAGCAGCCGAAATTCCGTGGCATAGGTGGCCACTGTGGACTTGCCCTGTTTCAACCGCCGAATTGCCCGATTGGCTTGACTCCCCTTCTGAGGGTTGGCGAACGTGGTTTCCAGATGATTGCAAAACCCCGTATAGTCTGTCAGCAAGGGGGAGTCTTGCCGGAGCAGCGGCAACGCCCACTTGGCCGCCTGGTCCTTCAGCAAGCTGATCAGGAAGTGCACCTTAGTGCGATCGTCAGGGAAATCCCGAGCTCGCCCCTGAATATACAGCTTGGCCTGGGCGAGAAACATGGGAAAGCTGGCTGGGGACCCATCAAATTTCTCTGGCAGGGCCACTGGGTACTTGCTGGGAGCTGGGGCGGCGGCCCCAGGAGCCAGTAAGGCATCCAAACGCTGCTGAAGCGCCGTAACCACATTGCTTAGCTGCTGCACGGTGTGAGTCAAGGCCTGGTTCTCCTGGGCCAATGCCACCAGCGCAGCCGCCTGGTCAGCCATGGCTACTAGTTCCTCCCGAACGCACCCCAGCGAAGGGGGAGTGCGGGTGTGGCGTGAGCAAACTGTGCTGGCCCCAAGGGTTTGTCCATGAAGCAAGGTCCAAGTCCAGTCCTGGGTCTAGGGGTCCAAAGGAGGTCAATCCGGCAGGGAGCAAGGCAGGGAGCAGATCAAGGTCCAAGGCAGGTTCAGGCACAAGGTTGCAGGTTGAGCACACGCTTGCAACTAAGTTGCTCACGCAACTTGGGCTGGGTCTGGCTGGCTTTTATCTGGCCCTATGCTTAGGGCGGTCCCGATCCTCCGGAGACTCGCCTCTCCTCCGGGCCTGGAGGCGAGCACTCCTCCTGCAGACACTTAACTCCCTTCGCCTCTCTGCCCTGAGCCTCTGTAGCTCAGGAGAGGATGGTGGGTTACTGGACCCAGGGGATGCCTCAGCTTCCTCTGAAGAGGCTGGGAGTGGAGCACCTGCAGGCAATGGGTCCTCCCTCCCATCAGGAGCCAGAGCAGACTCTGCTGATGCCTGCACCTGGGGATCCAGCACAGGTGGGGATCCTTCAGGCTCAAGCCCTGGCCCCGGCTCAGCTGGTTCTGGAGGCGGGGGATCCCGTGCAGGCTGGGAACCCTCAGGTTCAGCATCAGAGTCTGACTCCCAGGCCATCACACTGGGTGTCAACAGGGTGAGTCTTGAAAATACAACTCTCTGGTGTCAAAGACCAGGTAGCAGACCCCCTAAGTGCCCCTATTTATTTCCCAGGGACAGTCTTATTTGGGAGAAACTGTGACTGTCTAAAGCAGGGTCACAGGGTTTTTAAACATATGGTGTGGGCACATCCAAAAATACACAGAGCGCCAAGCCAACAACAAGCAGCCAACAGATGTGAGAAATCTGGAAAATAAAGCAGGTGGAGGGTGTTTTCCACCTTAATTCCACAAATACTTAATTTCCACAGACACACCAGCTCAAGAAAAGTCAGAAAGTCGTATTATCATGTTCTTGGACTTGCACTGTAGTGGTTAAGAGTGTAAGCTGGGAAGCTTTTGGTCCAACTGCCATCCTAGCCCTGAGCTCACTAACAGGCCTCAGGCTGGCAAGGCCTTGCTATCCTTGCCATCAACTTGAACATGGGGCTAAAATAATGGCATCCAGGCTTAATTATCAAAAAGCACCCCTTGTAGATATTCTACAAGCAGTGATGGCTTTTTATCCATCCTTCTGGGGAGGGAAAGGCCAATTTATTAGCTTAACCAGCACAGCTGGCAATACAGCTTGTCTGGATTTGGAAAATGGCCCCAGAAATGGCAGGTGCAGCAAAATAGGGTTGCAGAGATGATTTCATGGAGCAAACAGTGATTTGCCGTTCTTTGCCCTCCCTGCCCTCTGCAGGTATTTTACCTCAGAAAAAAATCTGAGGAGATAACTTGAAACGTATCCTGGCCATTACTAAAGAAGGTGCGCAAAATTCAAGAGGGAGAAATAGCTGTGTTCTCCTCTCTCATGGGTAAGACTGTGACACACAAAAAATTAACACTGTGGAAAGCCTCAAGCCCTACCCTGAGCTGTTGTGAGTCCTTGTACAAATCACACTTTGCTAGAATATCTTGAACTATACGGTATTCCTTGAAGGCTACAAATCTGACAGAAAGGGTAGCCATGTGCCCTACTTATTACAGTGGTACCTCGGGTTGCAGACACACACCCCAAAAAGTCTGGGGTGTGAAAATTTTTTGATTCGATGAAAGGTCTATTGCACAATGATGATTCAGCAAAAAGCCTACACATCTCCACTAAAATGAATATGGCTGGAGGGGCGGGGAAAAGAAGGAGATAAGATTTTATTGACATGGCTTTCTCTGTGATGACAACCTTTATTCTCCCTCCAGAAGCCACAGTGATTGAGGAAAGACTTTGCCATTTGGGGCGTTTCTAGGGCTGCCCTACATTCGGAAATCACTGGGATTTCAAAGGTGGACTGACATCCTGGGGGAATTTCTGAAAGGCGACACTTTGTTCTGAATCTTAGACAAGTCTAAGCGTAAACAAATTTGGAGTTTGTCTTAAAAAAAAAAAAAGCTCAATAACTTTCAGGGTGTCCTGTTTTTTACTTTTTGAAATACGCCAACCCTACCCAGCAGTATTTTCTTTAATTCATAGTACTGCTACACTATTCATTCTAGTCAATTGCAGGTTTTTTTGGCATTTTGGCAAATATGAAATATGGCAACCCTAGGTGTTTCGTCCTTTAGCAAATCGTGTACAGCAGAGGAAACTGAACTCTGTCTGCCCTCCCCATTTCCCCCTCGTTGCGGCTCTAAAGCATTTCCACTCCCTCTTCTTGACTTTTGGTATCATCCTGATAAGTCACTAACAGCTCCTTTCAGGCCTGCAAATTTGTTTTCTGACCAATTTCCAGAGTCAGCATTTCTGTGCCTATGTCCACCGCCGCCATTCCACCAGGGAAAGGGCTCTTTCTTGTTTTTCGGCCTTGGAATCATCTGCGGCAATTTGTCTCCTGTACTGCTTTTCTGAGAAAAAAAGTGTTTGCGTGTGTGCTTTGCTGGGTTTGACGAAGCTTTTACCATATGTGTTCTCTCACCCATCTGCAGCTTTGCTCTGGTTGTACCTGAGATGTTCTTTCAAAGCATTTTAATTTAATTTTTTTACTTTATACTTCACAAACAACAGAAAGAGAGCCACATTAAAGGGGCGCAGAAGTGTGGGTACACAGAGGGTAAATTGTAAGCTGGCACAATTGTGGTTTTTCCCCTCTTAAGATTTTTATTAAACTTTCACAACTTTAACCAATTAATTTCAATTTTGTTATACATTTCTCTTAGAATTTGACTTCCCACCTTTCCTTCCATGCTGTTTTTATACCCATCCCTTCCACATACTACATAATGTCACACATTTCATTTAATACATATCCCTCTGTTTCATATGTTATCATTTGCTTCCTGTTTCTCAAATTTCAAATCCTGCCTTTTTTTCAGCCGGAACTCAGTTCTGGCACCTCTCAGGTGGGCACCATTGACATTATAAGAGAACAAGGGTGATTTCATGGTGATTTCTGGCACATAGCTGTCAACCGTCCCCTTTTTTGCAGGAAATTCCCCTATCAGTACTATAGTCTATAGTACTGATAGGGGAATTTCCTGCAAAAAAAGGGAAGGTTGGCAGCTATGTTCTGGCACCTCTTTTTCTAGAAAAATAGCAGGCCCGTCTTAGAGGGATCTGCCGCCCTGGCGCAGCGATCCCTCGGCGCCCCCAGCCTGCCGCTGAAGCGGCGCGGGGCTTTGCGCGGCCTTCCAGCACTCCAGCTGGGGCTCTGGGAGGCGAGGGCGACCGGCTTGCAGCCCGCCCCCCCGCCGGCTTGCAGCCCGCCCTCCCGCCGGTGCGCGAGCGCCCGCCCGCCCGCCCCTCATCCTCCGCCCGCCGGAGCGCGGGCGCCCGCTCCAACGCCACGCCTCCCTCCCGCGCTGGCCGCCCCTCGGGAGGGGGGGTGGGCGAGCGGGGGATGAGAGGCGTGGCGTTGGAGCGGGCGCCCGCGCTCCGGCGGGCGGAGGATGAGGGGCGGGCGGGCGCTCGCGCACCGGCGGGAGGGCGGGCTGCAAGCCGGTCGCCCTCGCCTCCCAGAGCCCCAGCTGGAGTGCTGGAAGGCCGCGCAAAGGCCCGCGCCGCTTCAGCGCTCCAGCTGGGGCTCCGGGAGGCGAGGGCGGGCGGCTTACAGCCCGCCCGCCCGCCGGCGCGCGAGTGCCTGCCTGCCCATGGGGGCTGGGGCGGGTTGGGGGGGAGCCCGGTATGCCGGCGGGCTCACGGGGGCGCCCCTGGGGTGCCCTGCGCCCTGGCGCGCCGCGCCACCGGCCTCTATGCATGAGACGGCTCTGAAAAATAGTACTGCTGCCTGTGATTTCATTTGGTTGTGATCCCCCCCCCAAAAAAAACAATAATCCAAAAGAGGCCTCCATTCTTCCACAAACTGTCCATCATTTTGATCTCTTATTTGTTGTTGTTCAGTCGTGTCTGACTCTTCGTGACCCCATGGACCAGAGCACGCCAGGCACGCCTATCCTTCACTGCCTCTCGCAGTTTGGCCAAACTCATGCCAGTCACTTCAAGAACACTGTCCAACCATCTCATCCTCTGTCGTCCCCTTCTCCTTGTGCCCTCCATCTTTCCCAACATCAGGGTCTTTTCTAAGGAGTCTTCTCTTCTCATGAGGTGGCCAAAGTACTGGAGCCTCAACTTCAGGATCTGTCCTTCTAGTGAGCACTCAGGGCCGATTTCCTTGAGAATGGATAGGTTTGATCTTCTTGCAGTCCATGGGACTCTCAAGAGTCTCCTCCAGCACCATAAGCTAGCACAATTTGTTGGCATTGCACAACATCATTGCTGATCATGAGACACGTCTTGTTAAGGAATCAGCCTTAGCTTCCAGTTTCCCAGCTTTGTAGAGTGTGAGCCTATATGGGATCACCTTAACCCTGGTCTTAAAACGACAAAAGGAAGGGGTTATCAATAAATCAAGTAAGTTATGTCAGATTATTTCCATGGGATAAATGAGAAACTTGACCAAGAGGATAGAAATAGTAACAAATATGAGCTAGGGCAGGCTTCCTGAAACTTCGGCCCTCCAGATGTTTTGAGACTACAATTCCCATCATCCCTGACCACTGGTCTTGCTAGCTAGGGATCATGGGAGTTGTAGGCCAAAACATCAGGAGGGCCGAGGTTGAGGAAGCCTGCGCTAAGGGTTCGTCATTTTTGCAATGCTCCTATCGTGCTAGGAGGCCACAACAACCTTGTAAGGTGCTTAACATTAAGAGATATAAACTCACCCAAGGCTTATCAGTTAGGTTCATCCCTGAGTAGTGATTTGAATTTTTGCATTCCCCACACTCAAACTAACAGTGTAACCCTAAGCATACAATTTTGGTGGTTTTACTTTTTAAAAAAAAAACAATGCGCTTCTCAAATCACCAGCCTTGCATCAATCAAGGGTAATACACTGAGGTAGTTATGCATGACTCTGCTACACGCACAACCTGATTTAGCAGCATAGGCCTGTTGGTGTCACATGCCCACACACACATTTTTAATTGCCTCTGGGTTTTTCTATTGTGCCTTAGATCATTCATTTATTCATTCCTGCAGAATAATTCATTTGCTAACATGCAAAATTTATTCACTAAAAGACTACATTGGCATAGCTCCCTGCCCCCACCCCTCCAGCTTCATTTAGTCTCTTTTTTCAGCGTTCAGCACACAGGTTTATATCTTGTTTTGAGCAGGTTATCTGAGGTTACCGTGTAGACATAGAAGAAGCCTGGATTGCAATGCAGCAGACTCAAAGCTTGGTTACCACGATGCTCTTTAGAAATGGGAGTGGTGAGGGCATCCTGTAACTAAGCCCTTAATTCAGATAAAGTTGCCATATTTCAAAAAGTGAAAATTCAGACACAAAAAAGAGAGTTTTTGAGGAATTTTGTATGGGGTTTGCCAAAATCTACACTACCAACATGGGCTTCCATATGCTGCTTATGAGGTCTGAATACCGGCTAAGTCTGGGAAATTCCAGGTGTATGGGAAATTCCAGATGTATGGCAACCCTAATTCAGATCACATTTAAAGGTGTACTTACCCTAATTCACATTTTTTTTAAAGAATAGTATACAAACCAAAACACAGTTATCCTCCAAAATCCCCGCTTCTCCAAATTTTGCAATGCTAAGCAACGTTTACCAAAAAAAAATGCATATACTAAAATGTGCATATGAATGCATATATCAGTGAAAACAACATATATAAATGCATTGTATTGGGATTGTCCTGCAAAATTGTGCATAAATTCGCTTGATAAAATGCTGATCGCTTTTCTGGAGGGCTTAAAAGAAAATCGTGAGCTGATGCAGAAATGTGGAGAGCTAAGCTGAGGATGGGGGGGCGGGAATCAGAAAGCAAAATTGGCCACATTTACCCTTCGCTAAACCAGTGTTTTTCAACCACTGTTCTGCGGCACACTAGTGTGCTGTGAAATGTTGCCTGGTGTGCCGTGGGAAAAATTGAAAAATTACTTTATATATAGTCAATATAGGCACAGAGTTAAATTTTTTAACATTTTTTAACATTTTCTAATGGTGGTGTGCCTCGTGATTTTTTTCATGAAACAAGTGTGCCTTTGCCCAAAAAAGGTTGAAAAACACTGCGCTAAACGATAATATGTTTAACATCTGAATAATTCAGAGGGAACTTGCTTAATGTGGACAGGAAAGGAATTCCATAAATTGGCGCTGCCACACTAAATGGCCTCCTCCTGGTGGTTGTAGAGTGAACATTGTTTGACACTGTTAGCAGTGCCTTCCATTGACAGGCATAGTGTTCAAGTAGGGTTAAAGGAACAAGACAATATTCTAACACTTCCCAATGACATTTGGCTTTCTAGATTTAATTGTGCATTGCCTTGTTCCCTGAACCCTGCTTGAAATGAAATCAACTGGATATCACTATACGAGGTGACTTGAGACTGAAGCTGACTAAATTGGTGCCTAATATAAAATCTCTCTGCAGCAGGCGTGAAGCACAAGGACCTTATCTGAGCTCAAATTGTATTTTGAATTTGTTAGGTACTGCACCTTTATTTTATAGCATAGCAATTAAAATGATCAAAGTATTACAGAAAAAGCTTTCATTACAATTATTTTATATTTATGCATTTCAGTTCTCTATATTATATGTTTTGAAACTTTATTTGCTATTTTTTCATATCACTTCATATTACAATTTTTTAAACAATTTCTCGGTGATTTCTTTCTCAGTGATTTCTTCCAACTGTCCTTTCTTTTATTTTTTCTTTCATGAATGCCATGTTCTTTGGACTGGACTTAACTGTCAGGGGTCCTTTTCCTTTACATTAAATGGCCTTTTAGGCTTCCTCCATGTGAATAGTAGTTCACTTTTTGAATCATAATAATTTTATGTCACGGGGGGAGGGGAGCATCAGGATTTTAGAGATGCTTAGGTGGGGCATGGCCAAAAAAAGGCTGGGAACCACCGTTGTAACCTCTTCCTAGCTTGTTTGTTTTCCATAGAAATGGATGCTTGTTGTATGGAAGGATATTCAACAAGATGTGTCCAAACCTGTTGCCTGAAGTGACAGAGCCAAGGTATGTGTTTACCACCTCAGTAAGAACCACAACAAGGACCTTCTTCCCCTCAACTGCCTGGTAAGGGTGTTAAGATGAATTAGTGGAACCCAATTAGTTTTGTCATAGCCTGATTCCTGGTTCATGGTAACATGCAAGAGGGGCTTTTCACCAGTATTTTGGAATGCTCTCCCTACTGAACTGAAATGCGCATGTGTGTGTGTGTTTTACATAAAAGTTGTGCACAACAAACACAACATTTTCAACATTTAAAAAAGGTTCTTTTGAACCTTCAGACCTCCTTCCTTCCCTCCATGGGTTCCATTTCTACATTCTATTTCTGCATCTTTTACTGTAATCTATTATATAATCATAGAATCCAACATTCATGTTACTTTACGAGTGTCATTGTATTCCTGCCAATGATTTCAGCTGTTTACAGTGGTCTCTCAAATATATTAGAAAGTTATTCCAGTCTTGTAAGAATACTTGGTCTTTCTGATTTCTGATCTTTCCTGTCAGTCTTGACATTTCTGCATATTCCATCAGTTTGGTCTGCCACCCTAATGAAACACCTTTCAGTATTGGCATTTCACCAGCTCTCGAAGAAAAAAAATCTCCTGTTTTCAGTTGTTATCTTGAGCATTCTAGCTGTGGCGCTGTTTAAACGGGCATGTTTATTACAGTCTTAAACTGAAAACAGAAATGTGGCATTTGGAAAGGGTTGATTCCTAGAGTGGTGGGGTTTTTTGTTTTTTTTGTAGGGTGAAAGTTCATTGAATTGTAGAGTTGAAAGAGAGCCTGAGGGTCTAGCCCAACCTCCCTGCAATGCCAGAATTTCAACTAAAGCATCCATGACAGACATAGCCATCCAGCCTCTGCTTAAAACCCTCCAAGGGAAGAGAGTCCACCACCTTCGCAGGAAGTTTATTCCACTGTGGAGAGGCTCTAACTTTCAGAAAGTTCTTCTGATGTTTAATTGGAATCTCCTTTCTTGTAACTTGAATCCATTGCTTCAGGTCCTATCCTACCCTCCGGAGCAGGAGAAAACATCCTCCCTGTGGCGGCCGTTTGGTGTGGGATCTGAACCCCTGGGACATGTCCTGGACAGAGCACATCATTTTGGGGAGTGATGTAGTTCTTCCTCTCCCATCTTCTCTGTAATCCAACTTCCTACCTATCAGCAGGATTTCTCTTCTCTCTCAATAAGTCTGCTGCAATCATACTTTAAAATCTGGTCACGTAATTACCGGAATGTTAATTTCTTTGGAAGGAATGCAGAAAAACAGAGGCTAGACGGTTGGTGGGGACAGACTATTTCCAGGACATAACTCCAGTGCTTAAAAGCTCATTGGTAACCCTACTCAGCGTTGCCTGCATAGGTTTATTTTTTAATTTACTCTTTATTTTTACATAAACACAGAAAGAGAAATAAACACATCTGTTCTTTTGTTATAATGCAGATATAGAGGCTGTGTGCACTCCACTCATAAGGCATATGCCTTCCCCTACAGAATCCTGGGAACTGTAGTTTACCCCTCACAGAGCTACAATTCCCCGTACCCTTAACAAACTACAGTTCCCAGAAAGACAATTGCAAGCAACAAGATTACACATGCTAATGATCCGCTCTTGCAAACTCCAATGTGGCAGCTTCGCACTTTCAGATATTGGCCTGAACCCTTGAACTGCATGGGTTTCTCCCTCCGGATATTTGCCCAGCAACAGGAGGAACGGCAACAATCCAGATTTTCTTCAGCAAAATGGTTCTGGTGGGCATCCTGCAGCCCAATGGGATCTTCCCAAGAGAAAGGGCTCCCACTGTCCTGCAGATACAGTGGAACCTTGGTTCTCCAATTTAATCCCTTCCAGAAGTCTACTCAACTCCCGAAACGTTCGAAAACCAAGGCACGGCTTCCAATTGGTGCAGGCACCCCAGAAACAATAGCCAACAGCCACATCGGTTGTTTGGCTTCAAAAAAACATTTGACAACTGGAAGACTTACTTCTGGATTTGGGGGAGGGGCGATTAGTTCATCAACTAAGCCATTCAAGAAACCAAGGTTCCACTGTATTAAGGAAGTGGGTCACACACAGCAAGTTGTTGCAGCACAACATTAGATATTTGATCTCGAAACAGTCTGGTTCAGACACTTGAAAATATATTGCCTTGTCTGTACTGTCTGGGTGGTTAAAGAGTCTCTGGAGTAATAGAAAACATAGATGGACTTGAATTCATAACAGAAAAAAAGAACTGTGCCAACTGATTAGTCACACCGAAGTAGCAATCTTTTCTAAGAACTGTGAGCTTTCTTTGTGGCACAAAGCTTATTTGTTTTCTTTTCCCATATTTGTTGTCGTCGTCCCCCCCCCCAATATGAAACTCTGAAACCTTATCAATCTTTTTATGGTTCACTTCCAAACTCATTCCAGCCTTCACATTCTCAACCAAAGTCCACAAGAGAAACATTCTGCAGTTCTTTACCCAAGTTAGGGCAGCCTTGGCATTACAGCATATTACCAGTACAATCATACCTCAGGTTACGCTCATTGCGGGTTGAGCAGTTTCAGGATACGAATGCGCCGAACCCAGAACAGGTTTTGGCGTTAGCACATGCGCAGAAGCGCCAAGTTGCGTCGCGCACATGCGCAGACGCATCGGCGCGGGTTGCGAATGCGCCTCCTGCACGGATCGCATTCGCAACCCAAGCGTCCACTGTCGTTTTTCTTCTGCACTGCAGCATACATGTCTGAAGCCTGGGTGGTCTGATAGCAGTTCTTTTTAAAAAATAATTTTTATTAGATTTTTCATTTTTAACATTTCAAAATAATCATTTTACAAACTTTAAAATATCCAGTGACTTCCCTTCTTCTCCTTCCGTGGTTCATTTTGTACGTCCTCTATTCCTGCATATTTTGCCTTAACCATTCAGATCAGTTTCCACTTTTACAACAATCAATTATTACTTACACTGTTGAATTTATGTTAATGCTGCCAACATTTCCAGCTGAGTACAGTTGCTACCCATATATTCAATGAATATTTTCCATTCCTCTTTAAATATACATTCTTCTTGCTCTCTTATTCTATCTGTTAAACCTGCAAGTTCTACATATTCTAACATCTTAAGTTGCCAATCCTATTTATGAGGGACCTTGCTCACTTTTCATTTTGGGGCTAGAAAAACACGAGCTCCTGTCATTAAATACATAAATAATCTTTTCAGACACCTAGGGATTTCTGTCTGGATTATTCCCAGTAGAAAGGACTCTGGTCTTTGGGGGAAAGTAGTTTTAAACTTTTTTTTAACTCATTACAAATCATTTCCCAATATTCTTGTACCTTTTTACATATACAGGACTGATAGCAATTCTACCCATATCTGAAGAGTTTGAACAAAATAAAATAAAAAATTCTTTCCAGTAGCACCTTAGAGACCAACTAAGTTTGTTCTTGGTATGAGCTTTCGTGTGCATGCACACTTCTTCAGATTTCGTGTGCATGCACACTTCTTCAGATTTCGTGTGCATGCACACGAAAGCTCATACCAAGAACAAACTTAGTTGGTCTGTAGGGTGCTACTGGAAAGAATTTTTTATTTTATTTTGTTTTGACTATGGCAGACCAACATGGCTACCCACCTGTAACTGGAGAGTTTGAATCTCACTGTTTGGGAGATGCAGGAGACTGTCCCCTTCAAATATGACACACTCCCAATGAAGAGGGTGAACAGGTCTCCCATCCACTCATTGCCACTATATTTCTAAGGGGTTTCTTTTTATTCCACTGGAAACTAGAAACAAGTTCATTTTAAATAATAATAATAATAATAATAATAATAATAATAATAATAATCCCTGTAACAAAGGGTATATAAAGAAGTAAATTGTGCATCTCTGATACTGTGGATGTAATACACATCTGTTTCTGTGCAATACCATAAATCCATTAACCTTGAAGTTATTTTCATCTGTCTTCACAAAGATAAGGCACCACAAAATAAACAGCATTTCCCCCCACCCCCACCCCGTGCTCAAAACCTTTGCTCTATACTACCAGGATTCCTTGCCCTTGAAGTAAATGCAAAAGAGGCACAGAAGCTTCTTCCTGTCTAGAACTTTGGGTGTAATAATAATAATAATAATAATAATAATAATAATAATAATGGAGGCTGGCTGTGCTCAGGACACTCCGTCCCCCAGGGAACAGCTCCTAAGGACGTTTGTCACTCATGTCTTAATATATGCCCATGCCATCCTGCCGTATCTGTTTATAAATAAAAAGTTGAAATTTGAATTTGAAATTTGAATTTGAAATTTGAAATACTTTATTGCCACTTGTACAACTTGTATAGAGTGAGATTACATGAGCATCCCGCACACCCACCTAACCCAAAAGCCAGTTGCCCTGCTGTTATCTTTTCATTCAGTAGCCTAACAGCCCATGGGTAGAAGCTGTTCTTTACCCTGTTGGTGCAACTAATTGTGCTTCTATATCTTCTGCCCGGTGGCAGGAGATCAAGAAAGTGCCGGCCAGGATGTGAATCATCCCTGATGATTTCCCTCCACTTTCCTGAGGCAACGGTCTTCTGCAATGTCATTCAGCGGATTCACGGGACAGCCCATAATATGTTGTGCCATATTTATCACCTTTTATAGGCACTTCCTATCCATGGCTGTCAAACCGGTGTACCACACCGTGATGCAGTATGAAAGGACACTTTCTGTTGTGGACCAGTAGAAGAAGATCATCAAATGCTGGTTGACATTGTTCTTTTGCAATACTCCGAGGAAGTGGAGTCTCTGTTGGGCTTTCTTAACCACCTGGGTTGTATTGATTTTCCAAGTAAGGTCTTCACTGAGATAAACTCCTAGGAATTTAAAGGAAGAGACTCTCCTCCACACAGCCCTCCCCGATGTACAGCAGGGCTAGTTCTCCTCTCTTCCTCCGAAAATCCAACCCCATCTCCTTTGTCTTGCTGATATTAAGGTGCAAGTTGTTCCTTAGGCATCATGTAGATATTTTTTGGACCTCCCCTCTATACGCTGATTCGTCTCCACCTTTTATTAAAACCAAGGTAACCAGAAATGGAAGGGGTTTAAAGGAAGGAAACAAAAGTACTCCGACCAAACCACAGAAAGGAAAGGGATTGTGGAGGGAAGAAGGCTGTTTTGGGTTTCTGTTGGGCAAAGGGACACTGCTGACTTCAGCCAAGGGGTCGACAGAGTTGGTTTAGCCCAAAATCCTTCCTGTGTGGATCTCCATGTGGAGGTTGTTCCATAGCATAATCTCACTGCGGTCCATAACATCACCCTTGGAATGCAACCAAATGAAATCAGTAGGATGATGACATCTTCCTTTCCAATATGTTTGATTAGCTGCTGTTTCTGGGAGAATATTCCCATGGCGGTGACCCTCCTTCAACAAAGATTTATAGGTGTTAGGTAAGCAAACTTTCCTGTCGTGTTACGTCTGTCTAATTCTTTATCCCCACCCCATTAATATGTATGCAGCAATGACTGACTTTGCTTCTTTCTTCTCGAGGCCGTCCTTTAGCTTATTTCCTCAGAACTGAGACAGTAAACAGAATGCTGCAGTGCAGCAAACCAAGTGTACTGAAAAGAGTCACAGAGCAGGGCAGACAGTACAATCAGGGAAACTTCACTTTATTTGCTTTCGAGCAAAAAAAAAACAAAAAAAAAACTTAAGAGAAATCAAATTGTCCCAGTGTGTTCACCCCCAAATGCAAACACCACCTTTGTTTTCTGCACAGAGTAGCCTCTCATAGGGCTATATGTTACAGACACCTTTCAAAATGTCCCCATTTTCTTAGGTGAAAAATGTGCAGTGTTTCTTCCTTTGCAAGGAAGAAGTAAAAGTTGGATAGGCAGCAGCCCACTCTGTTCATTCTCTGAGGACTCTATGATGGGAGTTTCCTCTTATTGTGTTGGCTTCAAATGCATTCCCCCCCCCCCTATTTTGATGGAACCCCCCAAGCCATCTGGTGAACGCTATCTCATCGGACAAAGCACATTCAGGGATGCATTCTCGGGAAGATTCAATAAGAGTCTGCGAGCGTTTCCTAAAATAGCAGAGGAGCTGGAGGAACGGAGGGCAGACAGAATGAAATCAGTCCCAAGGGAGATGTTGTAAACATAAAGGACTCTTCCTTGGATGTACAATTCGGAACGGGCAACCGAGAGCACAGGGGAGAACATGCATCCAAAGTATAGCCTGGGGAACTGAAGTCTGTAGGTCATTTCATAATACTTGGGCTCAGTCATAGGCAGGAAGGAGGTGCCAGTACTCATATAACGTGACAGGAGTGCCATTGGACACCAGCACAAAATGGCTACAAGAGGGAGTCATGATGTCAACACAAAATTAGAAAGCATACACTCATCGCTGCTTCTCCCCTCCCTCCTGGCAGCTTCATGCTAACCGTGAGAAGCCAGCTTGTCCTGATGATGGAGAACACACTATTGATTTCCCCCCCCCCATATAAAATGATACTGTTGTTGTGTAATAGCAAGGGTCATTCCCGCATTCCATAATAAAATATATACAAAGTGGCTCTCCGATTTCTCTCTCACACTCATCATATACATACAGACTACAGCATAAGGTTGCCATATTTTGAAGAGTAAAAAAGGCGACACATTTGCCGACTTCTAACTATGGAGGATCGCTATGGCGACTCTCAATTTACATTCCCATGAAAAAGAGGACCTGTCCTGGGAAAAGAGGACATATGGCAACCTTGCACACACCATCCCCATATAGAGAGCCACACACAACTTCTCTCCCTCTGCCTATGGGCATTTCTCTCTCTCACACACATACATGCACACTGAAATACACCCCTCTCATTTCTCTGTCACTCACATAAACACCCAGAGGCCACAATCCCCCTGTTTCTATCTCTCTCTACCACAGAGGTTGCACATCGCCCCCTCCTTCACAGACTATGCACATAGACCTATACATACATTCTCCCTCTTGTAAACATGCCCAATCGCAGTCAGGTAAGACAGCTCTCCATCACTCTCTGCAGAAAAGTAGCTTTCTGTGGTGCGTTTGCGCATTCAAACGCATGGCAGAGTGAGCAGAGCACACACACACACAGAAAATCAAGCAAGCCCCTCCCCTCATTGGAGGTTTTTAAGCAGAAGTTGGATGGTCATCTGTCATGGATGCTTTAGCTGAAATTCCTGCATGGGAGGGGGTTGGACTAGATGGCCCTTTGGTCCCTTCCAACTCTATGATTCTACGATTGGCCACCAAAGTTGGTATAATGAACCACAATTGGCCACCAAAGTTAGTAATCTACATGTGAATTGTGGCAGCTCAAAACACACTTTGGGTGCCCACCCCCCAGCCTGAGAAAGCTTCAGGAATGTGAATAATTGTTCATTAAAACGTTTCTTTCCGAGCTGGGTGTGTGTGTAAAAGGATTGGAGAGTAAGAGAATAAAGGTCAAGCAAATTGCAGTGTTAAACTGGCGATTAGCAGCAGCAGAACTGCAAATAGGAAAATCCATTGTATAAGGAGTTCTCACACTACAGCCTGGAGAATCCAAGTGAACGACGCCATTTTGCAAAATGCAAGAGTGGTCCAATTTGATAGGCGTTTTGTGAGCTGGGTACTGAAATGAAACCAGTTCACATCAGGACATTGTGAGAAAAGGAAAATGTCTAAATGAACGCGAGCTCCTTCACTACATCACACACTGTGTTAGAACAAACCAGTCATACTATTAAAAAGTTGAACAGGAAACCCGATTTCCAGGCAACCAAGTTAAAGGAAGAGAGATACTTGGGTATAATTTAGCCTGTTTCAAAAGTGACGCTGACAACCTTCGATGTCAAAACAAAATAAAATTTTAAATTTTAAAAAAATCCTTCCAGTAGCACCTTAGAGACCAACTAAGTTTGTTCTTGGTATGAGCTGTACGTGTGCATTTTTTTAATTTTTAATTTTATTTTGTTTTGATTATGGCAGACCAACACGGCTACCTACCTGTAACCTTCGATGTAGCATTTTACTCTGGCTTAACTTTTCCTGAATTGTACTATATATGGTACTGCATACTCCCCTGGAGCAAGATAGATAATATGCAGAAGATGAAAAATAAAGTAGGGGTCATCTGTGATGTGCATAATTTTTGCATAGTGCCTGAGGTTATGTGGAGGAAGAATTTTTCCTCTCATACAGATGATATCGTCAAAACTGGGCCAAGTCGGTTTTATAAGGTATTGACAGATCACATCCACTTCCTCATTGACAGGTCATGAACGTCAGTGGGGAAAAGGTTGTTCCAGTAGCTGTTCGGCCATTTGCATTTGGATGCTTAAACATTGGCTTTCTATATTTTATTCCCTTGCACAATTAAACTTGCCTGAAAGGTTCATCAAGCGGACTCACATTAATATTGTGTGTCTCTCCCCAAATCCAAAAATCACTGGATTTGTGTCAGAGGCTTTCCACATCAAGGGGACATGTTTCCTTTCCTCGTTGACCTTGCTTTGGAGTCATTAGCGTGTGCAATCAGGGCTAACGAGACAACTGATTCAAGGATAGAGGATAATAAATATACGGGTGATGTTTTGCAGAGATGGCATGATGCCTATTCTTGCCTCATCCTCTGTAATCTACATGTGAATTGTGGCAGCTCAAAACACACTTTGGATGCTACACTGGTTACCCAACTCACTGAGGTAGAAGAGAATTAGAGTTAGCTGTCTTGGGAACTCAGTTGAAGCCAGGCTTCTCCAACCTGGTGCCCTCCAGATGTGGTGGGATTACAGCTCCTGTCAGCATGGCCAATGTTCAGGGACAGAGAGCGTTGTAGTTCAAAACAACTGAAGTATGTCAGGTTAGAGAAGTCTGGGCCAAATGCTCTCCGGGACCTTTTATTTATTTATTTTGAAATAATATTTATTTGCTTTTACAGATATAAATTTATAACAATACCAAATACATATCCGTGTATAGAGAATACTCTGAATCTCGAGACTCCCCCCCATCCCCTCCATGAGCCCTATTGTCAACATTTTCAACTGCATATTATTCCATACTTTACGTTTTATATCCATCCATATTATCCATAATATTTTTTTACATTACAAGTGAAATTAAAATCCTGCTAATGTTTTTCCTCTGCTTACGGTGGTCTCCTAAGTAAATGATAAAGTTTTTGTCCTCATGGTTCCTGAGCTTTCCAGTCAGCTTTGCCATTTTGGCATAGTCCTTCAGCTTAGTTTGCCATTCCTCTCTGGTAGGGTCCCCAAAACCTTTTAGATAGCTCAAAGATAAATTTAAGTATTTAGACATTTGGATCCTAAAACAAATTAACAAAAATTGATCAGGTTAGTACAGACATGCAGTTATCCAGTATAACCTTGGATCTGAAATGCTGGCAAGCATTTTCTTATTGGTAGGACTTAATGCTGTTGTTTTTTTTTAATGTATTCTGTTTGTTTCTTAAAACTCAGGATGCAATTGTTTAACAGTGCAGTCCTATACATTAAGTTCAATGGGACTTACTCCCAGGTAAGATAAAATGGGACCCTTATTCAACTGTTTTTTGTTAAATAAATTCCGTGCTTCGCAATAAACTACGAGGTGACAAATGGCCAGAAATCTCAATTTCAAAACTAGAGCTGTCAGATGGATGGAAATGTTTCTGCTCTCCTGAACTTGCCGATTACCAGACAGTCCTTTTACTTGCACAAGCTTTTGGGTGACAGTTCTACGACTCTTCTAAGCAAGTGAGATGGATGAGTTCTCAAATGACCTATCCATGACTACTGCAGAGCTGCTTCTTCTTCTTCTTCTTCTTCTTCTTCTTCTTCTTCTTCTTCTTCTTCTTCTTCTTCTTCTTCTCCTCCTCCTCCTCCTCCTCCTCCTCCTCCTCCTCCTCCTCTTCTTTGTCTTCTTCTTCCTCTTCTGTGATCACTCGTAGCCGGGTAAGATTGTCTCCATGATCACAGTCTTATTGATGTTTCCGTAAGTGACTGTGGAGGCCAATTTTGGATCCACATGTCCTTCCACAGTGGGGACATAGGTTTCCCAGCAAGAGTTGATCGCAGTGAGGGTTTGCCAAAAAAATACCTTCCTCTTAGCTTGTTTCTCCCTTTCATCCTAAGTCTGTGCTTCTTCATTTTTTTCTTTTATTTTTTAATAATAAACTTTATTATTTTAAAAAACACTCTGACATCTAACAAGCACCACAGCATTGAGAATTAAATACAATGAGACATAACAAAAAAGGAGAAGAAGGAAAGAAAGAAAGAAGGAAAGAAAGAAAGAAAGAAAAAGGTGGTAAAGAAAAAGAAATAAAGATATTTACAATATTACTAAGAAAATAATCCAATACAAACATCAAAAACAAAATTTGTAACATAATTTCCACAAATTAAAACATTCTGATGTTAAATAAAAAAGACTTCCAATTAAACTCGCTGTTTCTGCTATTCTTTGTCAATGTTTATCGCACAATTATAAGTTTTTCTTTTTATTCCTTTTTATCTCTTTATTAACTCTTACTTAGTTTATCATCTGGTTCAGTCTATTTCTGCTATGAGGAAACTTCCTATACCATTAGAGTATCTTCAGCTAGCAATAAATACGGGAAGGGTAAGAGAGCAGTCAAAGCAAAAAGTCCACATTGAATGGAAGTTATTTAAGGAATACATGGAGAAGTCTGTGCTTCTTCAAAGTCCATGGTATAGAAGCTATTCTCCAAGATTTGGTACAAGATTTGTACCTAAGATTAAAAGAACAAAGTTACCTTGTGTGTCCCGTATTGGCCTTTCAAACGTTAATTAATGATTATAATAATTCAAAGTGCTGGAAATGCACTGAAAGGGAAGTTTATTTCACTCTTCTGTTACGATCTTGCAGAGTCCTGGGAAATTTGGGTTTATAAGGGCCTATGCAAATTCCACTTACAATTTGCTCTTCTCATCCCTTGGAAATCAACTTTGTCTTGCCCATATTCTAAGGCTGTGAGCTTTTGTTTTATACCCGGTACGCTGCATTTATTCCTAGACATCAGGTACTACAACTTTGGAAAGCCACAGGCCAGCCAGAATTCCAGATCTAGGGGGTGGAAACTGTAAATTCAGCTTCTCTCTAAGAAGCAAATTGCTTTTCTAAAAAATGGGACAAGTGTTACAGACTTTTTTTTTAAGGGCATCCTGTTTGTGTTCTAATGTTGTTTTTGATGATGGTAACCCACATTTTCACTTCAGTTCCTGTGACTTTGTCTTTGGGGACCCTGTCCTCTGTTTTCGGGGATACTTGCTAAGCCACAGGAGATTTTCACCTTCTATTTTGGGAGCCCCTGCCCTTACCTTTGCATGTGTTAATGTGTGTGTAGATGTCTGCCCTCCGCCCTTTTATGTGTATGTATCCCCCCCCCCTGCTTTTTAATGGTATCAAAAACCTTTTCCTTAAGTGTAAAAAAAAACCAGAAAGAAAGCCTTATATTAATAGTAAGATCGCCCTCTGCAAAAGAATTTTCACATTCCCAGGGATATTGATTCAATCTGATCTAGATTTATTTAGAAGACAGGTAGCAGATATTCATATGCCAAAAAAATATAATCTAGAAGAAGAGCAGAGTGCATGTTTGGACTACAGAATGGCTGTGGTTCAACCAGTCACACAAGTTAGCAACAACATAGGCATGTGTGTGCATTTTTTCTATATGACACTTTCAGCCATTGTCATATTTTGCCACTAAGATTTGAGTAAGATTTAATAATAATAATAATAATAATAATAATAATAATAATAATAATATGCCGGGGATGGGGGGAGGTGATGCAGAACTTCACGCCACCAAAAGAGTTGTTTGGGGAGTAACTGAAAGAGAGGTAAGTTAGAATACACTGTGCACATGGATCGTGGCCTCTGCATGCACCCTGCTATAGCACGGTAATTGATTTTTCCTTTTTGAAGAATACTTACGAAAATTGCTGCAGAGCACTTAGAGAGAGGATTAACATTTTTCCAGGTGGGTACAATTGGCAAGGTGACATTTCAGATAATGGCTTTTTAACCCTGTGGTGCTGCAGCCAAAATTGACTTCTGCCATTTCACCCTGCGCCCCCTGGGATTTGCTCTGAAATTCAAGCACACTGACATGGTCTTTGCTCCTTGAAAAGCTGAAAGAACGAGAGATTGAATTAAGCTTGTAGATGCCTGCAAACACTACTGCCTGAAAAATATGGAAGAACAAAAGCCTTCTTATAGACCCTATGCAGCCATCAGGAGGGGTTTTGTTTTGTTTTAATCTTAAATGTGGCCTGGGGGGCATTTCCAGCGGGGCTGTTACAGTCACACAAATGCTCCAGATTTAGACATCAAAACCCATTCTGCTGGAATCAATAGACGAGATATTTGAAGATTAAACATGGTAAAGGAGGGGCCCCAGTGAAAACAGCTGCAAATGTGCCACAGTTAGGCTTCAGAAAAACCTCTTAATGACTCAAATAAGTTAATTTTTTGAAGTTTGTGCGTGGAGACAGGGAGAGAGGAGTATCCACAGATGGGGAAGTCTACATGAGCCGGACCTGATCTATGATAAAATGACTCACGGCTGTGGATAGAGAGAACTATTTCCCTTCTTCTTCCATAATCCTAGAATTTGGAAATAGGTCCGTGAAACAGATTGGCAGCACCTCGCTTGATTCGACCCAAAAGGACACACACACAATTAATTTGTAGCATTGGCTGCCACAAGAGGCAACGATGCCACTGGCTTAGATGGTTTCAGATGGGGATTAGATAACGGCGTGGAGGACAAATGGTTATTCAGAGGCCGTTGCTAAGTGGAACCTCTGTGTTAGGAGGCAGAGTGACACTGCATATCACTTGTCAGAGAGAAACGGCGCAGGGTGGTGCCTTCATGACCTACCCAAGAGCTCAGCCAAAACATCTGATTGGATACTGGGGGGGGGGGAAGGGTGATAGACTAGGGTGGTGGACCTTTGTCTGACCCAACAGGGCTCTTCCTTTATTCTTAAAAAGTATCAATCCAGCATTCGCATGAAGAAGCAGGACTCATTAGGGCTGGGCAATATTTTGATATATCATCCAAAACCGGTTTAAAGTCCATATTGTGATGTCGGTTTCATAATTTTTGGCCTGGCAATACATTGCAAATCATGATGTGTGTGCGTGCTATGCAAAAATCATGATGCCGGGGAAATGGAGAGGCCAGCCAATGCCTCTACCTAGCCCCATCCTTATTTCAGACATCGTGATATATCGGTATATTGTGATGTTTAGCTGGTGATATATCACAATGTTGAAAACAAGATATCACCCAGCCCTAGGGCTCATAGCCCAGGTCTATCACATCACCTGATGTATCACAAACAGGCTTGCACTGCCTTTTAAACAGGATCCTATAATACACAAGAGATCTTTCCCAATCTGCATCTCTACTGGAATTGTTTTTAAGATGTTATTATTGTTCCACTGTTTATGTATTTACCAACCTGGACTCCTCTGGGAGGAAGGGTGGGATATAAATTTAATCTCACTGTAAACAATTGGTAAGGTAAAGGTAAATGGATTCCTGACCATTAGGTCCAGTGGCGGACGACTCTGGGGTTGTGGCACTCATCTCGCTTTACTGGCCAAGGGAGCCGGTGTACAGCTTCTGGGTCATGTGGCCAGCTTCTGACGAACCAGAGCAGCACACGGAAACGCTGTTTACCTTCCCACTGGAGTGGTACCTATTTATCTACTTGCACTTTTTGGCGTGCTTTCGAACTGCTAGGTTGGCAGGAGCAGGGACCGAGCAATGGGAGCTCATGCTGTTATGGGGATTCAAACCGCTGACTGATCGGCAAGTCCTAGGCTCTGTGGTTTAACCCACAGTGGTACAAGTGGTACAGTGACAATAAAATAAAGTATTTCTATTTTCTATTCTAAAATAAAAAATTGCCCACGAAACCATCTATAACAAGGGCCCACCACCAGATCCTGCCTTTTGGAAAAGCACTTCAGTTCCAAGGGATCACCTGATTTCCAGAAGTGGATTCTGGGGGTGTTCAAAGGACACGCGCACTTTCCACACTAAGAACCAGCAAAACGCAGCTGGGATTTGTGAGGCCTTGTTCATTCAAAGAAAAAGGGCAGGGCTTTCCATTGTCCAGGTGGCTTCGCTGCATATAAACAGGTGGGAAGTCTGCATGCTTCACCTACATAAGAGTTGCTTGATTTATCTGTAGTGTACAGTAATCTTCAGTGTTGTGTTAGGGCTAAATCTAACTGTGCTTAATAACATATTCCATCATAAAGATTAATAAAGGCAACACTGGAAAAGAGGGCATACTACATTAACCTCAGATGCACTGCTTTGGAGAGACTAAATTGTATTCGTTTATCTAACAGAGCTTTTTTCAGGCATCATACCAGCAGAATAGCTTTCCTTTATTTCTTAATATTTGTGTCTTCAGTATCTACCTTCATTTTGCTATCTGTGTGCACATTTGTATTTAAGGATTGGGTGGAATGCATTGCCTTAATTCAATGCTATACATAAAATGTTGATGATCTTTTGGTCGTCAGCCTGGGCCAAATGGCACAAGTTGTTTTGGAAGAAAGTGGGGGAGTTGTAAGGCCCCAATCAGCTAAAATTGTCCCCTGCTTAACTGCAGGGGCGATGTTTTCAGGAAATAGCACATTTGCGGGCAAAAAAGGCAATTGGTCGGGTTAAATGTGCTCCCCACAGGCACCATCAGCATCAGACAGCTGGGTCTGGGAGTCAGTAGTTAAATTTCCCACAATGCCGCTGGAGCGCTTTTTATGGCAAACAGCAACTTCACAGGCAAAGAGTCACACAATATATCAACTAGTAGATCAATTTGCACAGAAGTTTTTGATCCTAGATGGCTGCCGCACCAACTGGCTGTCCACTACCCCAGCTCAAGACCCGGAACAGGAATAGCCCGGGCGCAATGGACGGTCGGCAAACTCAATTGAGAAAATGGAGAAACGCGCCTCGGAAGCCGTTCGACTTCCGAGGCACGTTCGAAATCCCAGTAATGTCCGGGGAAATCCGGACGTATGGTGGCCCCTATCCTCCTGCTACAACACAGGCCACCCATTGAAAAAACACAGTCAACGAAACTAATACAGGATAAGGAACCATTAAACAAGAGTCAACCAACAGTTTGAGAAAATAGCTGTGACTCAGCACATCACAATAAGTTCTCATGTGACTCAGCACATCACAATAAGTTGCGGCTTTACCAAAACTGAGTTTAAGGTTTGATCATACACACACACCCACACCGCCACCCTCTTTTCTCATCTTTAGAAGGTTATTCAATTTACATATAGATGAGTTTTAAGCCATTAGCAGGACTTTTTGTATCATGCAAACATCATTTAAAATGCTAATCTTTGGGAAAGTGGCAGAGAAGCACACCATTTTAGATCTCTCTCTGATGGTAGGTATGTCACGTAGAAGCAAAATACTTTGTGAGTGCTTGCTTTTAAATGATTTTAAGGAAGGAAAGTTGTAAGGTATCTGGAGGAACATATGCACAGCAAACAATGAAACATTTCCACTTGTGTTTATTGTGGGTGAAACTTACAACAAGCCAAAGCCTGTGACACTTTTTTTTTGTACCATATTTTCCGGTGTATAAGACGACTGAGCGTATAAGACAACCCCCAACTTTTGCAGTTAAAATATAGAGTCTGAGATATACTCGACCACAGATTCTCCACCCAGCGTATAAGACGACCCCCGACTTTTGAGAAGATTTTCTTGGATTAAAAAGTAGTCTTATACGACAGAATATACAGTATTTCAGTGCTCAATTGTGTTTTGTTTTAATTGAGATTTTAGATCTTGTGCTTTACATTATGGAAACTATAAGCTGCTTTGAATATTGTCTGTGTCATCAAATTAAAATGACTGGGTGACTTTGGAAGCTACTTAAGTCTTCCGGGTAGGATGGGATGAAATTCCCTGTGGATTAATAATAAAGTAGATCAAGTGTATGCATAATTGTAAGCTGCTCCAGGGCTTTGACTGGGATGCAGGGTAGACATCCCAGTACAAAGTAAATAAACAAACCTGCTCTCCATCCCAAATGTGCAAAACTCCCGGGGAAGAATGGGTGACGGCCCACATTTGTGAATTTCAAGGTGTCACCTCTTTCCTTTCTTGCACTTAAAACATTCACTCACAGCTTCTTCTCGCTCCTCAACTCAATATCTTTTCTCCACTCAACTCAGTTGCCCACATTCTGGGTAAATCCAGTTCACTTCAGTCTGGCCACAGGACTGAAACTGCCTTCTGTCTGAGTTTATAATGAGAAGTTGCTACAGGGTGACACAATTGTCTTTTTTCCTCCTTGTAGGCTCTCCTTGATTAATAATAATAATAATAATAATAATAATAATAATAATAATAATAATATATTTGTACCCCGCCCATCTGGCTGAGTTTCCCCAGCCACTCTGGGTGGCTCCCGATCGAGTGTTAAAACAATACAGCATTAAATATTAAAAACTTCCCTAAACAGGGCTGCCTTCAGATGTCTCTTAAAAATAGGATAGCTGCTTATTTCCTTGACATCTGATGGAAGGGCGTTCCACAGGGTGGGCACCACTACCAAGAAATCCCTCTGTCTGGTTCCCTGTAATCTCACTTCTCGCAGTGAGGGAACCGCCAGAAGGCCCTCGGCGCTGGATCTCAGTGTCCGGGCTGAACGATGGGGGTGGAGACGCTCCTTCAGGTATACAGGACTGAGGCCATTTAGGGCTTTAAAGGTCAACACCAACATTTTGAATTGTGCTTGGAAACGTACTGGGAGTCAATGTAGATCTCTCAGGACCGGTGTTATGTGGTTCCTGTGGCCACTCCCAGTCACCAGTCTAGCTGCCGCATTCTGGATTAATTGCAGTTTCCAGGTCACCTTCAAAGGTAGAGTGCATTGCAGTACTCCAAGCGGGAGATAACTAGAGCATGCACCACTCTGGTGAGACATTCTGCTGGCAGGTAGGGTCTCAGCCTGCATACCAGATGGAGCTGGTAGACAGCTGCCCTGGACACAGAATTAACCTGTGCCTCCATGGACAGCTGTGAGTCCAAAATGACTCCCAGGTTGGGCTCCTGGTCCTTCAGGGGCACAGCTACCCCATTCAGGACCAGGGAGTCCCCCACACCCACCCGCCCCCTGTCCCCCCAAAACAGTACTTCTGTCTTGTCAGGATTCAACCTCAATCTGTTAGCCGCCATCCATCCTCCAACCACCTCCAGGCACTCACACAGAACACTCACCGCCTTCACTGGTTCTGATTTAAAAGAGCAGTAGAGCTGGGTGTCATCTGCATACTGAAAGAAATCTTTATAAGAAATATTATAAAGAGCAGAAATCTTTGGACATAGATTTCTCTCTCCTACAAAGACTTCCACAATGACTTATTCCTGGGTAGAATTAAAGGGGGGAATTCTCATTGCCTTTGGTAGCTATGAATCAAATATCAGGGTCCCAATTCATCAGGATAGCGCAGAGAACAAGCATGATGAATTGTGAGCTAATTACACGAGAAATCTTGATTTACACTGTAAAATGTCAATTTGTTATTTTGAGACCATAATTCACTGAACATGTCTAACAAATCCTATTTCCTGAAGAGTCTGGTTTAATGGTATCTAGGAAACAGTTGCTTTTAGATGCAAATCATTTGCAAATCGCCTCTTTTCAATTCTCCGGATGGGACTTTTCATATTCAAATCTGATTAACCTAGGTGTTATCAGTCCCATTCCAAAAGCTGAAATGCCACAAGGTTTAATTACAATTTTCATCCCAACAAAAATTAATATATGGTGAATTACAGTTCAGTGACAAAATGTTTTGCTCACAAAATTTCAACGGCTCTCTGATTATCACACAGAGAAAATGTGTGTGCACAGAGGCAACAATCTACGAACCATTTTCAGTAGCCTACCACTAACTGAACTGGTCTATAGCCTAGTCCTAATCATATTTGCGTATACCACTGATCTCAATGGATTTCTGGGATAGCTCAGTTCATAGAGGCTGATACTCATTATCTCAGGGTCATGAGTTTGAGCCCCACATTGGGCAGAAGATTCCCGCATTGCAGAGGGTTGGACTAGTGCAGTGTTTCCCAACCTTGGGTCTCCAGCTGTTTTTGAACTACAACTCCCATCATCCCTAGCAAGACCAGCGGTCAGGGATGATGGGAATTGGAGTCTGAAAAGAGCTGGAGACCCAGGGTTGGGAAACACGGGACCAGATGACCCTCGTGGTCCCTTCCAACTTTACAGTTCTATGATTCTAGTACAGTCGTACCTTGGATCCCGAACACCTTGCAAGTCCAACGTTTTGGCTCCCAAACACCGCAAACACATGTCCTGCCCCCAGCTGCAGGACATGTCCTCGCACCAGGCACCCGAGTGGCTAGCTACACCGCTGTCCGTGCCCACCTAAAGGGCTCCGCCTTAGGGTTGGGGGACCCTCCAGAACATTATGGGATAGGGGAGTGGAACTGCAGTGACAAGGAAGGATTGCCCCCCCCTCCGCCCTTCGCCATGAGAGCACAACTCTTTTCCATTCATCAAAGCACTGGGAGCAAGAACTGCGCATTTTCAAAAGCAACCAGGGTGGGAGGCAGATGTTATGTGTAACATTTCAGCACCTGCATTTTACATTAGCCAAAGGGACATGCTTTCATCGTGTCGGAAAGGTGAGATATGCAACAGGGAACCTCCTTTGGGAATTCTATAGGTCTCACCTGACCTTTGTAACATGATAACATTTTGGTCTTTTTTTAAAAAAACAAAATGGTTTTGCACTATTCCCCCCCCCCGCCCCCTTCCCCCCAAAAAAACCTGCCCTGTGCAATGTGGACTTTTGTAGAATCCATAATGGAAACATACACAGTTTCTCTTCATGCACCAGGCTGTTTGTTCCTCTCTCCCCTCGCTGTGTGTGTGTGTTTGTGTTTATATGTTTTCTAGCACTAATAAGCCGGGAATTTGTGTCTCCTGTTCTTTGAATGTGTTCTCTTCAAAGACTGCTACAAACTCTAGGATATCTGTGCAGTGCCGACATCTTTTTTTTTTTTAAGCTGGGGGAACCACACCTTGCAGCTATGTAATATTTTCAAATTAATGATTTTTCACATAAGCTTAGCATGTGCAAATTTATGTTGTTTTGAAATGCCGGGGCCGGAGCGGGGGGAGTGTTCAGTACAGCATTTCCCCCTAATGCATTTTGTCCTGCAATTTTTATCCTGCCTTCACTCACGAGAAGATTTGCTCAAAAGCAGTTTGCTCTGCAGCAGCCAGCTTTTTCCTCCCCTTTTTTCTGCTTTGCTTTTTATAATTCTCAGCCTCATTAACTCTCCGTTGCTTCTCCTCCAATCTCCTGGAAAAGTAGCTGCTCTCCGTAGTCTAAAAACTTCCTTAAAAAAAAAAAAAACTTTAAAGTAACCTAACCCTACAGTGCCTGGGAACATGGACTTTTGCTATATTTTTGCAAGCCAACTGCCAGGGATATGGTTGAGGGCATAAAAGCATGAGCTAGCCCTTCTGTATCATCACTTCTCCCCCATGCCCCCATGCCCCCAAACACACATACTTCCAAGAGAAAAGGATGGATAATAGAATGTGTTTTCTGTTCAGAGCAGGCAAACACACTCACTGCCTGAATGAGCCCAGGTCAACTTCTGAAGAAGAACAATAGCAGAGACGCTTTATACCTGAAACTCAAAACTTGTGAACGCTGTTAATGTGAGTCACAAGGTGGGGGGGGGGGATTTTTACATTTATGTGCTTTCTTTAAAGCCCTTTTCATCTGTTTTACAGATGTCAGAGAGATGAAAGTGGTGGGCTGCAGAGGGACTGTTTCATTTCAAATCTCCGGGTTTGGCTTAGAAAATACATTTATTTATTTTCTCAAACTACACCGTTTGCGAGAGTGTATGGCTATCAGAGGGCCAGCTGGTGGGTTTGGGAAGGGTAGCTGTGGTGGCAGTGGGAGAATGCTTCTGCCACATCCTATAGCTTACAAAATCATTGTGGTCAGAGGGAGAGGCAGAGGGCAGCCCTTTATTTTCTGATTTATTTTACCTTCCATGCACACCAGAGAATCAGAGAACCATAGAGCTGGAAGGGACCCTGAGGATCATCTAGTCCAACCCCCTGCGATGCAGGAATCTCAGCTATACCCCCATGACTGATGGCCATCCACCCTCTGCTTTAAAACCTCCAATGAAGGAGAGCCCAAAACCTCCCAAGGGAGACCATTCCACTATCAAACAGCTCTTACTGTCAGAAAGTTCTTGCTGATGTTTAGTTGGAATCTCCTTTCTTGTAACTTGAAGCCATTGGTTCGAGTCTGACCCTCTGGAGCAGGAGAACACAAGCTTGCTCCATCATCCATGAGACAGCCCTTGAGATATTTGAAGATGGCTGTCAGATCTCCTCTCAGTCTCCTCTTTTCCAGGCTAAACACGTCCAGCTCCTCCCGTTCCTCATAAGACTTGGTTTCCAGACCCTTGGTCATCTTGGTCACCCTCCTCTGCACATGTTCCAGCTTGTCAACATCCTTCTTAAACTGTGGCGCTCAGAATGGGACACAGTATTCCAGTGGGCGGGGGGAGAATTAACTACACCAGCTTCAGGACTGGTGTTGTTGTGGCCCATCCCCCTTTTTGTATTTTGTGAGAGTAAGGTGGGCCTTGGAACCTCCAGACACACCACTCGTTGCCGCCGCCATCTGCACCTGCAGAGCTTTCCTTGGGCAAATGGGAGGCTCCTCCAGAAATATGGGTGTTATTCCATGGATGGAGTTTCTCTCCACCAGCAGAGGACATGTTCCTGAGCTCCCTACCCCCTCAGCTGACTTCTGGCTAGCTGTCAGCTTTCAGCCTCCGTCCATTGCAGCAAAACCCACAGAGATTCTTGTGCCATACAGAAGTAATTTCAACGATTGAAGAATGGCAGATGAAAATGATGGACTATATGGAGCTCACAGAGATGACTGGGAAACTTCGTGACCAGAGGGACAACGCGGTGGAAGAATGGAAGGAATTTAAACTGTATTAAAAAAATTATTCTATGATTGATAATGAGATATAATTTGGAAGGAAAGTTAGGCTGTAGATGTAGAGTTAGGTTAAGTGTTTAAGATAGATGAAATATGAGTTAAGATAACAGTTAAGATTAATAAGTAGGTATTTTAATAGTAAATAAGGTTTTTGTAAGATGTTTAGAAATTACTAAAGATGATAGACAAGGAACGCAGGAAGAGGAGATAGGAGGAAGTCAACGTACAATGTTAAGAATAGATGTTAGTGATAATAATAAGATTTTTTTATTTATTGTAGGTTTGTTTTTATTGTAGGTGTGTTATTATTGTTTGTCTTTTACATGGTTGTATTGATGTGTTTATGTTTGATTTTGTTGTTGTTTTTCTTTTTTATAAAATTTAATAAAGATATTTTAAAAAGAGAGAGAGATTCTTGTGCCATATTAAATACAGTGGTACCTCTAATTATGAACTTAATTCATTCTGGAGGTCCGTTCTTAACCTGAAACTGTTCTTAACTAGAGACACGCTTTCACTAATGGGGCCTCTTGCAGCCGCTGCGCCACCGGCACATGATTTCCATTCTCATCCTGGGGCAAAGTTCTCAACTCGAGGTAACTCCTCCAGGTCAGCGGAGTTTGTAACCTGAGGCGTTTTGTTTTTTAATGTAAGCATTTGTGAACCAGAGCCCACCTCATCAGAGGCAAGAGACTGTGTGTTTCAAATACCTGAACAATTGGGCCTTACCCGGTTTCCTCAGAAACCAACCAAAAATAAAATACTAAACATGAATTGCAATAAAAATTAGGATGCCAAATCTTATTCTGTTTTCTTTTCAGTTTTTGACGGAGAAAGCAGAAAGATAATCTTCCACAAAATGGGCCAATTTCAGAAATATGTTTACTTGGGCTTTAACTCAAATAGGATTCTCTCCTTGGCCTGAGGCACTATCCAGCTCGCTGCAGCTGTCAGGATGAGGAAAGTTGCCTAGGAACCAAAATTAAAATGAAGAACATAGGATTATATATATTTTTTGAGCTCAAAGCTTCTATTTTTCACATAGGAAACCTCATCAAGATTTTCTTTAGAGTTGCTGTCATTAGTGGCCAAAAGACAACAGTTGGATGAATCAGTCAGAACCTCATTAGACCCTCTCTTTGATGTAATGGGTAAAATGAATACTAGGGTGGAAAATAAGATGAAAGCGCCACAAATGAAAGCATTAACTAAAGCCTTGGGAGATTGGAATGAACAGAACAGACCCACATGACCTACACTGGTCTATTCCAGAAACATCATTTCATAAATCTGAAGGGGGAAATGTAAATAGCCGAGTCAAGGGATGAGACAAAAAAAAAAAAATGGCAAACCTCCTGCCAACCTCAATGGGAAGAATGAATGCGAGTCTCATTTTCTTTAGCAAAACTGCACTGGAAAAAATGAAACCAAGGGTACAGGATTCCCCTACTGAGCCCCATCAGTGGAAGCTCTGAGCAAGGGCTACTGCTTGCATAGTGGAGCTTTCCTTCCCTCACATGCCCCTTGCAATTGGGTCTGGAGAGGGTCCGGAGAACCCCCAGAATAATGCCTGGAGAGAGGAGAGGGGCAATCATTTTATCTGGCAAGCTGAAAAGCTTGTGCAGTTGGAACATCCATCATCGTTCAACACTGAATTCCACCCTGGGCTTTGTTGTTGTTTCTTTAAGTAGAAAATGCAAGTCATGCAGGAGTCGCCACCTCATTCAGAAGAGACTACAGATTGGGGGAAGTTATGTAATAGGGAACTGATTTGTGGAGCTCCTTATTTAATGCAGAAATGCCACTGGAATACATTTTCTGTGGCTGTGCTGCAAAAATCTGTACCCGCTGAACAGCCTCTGTCCTTCTTGAAGAAACACAGTGGTTCACATGGCAACTTGTCTTTATTCAGCACCCTGGACAAGGACATTATGTTAAAGGTACTCTAGAATCTGCTTCGGGAGATTTGTTTACTGTACTGCAAAAGGGTGATTTCAGAGGTCTTTCCGCTCGGAATTGTTACCTGAATAGATCTGTTGAGGAATTCCGGCCTACAATTTCTTTGAACACCTAACTGATGCCATAAAAGTTATGATTTGATTCATCTGCCTTTGTTCTGGTAAAGCACCAGGGCAAGTACTTTACAGCTATCTCTCAATGAATATTGCCAACCAGAGGGATAATTCTGCAAGAGATGGCACCCCCGCCATCTTAAAGAGCTGATTTTATATGTCATAAAAGGGCAGCAAATTGTTAACTGTTTATTTCATTATTGTATTATTATTAAAGGAAAGGAGATTTAAAGGTGATCCTACCTGACTCACGCCTTCAGACACAATACACAAGTCAAAACAGAGCCATCCTTTGCGATTCACACTCCTCTGAATTTTGCAATGCCAAGTAATGTGTACAAAAATCTATGTCCTAAAGTGTGTGTAAACATGCACATATTGGTGGGGGAAAAATGCATTTTACTGAAGGGAATTGCTTTGTGCAAATGTGCTTAATAGACAATGTTGCATACAAAGATATGTAGATTAGGAGAAATCCACTGATGAGTTTTCACCAGGGTTTTGTTCCCCCCCCAAAAAAAATGCAAACTGATGCAAACATGGAGAACTAAACTTAAGATTGAAAAAATGGGAAACTAAAATGGACAGAATGCACCTTTTTGCATTCAACTCCCATTCAGGTCCTATAGGTTTACCTCACCACCACCCACTTTATGTCCATGTGGATATTACCTGTCAACTTTGGATTACATTGCATGCATCCAATGAAATACATTCTTGTCCATGAAAGCTTATGTCGTAATACATTTTAAAAATGCCACAAGGCCCTTTCTTGCTTTGGCTGCCGCTGCCGTTCTGGAAATTATAACAAAATATACATAAAACACTGTCATGGATGTAAGCTAGGCACTTCGTGCCCTCAATAATTATATGATAAATGTCTAATTTTGAAAACATGTACTTGCCATGGAAGTTCTTTGGTGCATGAATATATCTGAAGGTTATATTCAAACCTGTCACATTAATCATAAATAATCAGCGTCCAATTAAAATGGTGTTTTCGTTAAGGGGGGAGGAAGGCTAAATGGCCTGGAGTATGATACACGCAGAGTATAGCAGTTTCAAAAGGCATCTGTATGACAGCCAGATTATTAACATTCCTTGGAGGCACAGCTGATATGCAAGGACCAGAGCAGATGCCTTTTGCACAGGGGCAAAGCAGACACACATCTGGGTCTGGAGCCTCTAGCAAAACGATAGAATAAGGAGTTAACGCAGCTCTTTGCCACTCCACTGTCTCCAGCCTTTGCCATTTGTGCTGCAAAGCAGGATTACATGGGTGATGCCAAAAGTACAATGCAGCTAGGAATGTATTAATAATTATAACAATATGTTCAAACTCTTGCTTCGATTGGATTTGTAAGCTTGCATTCAACGGAGCAGATATTCTAGCTCTGGCTATCACCCATTTCTTCTTAAACAGAGGGAATCAGTTCGTCCCAGGTCTTTAGCACCAAAGTAGCCCCCAGACTCCTGTGTGTCATTCCATTATGGGTTGGTGCAGTTAACCAACCGCTGGAATGCATCTGGTCCAAATTTCTGCGCAAAATCCCGGGACCGCCAAATTGTGTGTCATATGTAGCCATGTGTCTGGAAACTGGACAAAGGCTGCTGGAAACCAAAGCGTGGCTCACCACTTTAAAATTCTGGCTCTGCCTACATTTCATGTCCTATCCGTCTTCTTTGACTTTCCATATGCTGGCAGAATCCCACCACTCCAAACAGCTAGCTTGCATTGAGAGCAAAGTCAGACCCTGTGGCCTATCACTCGAGTCGCTGCTTATGCTCCCACAGTTGGAAGCATTCCAGACAATCAAGGTCAGAATCCTAGAGATTGAATTCCAAAATCCTTTGCAGTACTGCCAATAAAGCCTTTCCCATTTGGGTTGGAAATTCCACTCTCGTTTGGCCAGGACACTCCCATATTTACACCAGCTTTACGATCCCCACCTACCCAGAGCTCTTTCCCTTGCAAGATTTAACGTCTTACCATCTGCAGTTTTGCAAGGTAGATTAGAAAACAGGTTAGCAACCCGTTTGGGATGTGGGTGGTGCTGTGGTCTAAACCACTGAGCCTCTTGGGCTTGCTGATCAGAAGGTCGGCAGTTCGAATCCCCGTGACGGAGTGAGCTCCCATTGCTCCTGCCAATCTAGCAGTTCAAAAGCACGCCAGTGCAGGTAGATAAATAGGTACGACTGTGGAGGGAAGGTTTCCGTGCGCTGATTTCCGTCACAGTGTTCCGTTGCACCAGAAGCGGTTTAGTCATGCTGGCCACATGACCCGGAAAGCTGTCTGTGGACAAACACCGGCTCCCTCGGCCTGAGTGCCACAACCCCATAGTTGCCTTTGACTGGACTTAACCATCCGGGGTCCTTTAACTTTACCTTTTAGTAACAAGTTTCCCTCACATCAGCAGGAAATCTTAATGCTTGGACCATGGAAGAAAGGGCATGTGTAGAGATCAGATACCTTAAAAAAAAAAAAGAGTTATTGTCTGACTCAGACATATTGCTACAATTCTTCAGCCCCAAGCTGGAGGTAGAAAATATCTCCGCAAGAAAATATTTTGTCTAGAGAAGAAATTGCAAGCCAGCTTTTCCTCAGGCTAGGCTCCTTCCTAGACTTCCCGCTACTGGATAATTTCTGTCTCTGAATAGTCTAGTCTGTGATCCTGGAGGCTGATTATCACACCTGCCAACCTGAATCAGCATGAAATGCAGCGTATTTTCCAGCAGGGTGCCAGCATCTGCTAAAAGTAAGTCAGCCATGCTGCCTGTTATGTAAGGAAAAGGTGCTCTTCCTGGAAATGGTCAGTGTGAATAACGCTGTATAACTAACATCAGATTAATAGGTTGATGGAGTGACACATAACAGCTGTAAAGAAGAATCATGTAAGGAAGGTGGACTGTTTCTTATGGTTCTCTCACACATCATCAGGGGCAGCAAAAGTGTGTGAAGGAATGGCAATACCTTAGCTTTTAAAAAAATTATGGCTGAACAAATTTACTTATTTCAGCCCTTCAGTGGATGAGTGCACAGGCTTTGGTGAAGAAGGTTTTCTTGGGTAAAATACAGAGGAATGAAGGAAGATATGGAGGGGAACAATGAATTGATCTGAGGGCATTTCCAAATGGACATGAGGAGGGAGATATTTTTCAGGGAGAACCCATGAGTGAAGGCAAATGTCAAAATCTTAAGTGTTGTGGAAGTACTCTGAATGCACATTCATTGCCTCTAAATACACAATCCAGAAACTGAAAGCACTTTTAATGGGGTACGAACTCTACAGTGATTGATTTTTTTATAATTATTTTTCAGTGGGATTTGGTTACAAGGACTAATCCATTTGCCTACAGGAGCAGCACAGAGGAGTTTGGTGTAGTGGTTAAGAGCGGTAGACTTGTAATCTGCTGAACCGAGTTCGTGTCTCCGCTCCTCCACATGCAGCTGCTGAGTGACCTTGGGCTAGTCACACTTCTTTGAAGTCTCTCAGCCCCACTCACCTCACAGAGTGTTTGTTGTGGGGGGAGGAAGGGAAAGGAGAATGTTAGCCACTTTGAGACTCCTTCGGGTAGTGATAAAGCAGGATATCAAATCCAAATTCTTCTAGTCTTCTTCTTCTAAATGCAGGCATCCCAGGCCTACTCAGGAGCTGCCAGAGCTCATGCACCTCAGCAGATTCAGCCAGGGCTGACACCTTTCCTAATTACCACCACCACCCCATACAAATTATCCCTTATGTTGCCACTGGTTCTGACCCACCCCAGCAAGGCATGCCCTGGCATCTATGAAGCTGCCAGCCACCATTGATCTCTCCCACCCCACCCTCAGATGAGATTTCCCAATCAATGTGGTGTATCTCAAACGGTGAGCTGGGCACCACCACCAGTGACCCTCAACTCACACTTGCAGAAAAGCTTGGTTCAGCTGGAACTCTGCACGTGCCCCAAGACCGTGTGTGTGATTTGCCTTTGCTCTGAGCAATGAGAGAGTTTTCTTGCCGTGGCCAGGGGAAGACCCTAGTGTGTGTGGTGGTGATAATCCCAGCACATCCCGGGTGGGTAATTAATTTTAGAACCCAACGCCATCTCAAAATACAAGTAACAGCCTTAAATCGGCAGATGACCACTCATTGGGAACAAATGATTATCTGCTGATAAGCATGCCCCACCGTAATTAAATATCCTTTTTTTCATTTCTCGAGAAAGGGAAGTCTGAGAGGTGAATCGAAACAAAAATTTCAAGAGAATTGGGCTAGATATATATGTTCAGAAATATAGCAGGGGTCGGCTAGCTATGCCAGCATTTCAGTAACCTTGGAGGCAGAAAGAATAATGTGATTTGAAAATTGGGTACCGGTTAACATTATAGAGTAACAAAGATAATCAACTGAACTGAAGTACACTCATAGGTAGATTGGACTATACGATTGGGTTTGATAGGAAGTCGGATAGGTCTGGGATATTTATATGACTTAAGGAAATTTGTTGGCTTTGTTTCTTATTCCTTTTTCTTTTCTCTTTCTCTTTCTTTTCTTTTTTCATTTTTCTCTTTTTGTTGTTGTTTTTCTTAATACTTTTTTTAAAAAATCCCGTTTATATCGCTATTGCTGTATTTGTACTTTTCTTTTTCACCTGTATTGAATTTTGACCTCGTTATGGGCATTAACAAAATCAGACAGATACAGTAATTGTTTCTCATTTTTAACTTTATTTTTTGTGGATTTGTGCTTGGAACGTGTATTGTACGTTATTATACGGTTGGTCAGTATTGTACATATGATGGTGAACAATTGTACATATGAGGATTGAACAATAAAATTTATTTTTTTTAAAAAAGGGGGGAAGTTCATTCCCTGTCAGCATGGATGCGACCACGTTGCCACTAGATTGTGTTAATTAGGTCAGGTATATTCTTCTTTGCATTTCTGAGAACTTCTAAAGATCATCTTTTTTTCCAGCAAAAGGCAAGAGTACCCAGCTAGAAATAGAGTGAATAAATGGGGCTGCCCACGTGGCCAGGCTTTCACCCTGCGGCATGACAGTTAATTAACTCAACTCTGCAAGGCCCAGGAATTATCCACCCATGGCTTTTGTTATGAAATGTTACTTAGGTACAAGCCTGAAGAAATTTGCAAAAAAAAAGTTTCACCCCACTAAAATGGCATACCCTAGTGGGAGGGGGTCGGAGAATGAAAGTGAACTGTGAAGACACTTTCTGAGAACAAATATATATACCCTTAAGAGCTCATAATGAATCCAAGAAAGAGAAAGTTAACAAGCAAGTTAGTTGTGGGAATTGGTTGATGGGGCAGTTGTATTCATACTAATGGACCAGCCTGCTCTGGATAAATACCAAATTAGATAGTACAGTGGTACCTCGGGTTACGAACAGTCCTGCTTACGAACGCTTTGGGTTACGAACTCCACAAACCCGGAAGTAGGTGTCCCGTGTTGCAAACTTTGCCCTGGGATACGAACGCAATCCGCTTCCGGGGCGGCGGGAGGCCTATGTAGGGAATGCGTGCCTCAGGTTAAGAACGCTTCGGGTTAAGAACGGACTTCCGGAACGAATTAAGTTCATAACCCAAGGTACCACTGTAAACTGGATCTATCCAGAACTATAATCTCCCTTGTTGGCCTCAATCTACCCAAAGATAAGCCCCATTAATTTCACTGGATGAAAGTTAAGACAGGAAATGATGAATATGATGCAGGTTGTGTGTGTGTGCTTTTCATTCGATATGTCTAAATAAGCACATGTACAACATAGTAAATTGCAGGGCGCTATTAGGGTATCGTCAGTATACAGTAAGCATTATGACGCACTCTCGGCTTTGAATAATCTAACTGCACAGTTCAGTTCCACTTGGTTAGGCAAATTAAAATAGGTATGAGTAAATAGCTTTGTGGTTTGTGAATAATGCAGGAACAGTGAGACAAAAGCAGTTTCGGGCCCTCTACCAAATGCCACTTGGGATGTAAACCAAAGGACAATGTAGTCAATGGAGTGTCTCTCTTGAGTTCAGGGGGGGGGGCTGGCCTGCACTTCTTCATGTTTTACATAAAGGTTGATTACTCAGGCTTTGGGCAAGATTAGTAGGGATGAACTGGAGAGTTTTGCCATTTAATTAAACATCTTCACCCTCAATGCATTTGTTGTTCATTACGCTGTGAAATTGCTTTTCTAGTGGCTTGATATATTTTTGATCTTCTAACATGACAAGTTGTTTGTTCGAAGCATCTGTAATTCCAGTGGAGGCTAGTATTTGCTCTCTGTCCTTTATGCATTGTTTTTCCCCCAAACACTTGCTTTCTTATCTACTGTTAATTTGTAATTTTCATTATATCCCATAGCTAAAACTTACTCCTCCACCTTCGGGGAACATATTTAACATCGTTTGATTCATACATATCATTAATCACGAGGCCCAGCTTATAACATTATTCATGAGTTGAATATTTTCAACTTTTATCCTCCTTCAAATTAGCCCAGGGAGGTATAATAATCTAAATAAATTTCTTACAGTTGTATTCTTCTCTTCTTCCAAGGAGCTCACAACTGTGTACAGACGATCCCCTTAATTCTCAAAACAATCCTGTGATGTATGCTAGCCTAAGAATTGGTCAGTTAACCAAAAGATCTTCAGTAAAATTCACAACTGGATAAAGAGCTTACCACTCCCTGGTCCTAGTCTTTCACTTTAAGTCATACCACAGGGTTCCCAACATGGTGCCCTTCTGGTATTGTAGGCTACAACTCCCTCTCAGCATGGCCAATTTCCAGGAATGATGGGAATTGTAGTCAAGCAAATTCTTGAAGACATCATGTTGGGCTTCAGGCTTTAATCAGTAGGCTGGTCAACTGGCTGTCTGGCCCGAACCATAAAGTTGGAAGGGGCTCTCCCAAACTTTGACTCAGAGATGCCCAGTTTCTTTGGCTATTTCCACCATCATAGTCCTTTATAGCTGCTCCTCCCTGAGCTACTGTTTTTCAGCTACCTTTTTCCCCTTAATGTGCATGTTATTTTATGTAAGCATCCATTTTGAACCAGTGCTATGTATTCCGAGATGGAAACATTGGTAGTCGTCAGGCAGGAGTGCTAAAGGCAGCAGCATGTGTGAAGACAAGGTGCTGTATGGTTTTAACTATTCAATTTGTTATTGCTTTCACCAAATTTCAAATTATCGAGGGGGACAGTTATAGCAGCAGCAGCAGCAGAGAGGGCAGTGCAGGATCTTGTCCTAGCAAGACAAGTTGTTGAAAAGGATGAGGCTGGATTGGTCCTAAGGACTGACAGCTGACTGAGTTCCAAGTCAGATAGGGCAGCTGGTATTGCAGCCTAGTTGGACCTTTGAGGAAAATAGTTCCACTTCCAAGGCATGTAGTAGAATATGGCCTTAATGGTGGAAGAGATAGGGCAGGCATAGGCAACCTTCGGCTCTCCAGATGTTTTGGCCTACAACTCCCATGATCCCTAGCTAACAGGACCAGTGGTCAGGGATGATGGGAATTGTAGTCCGAAACATCTGGAGAGCCGAAGGTTGCTGACCCCTGAGATAGGGCAATGGAGCCTTGCTCTGGGACAGGAAGACAGCCGTACCTGAACAATGATGTAATGTATCATACACAACATGCACCTAACTGCATGAGGTATAGCTATTTTACCTTAGTGTCTGGCATTCTGTGTATCAAGGAATGCTATTTTCACAGTACTACTGGTTATGGGTCAATGAGAAAACACGATTATCCTCCCTTAAACTTCATTCAAACAGATTGATTATGCTTCTAATATGTAATTACCACACTTTTGCTTTAAAGGCTAGCACTACAAGCTTACAATTACCGCTCTGCACTGATAAAAAAAAAATACCTAGCTGCAAATGCCTTATTGATTTGCTTCTGGATTGTTAAACCAGCTCTTCAAATCTTTCAATGGGATCCTCCAAAAGGATCCTCCAAAAGAAATTAAAAGGGATCATACAGCCTAACCTCTGCCGCCCCCGGCAACTCACAACAATATGTTCTCTCCTGCTTGTATCAATCAGGTGGAGAGCAGCTGTATTGTGATTCTCCCCATATACCGACAAATTCCCATTTATTTCACTGAAATTCCACTGGCCAAAAGCCTAGTGTAGTAGATAAGAGAATAAAGCTTATCACTGATTGCTTCTGAACAGAAAAGCAGAGAACTTTAGAAAGGTGCAATAATACACACATCACCCAAGAAGTTCTACCATAAACAACTTGGCTTTTAAGCAGCTTCCTGATGTTTATTATTATTATTTATTAAATTTGTACACCACCCTTCATCCATACATCTCAGGGCAGTTCATAACATAAATATACAAGATAAAAATACAAAATACATAACAGAAGCAAAACAAACCAGTAACCCCCTTCACCCACACCCATTCCCACAAAGAAATTTAAAAGGATATAGGATGTTAGTCAGCCAAAGGCCTGGTTGAAGAGGAACGTTTTTGCCTGGCACCTAATGAAGGCTCCAGGACAGTCATTAATTATGATTTAGTAAGATTGTGGCAAGTGCAATATAATAATTATATACACGTTTGGAGAAATAACTCTTTTCACTTTTAAAGCAGCAAAAATGCATATCAATAAGCATTTTTGTGTTGGCCTCATTTTAAATGCATGTCCACTTTACAAATCCTGTACCAAGACATGCTGATTTTTAAACCCTATAGTCAACTTATAAGCTCCTGAACATGAACTAGTTGATAGGATTGCATGGCGAATTGGCGATATTTTATGCTTCTCAGTGCCTGCTAACCGTTCTGGTGCATGTGAGCAGGCACAGTGTTCATGTTGGCATAACTCCAGTGCTCAGCAACACGGGCAAAATGAACTGCCTTCACATCTTTTTAAATATTTGCATCATGAAGCCAATTTCATTTTCACTGCAGAAATCCCCTTTAGGATTTCCTTTCTATACAATTTCAATAAAAAGAGTTCCTGGAGGTTCAGTTCAAAAAGTCTGACTATTAAGAGCTACAGAATATCTCCTTCTTAACTTTGACATAGGGGGGGAAATATGCGTGAATAAAATCATCTGTGTAAATCTTTCAGGAACAGTATGTGCATTGCATGGCTATAACCCTCCCTCCCAGGTGAATAATGACACAGGACACTTTTATCGAATTAAATGGGCATAAAGACCACAACTTTATTGGTTATAGATGTTGAGTGGTATTGGCTTAGGCATTGGATCCTAACCACTATATCTGACCCCCAACCCGGGTGTTGGGGGTCCGTGAAGGGTTAACCACCAAGGGCAGCACCCGTGAAGCATATCAAGGGGAACTGCCCCTGTGATCACCGTTGGGGCGTGGCTCAGGCCCTAACCTCCCTAGGCTTCGGACGGGACCACGCCCCCGGAAACCTTTAACGGAATACCCTTCCAATGAGGGGCAGGTGATGGCGCTACCTCCCCTTTTTACCTCTATTGATGTTATCCAATGTCTAACCGCCAAACCAAAGTTGTGACGAATTGCTACGAGATAGGTGAAAAAACCCGATTTGGCTAGTCCAAATGGGAAAAAATCCTACCAGGCCCCCCAGCCAACTGGGGCGACCAACCGGAGTCCATAGCAAAGGCTAACCTAAAGGGTGGGTGGGCGGGAGAACCGATGCAGCTGAGTGCAGCGAAAGGAGAGGGGGAAGGATTCCCGCCGTCTCCAGTTAAAGGGCTGTTAACTCCTCCCCTCAGCCGACCAGATTGGTCAGCCACTGAGGAGAGGCATCGGGAATCCTCCAATCGTGCAGGGGCTGACACAGCCCCTGCACGCATGCTCGGGTCGTGATACCCGCAACGCCACCTCCTGCCTATAGGCGGAAGTGGCTTTATGCAGGCGGTGAATCAAGATTAGTCAGGAATTTGCATTATGTAGTTTTTTCTGCCTTTAATAAACCTCTTAACCAATAGCCTTAAACTGATAAGATAGCTGTCTGGACCAAGTCACAAAGTTACCAAATATGGGTCACATCATACTCATTTCAGTGATTCCATTCCTGACCACAGACAAGCATGTGAACTGAAGTAATTTCCTCTTCCTTTGCTACCTGAATTCTCCAACATCCTTAATTTGGGTTGCAAGGTTAAGTACAGAACTGGTCTTGTTGTCTCACATGTGGAATTGTATTCTCGTGGGGGCTTGCCAGCCATGCCCTGAATCTAAGAATGGATGCATATAACATAGCTGCCACCAAGAGAATGCTACTTCAGATTTTTCTTTTTTTTTAATGTGGTGGCATAGAGAGAAAAATGCTCTATTCATGAAAGAGTTGGCTTTGTTCACCAATACTAAGGCATCAGGGTGTAGAAAGCCACAACTAAACACTACCTGTTAATGGGATCGTGCTTATGTTGAAGAGAGCAAACTTGAAGTTTGTTTTGCAGAAGCAAATGTGAATGTAAATGGTTTTTACTTATTTATTCAGTATATCCCCAAATGAAAAGCTTTGATGAGTCAAACTCTATCAGTGCCAGGAAGATAAAGGAAATTGAATGCATGAGTCGCTTTTTTAAATAGAAAAACTATTCTGTTTTATTTTATTGTTTGATCGGAGATACATCTTGCCATTCACCATGTTGTATGCTACTGTTCTGATATCAAGGCAAGATAACTATGACAGCAAAGCACAGAGATCATGATCAAATCCACAATTTTGCGCTCTTAAATCTCACTGGAATCAATGTGGATTTAAAGGGCTCGGAGCTCTCTGATAGATTGTAGCTAACAATATATAACCAATTCGTCAATGGGAATATTGTAAAAGGCTTAAAGAAAATGGATGAATTTCTTTTCCATTGTTTTCATCCTGAATGCATTTCTAATCTCAGGCAAAAACCTTGCTATCACCTATGGTTATAATAATTTATGAAACACCATCCATGTAGATTTTAGGTCAATTTACAACTGTCTGTTGGCCTGCAGAATGAAGAATTCCCCTTCCAGATATAGGCATCCCCTGAAATTAGTGATATCTAAAAACCCTAGTTAGTAATCATTTATGGCTGCCTTTTTCATTTTACACTCAGTAACAAACGTGTTATCAAATAGCAATCTGACTTTAGCAACCACAAAAAATATATCTCGGCAGATTGGTGTCATGTAATGAACAAAGCATTGCTGTGCTGGATGTTTGTGGGTTTTATTTTCAGCACACAACTTTCCAGAGGCTGTGTGTGTGTGCACAGAAAAGTTCCTGCCAAAATACAAGCCACCCATTGTGTGTGGGGGGGGGGGTGCATCAGTTTTCATAGTGAACAGTGCTCAGCATGATCCTCCATCCTTTTCTCTTGGCAAGCAGTTTGACACGAAAGCAGGGAGGAGCATACAGAATTCTGCTGTGGATCATCTTTGTTAAAAATGGTTATGGCCAAAAGTTTCACCCTTGTTCCACCTCCTCCACTGTTTAATGAAACAGTTCCCAACATTTTAGCTAAGCACTAAATTTTAAAACAAAATTGTAACCACTAGGTTAGATTACTGCAAGGTGTTACATGTTGGGCTGCCTCTTAAGATAGTTTGAACAGTTCAGCTGCTGCAGAATTTGGCAGCCACTAAGGCAAGGCAGCTTGAGCATATTACACTGATCCTGGCTCAACTGCTCTGGCTGCCAATTAGTTTCTGGGCCCAATTCAAAGTGTTGGTTTGGACCTATAAAGCCTTAAACAGCTCAGAACCACAATACCTCAAGGACCGCCTTTTCCCATATGAACTAGACCCTGAGATCATCTTCTGAGGCCCTTCTTTGTGTGCCTCCTCCTCGAGAGGTCAGTAGGGTGGCAACACGAGAACAGGGCTTGTCTGCAGTGGCTCCCCATCTGTGGAATGCTCTCCCCATATGATTGACACCCAATTCCCTTTTAAAATGTGTTTGGGTGTGTGTGTTATTGGGTTGTTTTTATTTTTGTTTTTATTATGTATTTTGTATTTTTATATTGTGATCTTATCCTGTGAACTTCCCTGAAACCTGTGGGCACACGAAAGCTTATACCAAAAACAAACTTAGTTGGTCTCCAAGGTGCTACTGGACAATTTTTTTCGGACTTAAAAGAAGGATAGGAGTGCTTCAATATAAAGGAATAAATTTCATTTTACAAATTTGTAAAAAGCTGGACGTGGATTAAAAGCCATACAAGGAAACTTAGTAGTGTCAGTTGAGAGTAGTGTCAGTTCAGTGCTGGTGGTTGCTAGGTTGCGGAGGTCCTTGTGACACGCCCTTCATTGTGACACCTCCCTCTGCTGGCTCCTTGGTCGCTAGGGCTCAAGAGGCATAGCGATCTCCTTTGGTTTGATCATTCAGCCAGTGAGAAAGAAAGTGGAAGGAGATGTAAGTAGACTTTCTTATCAGCATCTGCATTCTGTGCTGATAATGCTCCATGACAGTCTTAGGGAACATTTAAAAGATTAAGATCAGGAATAATTTAAATGCTTCAGCCAGCCCTTCTGGGCTTCTGTATGACTCCACCCACTGTTTCGTAACAGTGAAGGGAAGTGAGTGTGGATTCTGCTTACACTTTAGGAAAAGGAAAACTAATAAGATATCACACCTTGTTAAAGGACGTTCTTTTTAGGCTAGTGATAGTTTAAATGCACACTTTTTTTTAACAGCCTTTCTGTGCAGTGTATAGCAGCAGTCACAGCTTGTACAGGCACAGATCAAATAGTGGACTCCCTGACAAACATGACATTGGCTGCCACTGGTGTGAATGAAGAAACTCGCCCTGTAATGGGTCACAAGCACAGAGCGAGGACTGCTATTGTTTCATTTGAGTGGTTGATAATGGAGGTAGAAAACTCACCATTCTGACACTTGTTGTGAACATACCACATAGCGCAGGCTCGGTTCTGACCATGGAGCTTGTGGACTCTACTTCCTTGGAAGTTTTTCAGTAGAGGTCGGGGGGCCATCTGCCATGGATGCTTTGGCTGAGGTTCCTGCATTGCAGGGGGTTGGACTAGATGACCCCGGGGGTCCCTTGCAATTCTATGATCCTAAGGAAGGGGGTTAAAACATTTCAACTTTTGTTGTTTAAAACAACTAAACACACAGGGTTTGATCAGCGAGTCAGATTTCAGTTGGAAAGGCTTCTGTGCACAGAGCATTAACGAGGCCTTGAAACGTCTACCGTAAGAGCTGGAAATCAGAAAGTGTCCCCTTGCAGAGGTGACCAATGGCCTACTCTAGAATCTGCTTTAGTGAATGATTTTTTTTTTACCGCAGTGATACATTACAAGGTCAGACACAAAAGATAGTCCAAAACTTTCACTGCTTAATAAGAATGTGCACTACGGTACTAAAAAATAAGCTTCCTGGGTAGAAGATTAATCACTTTTCTAGTCAGTATTCAAGCACTCCCCAGCAACTCTTAGCCTGTATTCATTACCTGCATTTCAGTGGGTATTTTAAAGCCAATGGTCTTATTCTTCCATATATTTAGTGAGTTCCCTTCACTGGCACAGATTTTTTCTCTTCCTTTTTCTTCCAGTTTGGCTTCTAGTCTTCTATCAGGAACAACAACTCTCCTGCTTTCTGATAATATATTTCTGCCCTTATCTGAAAAAGCTTCCTTCTGCCTTCTTCATATGAAAATGTGACGTCTTGTAAATTATGTTGTTCAGCCATCCTGACACATTATTTTAATGCTGACCTTTGTAAAAATCCAGTGAATGAATATTAACAAGCCTCCCTCTATCAGAAAATTAATTTAACGGCATGCATAGTTATTGTGAGCATCCCTTGGCAGCGGTGATAAAATGTTTAGAGTGGGAACAGAAATGGAAACATGGTATGATGATGCTACATAGCAGCAGCTGGAAATGTTTGCCTTATGCTGTTGCTTTTGGTAGCTTGTCATGTTTCTGGGAAGTGTCCTTATAACCAATATCACCACCGTTAAAGAAAGGACTTAAGATCTGATCTGGAAGCATGAATGATTTCCAGCATGCATAATTACTTGATCAAACGCAGTACTGTATAGGCACATCCAAAACAACCATTCTTGAGACATATAACTTACATTTAAGGCTCTAAACCCCATCGTAGAAACTAATAATAATAATAATAATAATAATAATAATAATAATAATAATTTATTATTATTATTTGTACCCAGCCCATCTGGCTGGGTTTCCCCAGCCACTCTAATGTCTAATGTCTACACATACCAGCATAGCCTTGCAATTGCTTTGATTTATTTTGTTGCACTGAGGAAATCACTTACATTACTTTTTGATTTTAATGTGGAAACTCATTGAAAAGCTGTGTTACTAAACTTTAATATAGACAAAAAAAAAATCCTTCCAGTAGCACCTTAAAGACTAATTAAGTTTGTTCTTGGTGTGAGCTTTCGTGTGCATGCACACTTCTTCAGATACACTGAAATATAGCGTGATAGAACAATTCTTATTTTTTCTTATTTCACAACCTTTTTTTTTTTAGTTTTACTCACTATAGCCCTTTAAAAAGCCCTCCCCATTGCCAAATAGCTAAAAAAGTTAATACATTTTTTTCACTTGACACAATTACAGGGGCAGCTAATGGAATGATTTGCTTCCGTCTATGATCTTGCTCTTTATCCAAAAAGCTCTCCTGCAATTTTTGCAGTTTCTTCTACATTACCGTGGGGTGAGAACTTGGCTTTACAAACACATGGGCTAGGATTATTTAATCTTAATAACCAACCCTGATCTTTATTATTTGCCTCCTTCCTGCAATTACATGGACACATTTCCTTGGTAACATTTTCTGGCCTAGCAGGAGCTGAAGTGGATCCATTATCTATTCCAGTCCCATTTCTCATTGCAGACATTTGTTACAAATTGTTGCTTGTTAAATCTTAAAGCTGCATTTTTATCACTCTCTCATGAAAAATTTGCAACAATTTATTAATTACTATCATTCATACAAAATGAATCCAGAATTACTGCTGCTAGCTATTGAAATCGCATAACTCGATAACTCATAAATTTTAAACAGTCCCATTAAAAAATTATTGGTGAAAATATTGTGTGTGCATGTGTGCGTGTGTCAGTATACATAATACGACAGAAGGATTTTAAATTCTCATTCATATATTTCTTTATATGAGATAAGGAAATGTACAAAATTATTATATATGAATATTTAATATAACTACCCATCTAACATTGAGAATGTTTAATATAAGCATCATTCATTTTAATTTATGTTGATCATTCTACTTTCAGCAGTGGCTATGCTACAAATGCACTCTTTCATCTAAAACTAGGATGAAATCTTCAGATGTATTTATCATAATAATTAGGGAGCCACATTGAACCAAAACCGGGGGAGTGGGGGGTTGGAACCTGTATTTTCTTCCGCCTAAGCTGGAACAGAATCTGAAGTATTATCTGAAAGTCTCTGGCCCAGAACAGACCTGCCAAATGCTCCATTTCCAATAAGATATATCCCACAATATGTAGTCATGACCAATGGTTTTAAAAGAGAATCAGAAAAATTCATGGAGGATGAGGCTATCGATCCCTGCTAGCCACAGTGACTATGCTCCACCGCCATTGTCAAAGGCAATATGCCTCTCATTGCCAGTTGCTGGGAACTGCAAGAGGGAGAAATGCTGTTGTGCTCTGGTCCTGCATGCAGACTTCCCAGATCTTTTCCCAGATCCAGTAAGGCTCTTCTGTTCTTCTGCCCTCTTGAATGTTGCTGTGCGTGTTCTGGCTGAAGTCGTATGCTTTCTCCCTGGTGCCCCTTGAGTTCAGTACATTTGGAAAGAGAGACAGTGAGGAGTGATCAGGGCAGAGGAGGGTTCAAAATGTATGAGTCGGTGATAGGGAAGCTTCCTGACTGTGTCATATTCCCAGTGGATTTAATCAAGAATACAATCAGGTTTAGTGATCAAGATCAGTCAGAACGGATCAAATTTTAAATCTGATTACTTTTGAATCTTTAGCAGATGCCTGGCAAATGAATCCAGTTCGATTGCCCTTCTCGTTGGAAGGGGGGAAACCTCCCATCGTTAGTCACAAAATGTGAATGGTGTTTTGTAATTATTATGTTGAGATTTTTTTAAAAAATGGTTCACAAAACAGAAATTTACTACCTAGCATTCAGAGAGGAGCTACATGGTGCACCATCAGTGGCTGTTTTGTGTAGGAAAAACAACCTCATGACAAGCCAATTTGGAACTGAAATGCAGCTGAGGGTGGTTAGCCCTTCCTCCTGCCACTTTCCCACTGAAAATGCCTCCAATGTATTCCTCCCTCCATGAAAGTACCAGGTGTATGTTTGCAAGAATTAAATATATGCCTGGAACCCAGAAAGGAAGTTGTTTAGGGAAGATTTTGTTGTGGTGAAGTGGTCTGTAGGAACAGATTAAACATACTCCCTTTCTGCTGTCCCCACCCTGTTCCAAAGCTGTTCCCCCCTAAATGCAGTTGGGCTTGTGCTCCCCCTGTTTGTGTGTAATGTGTAGCTCCACCTTCAGCCTTTTCCCCAAAAAGTGAATGAGCATAATGTATATCTCTTGTGTCCCTCTTCCCACTGATGCCAACATCTTACACCCACAATTTACTGGCATAAAAGCTAATGAGCAACAGAAGACATAATAGATGCTTTATATAGAGGGTTGCTATATTCTTCTGTTTCAGATGCCGCTGTTGAAATCAAAAGGAAACATCCTTCCAAGGTCCAGAGATTCAAAAATAGCTTGTTGTTGCATAATTTGTCTAATGCAGCTGGTGTAATTTTGCATAATCCAATTCTCTATCTAAAATTTATATTCAATCTGCAATTAAAGAGATGTCTCTAGTTCTACATTCCAGTCCTGTTACATAGCTTAGGACTTACCATACTCTTTATTAAATTACAAGTACCCAGATATTTCAAAACACTGAAGAAATAGAAAGTAATAGTTTAGATTGTTAAAATCCTTTATTTCACTCTCAGATCATAATTAACTGTCTTATTTGGAGTTACCATTTTTTGCCATTTTGTTTTACTTTGGTTTTTGCTAATGTTTCATTTAAGAGATAAGTCAATCTGACTGGAAAAAGAGTTGGGTAATATGAACATTTGCAGGCTCAGTTTCAACAGAACGTGCTTATGTAAATAGGAAATTTCAATATCAACTTAGGGCAATAGCTACTAAAATGCTTATAAAAGTGCTTAATAACAATTGTTAACACAACTATGGTGGCATGCTGTGGAAGGAAAAATACTATCTATTAAGTTTCTGAGATTGACAGCAGCTGGGAAGGGGAATGGGGTTGCCCATTATGTGAATGTTAATTGTTAATAGGAAGCAATTCTCTTTATTTGTCCTTGGCTTTGAATATTCATGAATTGTCAGCTTAGCCACATAAGCAACTAAATGTGTGATCCTTATACTAATGGCATGTGCAGCAAAACAATTCTATAGCACCCTGTCATCCCAAATTGAGATATTCTATTTATTTGGATTATAATAGCTCATGTAATGCCCAAAGGTGAGCAGGCAACAACCTTTATGAGAATTCTTATAAAATGGGAAGAAACTCTCAATATGAATACACTGCTAAAATATTTGCCAGAATATGAAATGTGGGGAAGTGAATACAATCTTTTTCCCCCTCCCATCCTCAACTCTGTGACAGGTAGTAGCTCCAAACAACTATTCAGTTGAGCAGAGATTCTAATATGCAGTAGCCATGCATATAACCTGGTGTTATGCATTCAGATCTGCTGATCAAGACACAAATTCTCTTAAGAAGAACAGATGAATATAATAAATAAGGAAGGCTATGGGTTCTTATCCAACGAAGTCACTTCATTCTCACATGGATGTCTGCTTCTGCAGCAAAGCTTCTCCCCCCTCTTGTCCTCCCATGCACCCCCAAAACCTGTTCTGGGGGGTTCACCAACCCTCCAGAGCAGATTATGGGGGGCTGTGGGGATAAAAGAAAAAGTTATGTTGTGCAACAGAAAGTCTTTGTGTGAATGACATGACTTTAGATCATTATTGGCCAGTGTATTCTATAATGCATTAAATCTGATCTACATCATTAAAAATGGCTGATTATTTAATAAAATGCTATAAGCTCCTAAATTTTGTTAGTGTACTTTAAGAAATGAGAATAGCTTAACCAAAGATAATGCATTTATCCAATGTATTTGCATCATATTAAATATGAAAGTTTAGAAATTTCACAGAATTCTTATATAAATAAATGCTGTAAAACTACATTATGAAGCACTCATATCTTAGTACTGTATATCATTGTACAGGACATTTATTATTAAAACCTTTTAAACCAAAAATATTTATAACATATATAATGTACTAAAAACTGTAAATGGTTTTGGTTCAAAAAGTGTTTTTTAAAAACATGGTATGTTGAACTATTTCAAATATGGATGAAGTTGTTTTGGCTTAGCTTTCTTTGATAATCCAACTCTTAAAGGACCACGACATGTTTTAAGAGGCTGTACTCTTACAATTCCATCCAATAAAAAATCTCCTGTATAAAAAGATATGAAACTGCATTATGAAAACTGAAAACATTTTGTATGTGTATCCCTGTCTCACCATAGTTTCTCGTTATAAAAGTTTGAAGTTTTTCTTAGTCCAAGCCAAATCAAGGCTGCAGAATTGTGAATATCACCACAACAATAAATGTACATTTTGGTGTGCTTCATGGGCATCTATTGTATAGTATCCAAGAGAAATAATACAATCTTCTTCTTATCTAAATCAAACATTGATATTGTAATTTTCAACGTTAATATTGTGCTGATACATACAATTCTTACCTACTATATGCATTATTATATCTACAATATTATTACACATATACAGTCCAAGTTTCCTAAAGTAGCCGGAACATAAACAGATTCATGCAGCAATTCTTATAACTGTACACAAACACTTATCTTTACAAAATTGTGCTACAGAAATGTAGTACTGCAGAGGGCTTGACTGTTCTACACGTATTATACATATAATGTGCCTATTGCTTGTTTATGATTTTGAATATAATTACGGTAGCCAGGCTTTCTTTTTCTTTTCTTTTTTTTTAAAAAAAGATAATGCACGGATGACTCTGACATAAGCAATCATCCAAGAGGTGGTCCAATAACCACAATGCTCAATCAAGTTGGATCTGCCAAATTCCATGTATAAATTCATTTTAAACGCTTTCCTTCTCCCATCTTTAGACAGAAGGTGGAAATGGAATTTTAGCCCTTACTTCTCTGATTTTCCCTCCAGATCCCCCACCCCACAGTTGCTTGTAGCTTCATGGGCAGAAAACCACTGGGGGGAAGAGGAATGGGAGATGGGAATATGACACAGAAGACAGTTGTCATCAGGAGAGTATTGTTATCTGGCCCACAGTACTAATTAGGTGAGGCACAGGTCCCAGTTTGGCACACAATGCCCCCCCCAAAAAAAACCACCACACTGACCTGCCCCACACAGCATAAGGCAGATTAGTAATTATACACACACACACACACCGCCCATCTGGCTGAGTTTCCCCAGCCTCTCTGGGAGGCTCCCAACAGCATATTAAAAATACGATAAAACATCAAACATTAAAAACTTCCCTAAACAGGGCTGCCTTCAGGTGTCTTCTAAAAGTCAGGTAGTTGTTTCTTTCCTAGACATCTGATGGGAGGGCGTTCCACAGGGTGGGTGCCACTACCGAGAAGGCCCTCTGCCTGTTGACTACAAATATGTGATGACGACGGAACTATTGGAAGCTTAAAGTTAACCTCCAATTGTTCCTATGCAAGCAGGGTTCACTGATGGAGCCAATCAGCTGATCTGTGCTTTCAGCAAGTCCTATTTTGATTGGCTGCACTAAAGAATCCCCTAGCTTAGTGCAGCTAAGAGGGCTCACTGTCAGTGCCAATTGATGCTGTCAGAGAGCCCTGCTTTGTCTGCTTGCAGATGCAGTGTGAATCCAAACCATGGCTGTAAGCAGACTTCAAAAGGGTTCATTGAAATCGCCAATCAGGGAACTGAATCTGGGCAGAGAAGCCCTCAGGCAGGGCTGCCCAATTATGACTAATGCTGATTACTTGATTATGTAGGATAATTTTTCTCCTGAAAAGTTTGTACTTTGGCTCATATTGTAATAAATATCTAATGGAGGAGCAAATGCAGTTGACCAAAATGTAGCAAAATAGAGATGACATTAACTATTTTTATATTCACTCCATATATTTCATACCTTTATTTTCATTTCGGTGAGCAAAATATGCTTCATTTTCTACTGTTTAACTTGGAATGCAAACAAGACGAACAATCCCATATTGAAAAATGTCTATTTGCTGTGATTTACACTGAAAATAATATAAGGTAACACTTTTTCTACTGGTAAATTACCTAAATCAGAATATTTACCTCTTTCATTCTTAAACCGTAGCTTCTTTCTTCCTTAAATGTATGAGGCACAAATGCTGGGCTCCAGTGAAGAGTTGTTTACAAGGAGACCGCCATGTTCTTAATGTAAAAAATAAGCTCATAATTAGTATTATGTTATTTTTTAAAGTTGAACTGGTGTTTTGCTCTAGCAAATGCACACAGCACATTACCCAGCAAAGTATGATGCCCTGCCAGATAACCTTTTGATGCCTTTAACCAGTTACCAGGACCAGAAACAGCACATTGAACCCCCGGACAGCTTCCTGGTCCCCAGTACCCTGACCCTGTCCACTCCTGATGCCTACACTTCGTTCCTCTATATTTACCATATCTACTCAGGACTACTGAATTACTCCCAAGTAAGCAGGGATGGGAATGCAACCTTAGTGTCATTCTGTGACACTGCTGAAATCTTAAATGGTGTCCTTCAGCCACCTGACACTGTTGCCAGCTGTCACTTCTGCCAGGTAAGTTGGCTTGGCCCATAGAGAATGGGTCCCACCAGAGCCCCTCAAGCCATGAAACCAGCCCTACTAGTTACTTTGAAAATGTAATCTGTATTAGCACATTCAGAAAGGCCTGACACATCCTTTTCCTCTTGATTCAATGCAACAGAAGGCCAATTCAACATGTGATCAAACTGCATAATAATTTAGTTACCTTGAGAGGGTTCATAGAACATTTCTTCATCTGTTACACTCGAAGGACAGTGGTCTTGTGGTACTTCTTGCTCTCCAGGACTTTTTATCACTGTGTTCTTAAATAAACTTTGTTCATTCTTAGTTGGCTTCATCCCAGTTGTATGCTTACCACAGTACTGTTCACAGTACTACCAGTAGTGGTAAAGGTCGCATTCGCTTTATTTTCAAAAATATTTCTGGAGTCTTCATCTAGCATGCTGTCAGAATGATTAAATACAAGGGGATCTTTCTCCAAAAAAATTCTTTTCCCACATTTCCACATTTCTTTTTTCACATTTTCCTTACTAATTTCATTAAACATGAAAAGCTCTTCCAGTACCAGATCAAACTGATTTTTCAGTTCAAACTCGTGGTCTGCTTTTGATTTCAGGAGATAAATGCTTTTCTATGCATCTTCAAAATGGCCTTGTTTCATTGTGCATGAAGTCACTGCTAATTGTCTTTAGAACTAGCACTTTCCCCACATCCATAATTGAAACATAGCGTTGTTATATTCTGAGGTGATTTCTTTTTGCTTACACAACTCTGCTCAAAAGTAGAATTTTCTTTCTTATCCACATCTTTGGCATTTTGTTTCACAGATGCTAGCTCTGGATTATGAGTGCTGTTTGGTAAAATAGTTTTCTGAAGCAATAAATTCAGATTTTCTACTTTTTTAACTATAGGATGTTTCAAGTTCTTAGAGATTCTAGAACTACAAACAGGGTAGTATGGTAAAACACTATTATTATTTTCAAATACAAAGCCACTTGCTTTTCTTCTTTTTCCATGCTGGGAAATCTTGTAATGCTGAGCTCTGACGCTCCCTGGTCTATTTTGATCTATGCAAAGTTCATAAGAAACAGTTGAAGTAAAATACTGGTCACCATTATATTTAAGTACATTTCCAGAATTAAGGCCATTAATAGGGAAGTGCATGTTGTTGTCTTCACACATGTGCCTTTGACTATTGTTGTTTATATCTTTGGGATACTGAGACTTTTTACTTTGGCTTTTCTGTTCCAAAAAAGGATTGCAAATTGTATATAACTGAGGGAGAACACAATTATAAGTCAATGTATCAGAGCCACTACAAGTTATTCTTTTATCAGGAACAAAATATCCTTTGCTATATTTTTTATTATTTTCAACATTAAAGATCACATTTCCTATAAATGAAATTTCCTCTGAATCAGTACTGAGGCAAATTTGTTTATATGTGTCAAACGGATAAAAATTGACTTTCATTTCAGTAGAACCACAGTCTTCACAATTACCCTTCCTTGTTTTGTTCATCATTGCTCTGCTACAAGTTCTTATATATTCTGGGACATATTTGCTTATGCTTGCTTTTGCTTTGCTATGTGCTCTTAGAATAAAATGAGAAGCTATAAATTTTTTAACAGGAAAAGCATTGTTTTCATTGAAGAATTTTCCAGTTCTCTTTTGTATATTTGGTTCCATTGTACTCACCACTGGAATATTTGATTGTTGAATACTGCACTTCCCAAATTTGAGTGGAGCTGAAGTCAAATAGTTAAATAGTCTGAAGTTTGCTGTCAGCTTGTGCACTATAGGACTATACAACCTTTCCCCCCATAAAGTAGAGTTGTGAAAATCATTCTCTGGAAAAATGTGTTTGTTAGAAATTACAAGTTGCCTTGCCATTTGTTCTTTTTCATTACCAACTACTGAAAAGATACCATCTTCTATAGTATATCTGGAAAATTCGAAGTGTTCCATAGTACTGGTGCCATTGGATATTTCCCTTTGTTGGGTATTGAGCAGAAAAAAATGGTTGCATATTGAGGCATTCTTTTTAACTGCAGTGCTGCAATCATGTAGAAATAACTCAAAAGCAGCACATTTTACTAATTTGGTATTTACAACTCCGCAGCTTCTTGAATAAGATATATACATGTGCTTATATACTTTGTTCCTTCTTAAGTTATTCTTTGCCAAGGCATTTGTTTGCTTTTTGCGGAATAAAATATTTTCATCCTCACCCACAACATTTTTATATTCATATAACAATGATCCAGTGTTTGATTTTCTTCCTTTCATGAAATTGCCAGCTAGCAAACACAGCAGTGGGGGTTTGCCACTGATTCTTCTACCATCTGCAACTGGTTTGGGAATATGGTTTTGTTCTCCATGTACATGATGACAACCTGTGCCATTTTCATTAGTTTGAAATGCTGGCACATCTGTAAGTAAATATTCTAGTCTTACAACAATGTTTTCTGCCAAGATGCCATAAGAAAGTGTATTTATTGATGGTAACTCAATCTCCTTTGAAATGTTGCCACTGTCTATTGATTTTTCTTTTTCTTTAGCAAAAATGGTCCAAGGTTTTGGTTTTGTGACCCATGAATTATTATTTTCATTAAATTCAGAACCAGAATCTTTTAAATTGCTACAGCAATCATTTTCAAGTGCCCATTTTTCTATGAATGGTGTATTTCCTAACAATCTGGAATGCAAATTGGCATTCATGCAAAGTCTAAAATGTAGATACTGTCTTAAGTTGGTTTTTGTGCTGTCTTTCTCTTGCAATTCCAAATTGATTTGACTAAAATCCCAAGATCCTTCAGGAAAACCTAGATGCATGTTTGGTGATTTCTTATCTGCATAGCATAAACTTTTTAGCAACTGCCTCTGCTCATTTGAGCTCACTTGACCATCTGTTTTGAGTTTCTTTGGCCATGGTTCTTCCATCTCTTCTGATATGGATAGAAGTGCTTGTAAACTTGAACTTTCCATGTTCAGCTCTGAGTAACAAATCTTGATGAGACCTTTTCTGAAATTTAAACCAATTTATAATTAAAATTATGCAAACTATCTGTGTATTTTAAGCATTTAACAAAATGCATTTTGAATAACATGGTGCTCTCTTATTCATGTTTATCATTTTTCCATATGAGACAATAGCAATGACATCATTTTCATTTGATCTCCAGTTACCATAGGATTGTGTTAAAAGATGAAAAATATAATTACAGAGCTTTTAAAGAAAACTACTAAACACAATTACTTGGAATAAGAGGCCATACATTTAAAGTAAACTTATTTCCCCATAAATTTGGTTAGGATCACAGCACTAGGCATGATTCATTTCTTTTTTTTCTTTTTTTTTAAAGCAGTGATCAGTCATTCAGCAGATAGGCTTTACTTCTCTGTTAATTTTTTTACATTTTAAGAACAGAAATATAAGTACCGATAGTTCCAGTGCTTTTTTCAGGGGGTACTAAAGGGTATGCAGTAACAGCACATCTTTTTTGATGTTAAAAAGTGTGGCACTTACTGTAACAACTTCATGGTGAGTACTGGCACCTATTTTTCTAGAAAAAAAAGCCCCGACTGGTTCCATCACTACTCATGAAAATCTTTTAAGTTTGGAGTGAGGGATATCCCAGAATACATTCTAATGTGGAGAAAGCCATAGTTTTGGCAATAAACAGAGGACTCAGCCACACAGCTGCAAAGAAAATGTTTTAAATGTGTTGTAAAGTGCAATATACAATTGTGACACTAGATGGCGAAAGTGAGCTACACAAAATTCAATGTGTTTTTCAAAACTTTTTAAAAGCATTTTCACGGTGTTTTTTTATATGTGTGTGGATTCCACCAGAGAAGGCCACACATAATTCCCATATTGCAATAAAAATAGAAGAGAGTCTTCCCATTACTGGTCGGTATAGCTACTACAGTAACATGGAGTGGGTTAGAACAGCATACCACATGTAGATGGTAGCTAATAGCTCTTGGTCAATGTGGTTTGAGAACATCACCAGCACACAATGGGCACGGTTAACCACTTTCCGAAAACAGCCCCAAGTAACGTATATTTGCTTAATTCAAATGGGCCCACTGGCTGATAGCGCTTTTAGCCATTCCCTGCATACTCCATCATGTGTCCCTGCTTATGTAACCTGAAAGAGTGCTTCTTCCCATGATAATCTAACTCACATTTTGACACTAACAGAAGGTCTCTGTTTCAGATACCTTCAGAAAGTCCTGTTTCAGATACTTCCTCTATCAGAGGTGCAGTACTCAGCAATGGAAGAGAGGACTTTTTAGCTGGCTTTGGAACATCCTAGAGTAGCTTTTGTGGCACTCATGTTGAAATCCTTTCAGTAGCATGTACAAATGTTTTTCTATACATAATCATTTTAATCTGCTGCAAACTTATTGATTGTTTATTTAGTTCTAAACAGATGAAGAGTAGTATAAAAAATGTTTTAAATACGTAACCTTTCACACAAATCAAGAGTTCAGGAATGACGGTGCTAATTGCAAACTTCTGATCCTTCCTCTCTGCAGTTTTGTTTTGCTTTTTAAAAAGAGACATTAAAAAACATTTAATTACATTGACTGACTGAGACCTGCATTCTACAATGAAATAAAATGTTCTTGTACTGTAATAACTTCAAGCAAGACATATTAAAACCATACTGGGTTGGATTCAGAGCAAGTGTGTTGCACTTAGTTCCTGTTCAATTCAGTTGGGCAAGTTAGCGGCGACTAATTTTTCACATTGATTGCAATGGTACATAGGCACAACTGATTTGAAGCACAATCTTATGTGTGTTAATGGAAGTAAGCTTCATTTTCTTTTAAGCAGCTGACTCCCTAGTAAGTGTGTTTAGGACTACTGCCTCAATCCTGACCTAGCTCATTGGTTATAAATGAATTTAATTAATTAATTAATTAAGCATTAATATTCAGATAGCATTTTAAGAAGCGAAATTATTTGACCCTGATTTCTGGTTCTTCTGATAACATTTTAAAAGTAAACTGCTCGTCTGAAAATGAAATACAACATTGTTGCACTAATATTTGTCTAGTAAAAAAATCTCAACAACGTTTAGGGTGTCCTGGTTTTTACTTTTTGAAATACGGCAACCCTAGAACATCCGCATTGTTATGTTATTGTGCTGAGGTAAAAAATAAGAGAGAAAGGAATAAGGAGGGGTTCTCTGGGTTTCCGTGGATTCTTGTTGTTACCAAATGCTACTTGTTGCATAGGGTGGCCATATTTCGAAAAGTAAAATTCACAACACCCGCAAAGTTCTTGAGCTCTTTCTTTCTTTCTTTCTTTCTTTCTTTAGGAAGGCCACAAAATGTCTGGGTTTCCCCAGACATTTTGCCAGTTTGGCAAAATCCCCCCTGACGCTATTTTTAAGCCCGAAAACCAGGACATGTCAGGAATTTTCCTGACGTATGGCAAGCCTCTTGTTGCAGGACCTGGGACAATTTAAACCAGCTGCCTCCTCAGCCAGCTCCTTCTCCGCCTCAGAGCTGAGGAATTCAGCTTCACCATGTACTACTTCTATATGGGCAATGGTGCAGCCTCTGAAGCAAGAAGACCATGAATGAAAATCAATCCCCCTCAAAAAAAAACAACCCCCAAAACTCAGTGGACAGATTGTGAGGAGGAACCTGGAAAAAAATAACCTTTTCAGGCATCATAGCAATTTAGTGATCACTTCTTGGCAGATGAGGCTAAGAGACTTGGAACATGATCCCCCCCCCTTCTAATTGTGACAGTTCCTGAGTAATATAAAAAATAAATAAATTCCTGAGTAATATAATGTACCATGAAGATGTCCCCCTCCCACACACATATTACCGGTAGTTTGTGGACTAATTTTTTCCCCCATGTAATGTGATTCTTTTTGCATATTTGTTTGCGTAGAAATTGAGATTGCATTACTTTGGAACTAAACTATCCCTTCCCTTTTTATACACAAAAGTCTGCATGCCAATGGTTGAAAATGGAGTTGCTATTATAAATAATGTTGCTTGGTTATTTATATAGTCTCTGAGAGCATACTTATACAAACAGAGTTGGTTAGAGATAAATATCTAGAAGTGCACAGGTAACCCTGGTGTTGTGGTGTACAGGAATTGTGGCCTTTAGAAACCGTGTGTACTCTGAGGCGGCGGTGCCCTTTCTGGACACAGACAGACTTTACGTCGGACTTACAAAAAGGCTTCCAACTTTTATGTTCCTTCAGACCCATGACCCCCGCCCTCCCCAAGACTGGAAGTTATGACCTTTCATAGAAAACAATAGCCAGAAATGCAAGATGGCACCAGTAGCTGTTGTTGAGCAATACCTCACCCACCCTGAGGGGGGTCAGCAAAAAGAGGAATTTTATTACTCCTAAGTGGAAGCCAAAATAAAAAAGGAAAGGGGGGGCATAAAAGCACCCAGAAGATCAGTTTCCAAGCAATGAGTGCTCGGATTATTATTTTCCTGTGTTTATATTGCCTCCAGCATGAGGACTCATTTAGGCGGGAAAACGCCGTGAGGTGTTTGGTGACACAGGAGGAGGGACAGAAAATGGGGACTTTGCCCTAAGCTGCAATCATGTTCACGATTACATGGGAGTTAATCCTATGGGCTCAAATTCAGGTTAACATGCAAAATGAAGGCTCTTGTCCCCACCCCACCCCCTTCTGTTTGGGGGGAAATTAAGAGCAAGCACCATCATGGGGTGTGTGTGGAGGGTAATCTTCCCTCTTTCCTCACAAAGAGAAAAGTTGTGACAATTTCTAAGTAGTTGGTTTCTATGTAGTTGTTTTAAAACACAAATTTTATTTTTCTATTACGGGAAAAAAAACCCAAACACACATAAACCATAAAACCTGACAGGAATGACCAAAAAAAATTGTCGGTATTTCCCCCCCCCCCAATAGTGACCCATTTTTCCTTCATGTTTTTAGTGTCTTTTACTTGGGAGTAATTCTCAGTGGGGCTTGCCCCCCCAAAGTGGGTAGAAGATGGCCGTTGCAGTTGAGGAGTTTCTCCTCCAATATTTCCCGCCTGGAAGAATCAGCTTAAAATAAAGGCAGGCCTTTTGCTTTCCTTCCATCTTCTCTGTCAGAATTGTTGAAGGGAAACACGGCTTAGGCTGCAAGCCTGTGTCCACTTACTTGAGAGTAAACCACATTGGACCTCTGTGGGACTTGCACCTGAGTAAACATTTATAGGATGGGGCTGACTGGGGATTTTGACCATGTTACTATTGCTCACAGTTCCAAAATATAAAGCTTCTCTGTTCTATTCTCTGCGTCCGTTTTATTTATCTTTCTACTTTTGTGCTTCACATCACTGTTTGAAAAGGGATGGGGTAGAGCAGAGAGAACATGTTCATTTCTTTATATTTAGTTTGGGACTCCCAAATCCCAAATTCAGCTCGTCCAGTATGTAATGTTTATTCACTTAAAACCAAAGATCATTGCATTAATCCCGAACAAATGGCATTCTGCTAAAATAAGTGCCCTCTGAATTTCATTAACAGTAAAAGCCATATCTAGCGCATGCCTGATCCTTTAGCGGCTCTCAGTAAAATGTTGTCTGTTTGGATCTGTTTATGACCGCATTTTTAATTTATGGTGTATTAATAATGAATACGTGGGTTCCCCCCCCCATATAATACAATTCTGCATTTTGCTATTACAAAAGGTATTGTACAAAGCAAGTGGTTAAGGCGTATGTCCTTAGAAACAGCTTAGTATCCAGTCACAGAACCCCTAAAGGCTTTTTGCTGACTTAAGTGAATTAAAGAGGCTGTACCGCTAAATATGTGTGCTAAATATGTATAATGTACAGATCAGAAGCTGTGGTCTCCTGGAAATGATGGGCTGTGAGTGAGCTCCTCTTAATTTTCAGATCTCATGGTCAATAGTCATGGTCAGGGAAGGTGGAAACTGGGAGCCCAACATTTGGTGGGTCATATTAGACAGGGCAGATTTTTTTTTTAAATAATAGAATTTTTAAAAAATAAATTATACAGGGCAGGGTAGAAATATTTTAATAAATTAATAAAGCTGGATCAAGGAATACCCACAAGCTGCATACATGCCGTTCCCATAAACAGCACTCTATCTTTATTGTTGTATGAATTTTGTGATTTTTCATAAAACACTCTTAGATTTGGATCATTCCTCTGCAAAACAAATTATGTGCCACTTTGGAAGGCAGGGCAGGATATAAATTCAACAAATAAATATCACAGGGATTCTAGAAATAAATTAAACCTGCATGAAACAGCGTTCTACGTACCAGTGCAAATGAAACTAAGCAGGATTTTAAAAAATATTTTAACTGAAGAAAAACAGAAAATGTAACACACCCAACAAAAAAATTGTTGCAAAGCTTAGTCTTCTTGCACAATTTTAGGTCATATTGTTCTTGACAGGGAGACACAGTATTTTCATGGTGTTTATTCTGTGCTTAAAATTAATTTCTTCAATCAAAGTACATGACAATCTTAGGATTCATGTTTCGTTGTGCTGCTTCAGAAAGACCAACCTGCCAGCACTGGTGAAAAGTATTTAGACCGCAAAGTGCTTTTGGTCTGACGTCGTTTCTCTCAATGGGCTATGTTGGTACTTGCTTATGTTTGGATAAGAGAATAAACTTGAGGTATATCCTCTGGCCTCAACCCACAGATAATTGGGCATTCAATGTGCTGCTCCCCCAAGAGGGGCTCACAATAACTATTGTACCTTTGCAAGGTTATCTTATTATTTTTATTTATTTATTGAATTTATATACCACCCTATACCCCGGGGGTCTCAGGGCAGTGCACAGAATAAGATCAAGATATAAAACCACAAAATACATAATAAAAATAAAAACAACAACCCTTGGAATGTCACATGTAGTTCCTTAGTAATAAAAGAACATTCAACTGAATACCGTGCCAGGATTGGGCACATACCTAAGTAGTTTTTTAAACAAAATATTTAGTAAGTATGTACCGGTAAGCTCTCTTCTGGCCATAAAATAAAAGAAGGGGGATCAGTTATTAGTTCTTGGAAACGAACGAGGATAATAGTCTTAGTGAAAGCCAATAAAGATAATTAAGTAGTTGAATTTTATCGCCCTATCTCCCTAGTAACAACTTCACTTCCATGTTTTACTTGCCTCCTAGTGGAACAATTGGTAAATATAGCCTATAATTACGTGCACAAAGATCATGTATGGTTTGTAAGGAAAAGATAAACAGCCTGTCTGAAGACAACTTAATACAATGGATTCCACGGAAATATACAAACAACCATTAGCGATACTCCCTTGGGATGCCATTAAGGTGCTTGATAAATTGGAATGGAAATCTTAATTTGAATTGTTGAAAGAGCGGATACCAGCAATTAGTTTATGTATCTTATGAGTGCTTGTATCAGAATGGAAAGCGGTGTTTGAAGATTAGAGGAACTGAATGTGTTGAAGGGGGCAGCAAAAAAAGGCTCCCGCCTCATTATTTGGCTAAAGAACCTCTAGCAAAGGGGTTAGAATAAGCCTGACAAATGAAAAGGTTGGTATCCCTGAGGAAACAATAGGTATACAACAAGGTTAGCAAATTAATTTTAAAATATCCGGAGTTCTTCACTTTAATATGAATCCCAATGGTAAAAAGTTACAGGAATCATTGGGTTTTAAAATGGGCACATTCCCTAGAATGTATTGGAGTGATCATTCCTAAAATCTTAAAATTACAAATGTCAATTACAAACAAGCAACGAAAGAAAAGCTATATAAATGGTCAAAGGGAACTATGCCATGATTAAAATTCATTTTGTATTTTTACTCAAGATTGTAGTAATTGACAGCCCTAACAAGCAGAAACATTAGGGACAACATATACATTTGACAACCTGGTGTGTTAGTGTTTCTTAGATACACTTACAATATATTCATTCTTTATTATACAGGCGTTTCTCGCCCCCCCCTTACTTACACGCAAGCAACCCACTTGTGGCCATGTACACATATAGTGCTAGGAAATAAATAAATATTTTAATTCAAATCCGGAAATGGCAAGAGAGAGCTGGAGAGTCCTTGTGGCACATAAAGTTTAGAACCTTCATTTCTGGTCTGGTTGTTTATCCTGGTATTCTAGCATTCCTTTATTGTAAAGAAAAGTTCCAATGCTCTCAGCCCTGATCCAACTGGGCAGGCACAGCAATGGTGTTATTAAAAATTTACAACTCCGTTCTGCCTCAGAATTTGTGAAAACTGGTTGGGAAGGCTCGCCATAGTGAAAATGGCCATATCTCTATGGTTCCCCACAAAACAATATAGGCTACTTTGGAGAATTGCCTAAATAGCAAAGAAGAAGAAGAAATGATGTCATAGGGTAAGAAATCAAGAATTAGAAATAGGGAATCAATTCATGGGGGCCTAGGAATCTCAGGTTTGAAGCATTGCCATGATGCTTGCAAGCACTAATATATTGGCCAGTATACAAGATGATAAAAACAAATCTTGACCATCAGCTGAATATCCTATGAAGATAGGCCATACAATTCAGAGTTTACCTTTTCTGGTACATTGTCTCATGGAAAGCATGATATAATTTTTTTCATTAATGAATAACTGTGCTATTACTACAAACATGGACAGGGGTTACATTTTCAGTGTGGTGAAATATCTGCAGTTTGACCCATGGCAAGCAGTTGTACTTACTTTAGGAGAATGTGAGCAATACACAACGCAAAGATCATTATTTTTTGAATTCTTGGTCTTCTTTCAAAGGCATCCAAAAGTCTATGGTATTTGCAAGCATTAATGAAGCATTAAGCCAGTGACACAGTGTTGCTAAACTAGATTAAACAATTTCCAAAATGTTTTTTCTACAGTGGTTTTCTTGTATCAATTTTGCAAAACCCCAAAGACAAACATGGCTTTTTACGTAGGTAGTTTTCTTTAATTTTTCTCTTAATTAATCCACAACAGTGAAGCAGCAATTTACCATATCGTTTCTCACAGCAGGAATTGATAATACAGTTCCCAGGCCAACATTAACCGCCAGCAACTCAAAAAAAAAGGCACATTAATTTGAATTGCATTATTTTTGGAACTAAACTATTCCTTCCGTTTTCATACACAAGTTTGAATGCAAATGGTTCGAATCCACTGACATTTGCGGTTAACTGAAAACCAAGTGGATTCTACCAAAGGAAAAATCCTATGGGAAGAAGTGTAGTTGGTATAGAACAGGACAGTTCATGTCCTGACGATAATTTTTAATTGTGAACATCGTGTATCTGTCATGGCTATTGTTTTCCAGACATATATATATATTCATTTTTCAAGCTTTACACTCCTGGGATTACTTAAATCCCTCGGACTTCCCCCCACACCCACACCCTCGGTTTTTTTCAACCCCCCCCCCTTTTTTTACATCTAATTACATTTGGCCACCTCATGAGAAGAGAAGACTCCCTAGAAAAGACCCTGATGTTGGGAAGATGGAGGGCACAAGGAGAAGGGAAAGGTGGAGGGTATAAGGAAAGGGGACAACAGAGGATGAGATGGTTGGACAGTGTTCTCAAAGCTACTAACATGAGTTTGGCCAAACTGCGAGAGGCAGTGAAGGATAGGCGTGCCTGGCGTGCTCTGGTCCATGGGATCAAGAAGAGTCGGACATGACTGAATGACTGAACAACAACAACAGCAGCAGCAACAACAACAAAATCAATTTTATCTCCTTTTTTTACCTTGACTCATATTACTTTATAAGTGTTACAACAATCCTGCTATTGTTTTTAAGCATACACAGTGGTCTTTCAGATATTCTATAAACTTTTTCCACTCTTGACTGAATTTCTTTTCATTTTGGTGCCTGATCCTCACAGTCATCTTTGCCATTTCAGCATAGTCCATCATCTTGGTTATCCACTCTTCTTTAGTTGGGACTTTCTTTTCCTTCCACTTCTGGGCAAGTAGCAGTCTTGCGGCTGTTGTTGCATACATAAATGATCTTTTAAAATCTTTTGGTATTTCATCTCCTGTTAACCCTAATAAGAAGGGTTCTGGGTTTTTTTTGATAAAAGTTATCTTAAACATTTTTATCAGTTCATTATATAATATTTCCCAGAAGTCTTTTACTATTTTACATGTCCACCACATGTGGTAAAGAGTACCTTCTTTATCTTTATACTTCCAACATAAGCTGGAGGTGTTTTTATACATTTTTGCTGATTCTACTGGAGTCAAATACCAACGGTACATCATTTTCATGTAGTTTTCTTTCAACCCGTTAATTTGTTTTCTAGACAAAGTTATGGTTATGATGCAGCGGTGGTTTTGACTCTAAAGTCCCTAATGATTTAGGCTTTATATACTTAAATAAATCCTCTTCTCTAATTACAATCTCTAGGGTCAACTGAGGATGCATTCTTATACCCACATAGCTGGACGTAAGTCACATTGAACTTACATTGCTGTAAGTCCTTATAACAAAAGTTTGCAAGGATGTGTGTAGGGGAAGAGACACACACGCAAAGAACCATTCTCTACTATTGGTTCATAATTATGGAATTCTCTCTGATTGGAAAATCAAGGATTTGTTTGCCCTAGCTGTCAGCATGTGGTAGAAGAGCCATTGTGGTGTAGCATTTAGAGTGTTGGTTGGACTGGGAGACCAGGGTTCAAATTCCAACTCAGCCATGAAGCTCACTGAGTATTCTTGGGCCAGTCTCAGCCTTTCAGCTTAACCTACCTTACGGGGTTTTTGTGAGAGTAAAATGGGAAAGGAAAAAGCTCTATGGAGGAAAGATAATGAAGAAGAAGAAGAAGAAGAAGAAGAAGAAGAAGAAGAAGAAGAAGAAGAAGAAGAAATAGTTAAAAGGAAAAGGTAGAAATAGTAAAGAGTCCAAAGAGATGAGGGGGTTGTTAGCAGCTCACTAGCATTCTAACTTAATTAGTATTGATGCTTTGTTTTACAACGATGCTCTATTTTGTGTTATATACCATTTGTTAGGAAGCTCTAAAAGCATTTAGATCATTTTAAAGGCATGTTCTGTCCCTTGGAAAGATTAATACACATTGGTACATTAATATAACAAAGGTTTGAAAACTACTATTATAGTAAGCTAGTTCTAGTTACTCAGTGCATTATAGATTTAAAGCTGTGTCATACTACTTTAAAAGAGTAATGGCTTTGTTCAAAGAATCCTGGGAAATTTAGTTTGGTAAAGGTGCTGAGAATTGTTAGGAAACTCCTATTGCCTGCACACAGCTGCAATTCACAAAGTGGTTTAACAATTCATTTTCCCGGGAACTATGGGGAGTGCAGCTCTGTAAGGGAAATATATTAAAAAGCAGTCCAGCTAATGCATTAAGCACACACTCTTTTTTGCCACTTAATTTTGAACATCTCTGAGAATTTTGAACCTTGCTGCGAATCCAAGCAAGTACCCTGAACTTGCTTCCTGGCACAGCAACCAGCTTTCATATTATTTATTAAATTTGTATACCACCTTTCATCTGAAGATCACAGGGCAGTTCACAACATAAAAATACTAAATGGGAACACAAAAGGCATACAAAAACAAAAACAATGCACTTGATACCTGCTTTGTTCCTGAAATGCTATTCCATTGTCAAATTATGCATATCTTAAAACATCTTTTATGATTTCCACTAGCAGTCACTGAAGGAGACATCAGATTTTTCAGACATATATTTTAATTTTCTCCATGGGGATAGCAGATGAGAAGCAGCTAATTCTAGGAGAAACATTAGGGTTGAGTAAATTAACCTATCCCTTTAGGGAAAACTCAAAATAATTCCTCTTTATACACATCACTTTAGATTAACTTTGATTAAAGCTTAAATAATTCCCTTCCGCCACAGAGTCAATCCAAACCTCAGTTGCTACCTACTCTGGCATTATAACTCCTAAGTAACATAACTGTAGGGATTGTCTTATTTAATGCTTGTATTGTTGTTGTTCTTTAGTCGTTCAGTCGTGTCCGACTCTTTGTGACCCCATGGACCAGAGCACGCCAGGCACTTCTGTCTTCTACTGCCTCCCGCAGTTTGGTCAGATTCATGTTGGTAGCTTCGAGAACACTGTCCAACCATCTCGTCCTCTGTCGTCTCCTTCTCCTTGTGCCCTCCATCTTTCCCAACATCAGGGTCTTTTCCAGGGAGTCTTCTCATGAGGGGGCCAAATTATTGGAGCCTCAGCTTCAGGATCTGTCCTTCCAGTGAACACTCAGGGCTGATTACACCTGGGAATTCAGGAGTAGGGAAGGGTTTTACTCTCCAAAAGCAACTTGAGTGACCAGGCATGGCCACCTGCAGAAAATCACACTAGTATACTGCCTTGTTGGCAGCAAGCAGAGCTTAGGCAGAGTTTGTCTCCAAGTTCCAACAGAATAAAATAAAACTAGGACTCCGGTAATGAACTTGTCTTGCCGTGTTTGGCCTTGGACCCAAAGGCGGGGGTGGGGGATAAAATAAAGACATCCAGCAGCACAAGGGGGGCAGTTTCTCTGTATGGAGTTGAGAAAGAGAGAGTTCAAGGGAAACACATTTCTCCTTCATCCTACCCTTTCCCCTCTCCTCAAAGTAATGAATTTTCCAACACTAATTTTATTAATTAAGAACCATTATTGATTTCAAACAATTACACTCTTTATTGTCATAATCTGGAAATTTCTGAATAATCTTACTCCTTAAAAAAAGTAGTAGTAAAATAGCATGATATCTTTGTTGACAAAGTATTTCTTTGTGTAGGAACCAGGAAATATATCCTTTATATACCTTTCTTCTGGTAACCTCAATAGGGATATAAAAAAAAATATCTGAAGCAGCCTGCTGAATTTGATCAGCTTAGATCCTATTTTCCTGTATTTAATCTCCTAGGGAATAAAGGGAAACCAAACAATAACAGTGAGGAGGAACTGGAAAGCTTCCCAACTAACATAAGATTATTTGCTGTGAACACAAACGCAGGTTCCCTGAGGCATAGATAAGATCGCTAAAGCTTTTCCAGCTGGTTCATCCTTTCCTGTGGGGAGACTAGCAGTTATGCAGCAATTCCCTGGTGCTCATGCTACCCAAAAGCTGTGGAAGAACCCTCAGGGGAAGCCATATGTCCCAGGTTGGGCTTGTTAAATTCAATTCCCATTTTCCCAGTTACCACCACAATACGAAGTGCTATTGCATCTAGCACTTCTGAATTATGATCTTGCAGTGTCTGTCTATCATTTTCAAAAATTACTGGAGAATGAGCAAAGTGCAGTGAGATTGAAAGTGGAGGTGGATAAATGTTGTCCTTGTGGGAGTTTAGCTGCCAAACCTAGCAAATGCATATTCTTACTAGTTAGCATGAGAAGGGGCTAAGTCCACAGAGCTGTATTGTTGATAAGCAGATACTCAAACCATAGAAATGCAGTTGGTAGAGAGGGCTCTGTGTGATGTCAAGGAGGTCTGATCACAGGTCAAGGAGATAAATAACTACCTGACATTCAGAAAATACCTGAAGGCAGCCCTTTTCAGGGAAGTTTTTAATGTGTAATATTTTTGTATCTGATTTTTGTTGGAAGCCGCCCAGAGTGGCTGGGGAAATCCAGCCAGATGGGCGGGGTACAAATAATAAATATTATTATTATATTATATTATTATGTCATTTCCCCTCCTTTCTTGAAGAGAAAGGAGCATATAGTACTTCCTGTTCCTCTCTTTCTTCCTTTGATCCATGATGGATGCAGACATGTCCCTGCTTGCTCCAGCTTTAGGTACATGCCTGAAGCTGGTTATCCTGTAAATAGAAGTATTTTGCTTGCAGAGTTTTTACTGCTGCCATTGCTGTGAACCAATGCAACATTAGAAGTAAATTATGTTTCTAAGCTTACTTCCCAGGTTGTTGCCTGATTGTTTATTAAGCGGGGTAAGAAAGGGGCGCCAGTTTATTTCATAGCTGCAGTTGCTCAAAACAAGGCTTTGCAGCTTAATTCCTATGCTTTTTAACTTTGCTGCCAAGGGTGGGATTTTGAAACTGTTCAACCCACACACATAGGCGCTTGGAGGGGAAAATTGCAATTAATATATCCTCTTCTACCCGTTAAACCTATCCCATAGTCCTGACCTCCAAAAGGTAGAAGAACCAGGAGCCAGGTAAGTATCAACGAGTCAGTTTAACATCAATACCTGGAATTTATTTTATTTTATTTAGAATAAATCATGAAGCAGTCAGTCTCTACATATTTAGGGGAGAAGCCCCCTATGGTTACAAGGAGCCTGCATGTGTTTCTTAAGAATAAGTCATGCTAGACTAACCTTTTCTCCCTTTTTGATGGAATTACTAGCAAGGTTTTTGACAATATCCCCTGTGATACTCTTCATGAGAAGCTGGTAGAGTGTGGGCTATATGATGCAACTAATCTGGCACACTAGTAGAAGCCAGCACAAGGGCTTCTGGTAGCACAATGGCTCTCTCTGCCACCATGCCTCCCCTAAATCCACTCTGGAGGGTCAGGAGAACCCCCAAATGGTATGTTCTCCTGTTTACACTGACAGAGCAATCCGAAGAGCATGACAAATTCCTCCCTGTATCCTTCTGGGTTCTGCTATTTTAGAGGGATATCGAGAAACTGGAATGTGCTCAGAAGCATGCAGTGGGGATGGTGAGGGGTCTGTAAACCAGCCTGAGGAAAGGTTGAAGAAGTTGAATGTGTCATGTATTTTCCTCTACAGTTCATCTTCCTCCTTTCATCATCTTTGCTGGCAGGAAAAGAGACAGCATTCAGGTGTAATGTCAACTGAATTTCTCTGGCCCTGGCTAGAATCTGAATGCTACCATTTAGCTGAAAGACTAGAAGTAATATTCTCTTTCATGACCCTTTTCGTTTCTCTGTCAGGAAGAAATTAGATTCTCTTCCCATGTTCTCTGTATATTTGACACCTGTCACTTTGAGCCAAATATATTCTTGATTGAATCTGGCATCTTTGACAACTGGTTTTTCCATCACCTGGTACCGAATTTGATCATACCACTCCACTGCCTGTGTTGCTGCAATAGAATCATACTGTGCTTTATTTAGTCCTCTGTAGGTATTCAAAGACCTCTTCATCTTATTATTGGATGTTTGTTTCTAAAAAAACAACAACCAACAATACAAGAAAAATCTTTGCAGGAAGATGTTGGGTTGGATCTAGACTTAGATCACACTGAAATTTAAGGGACTTCAGTTAGTCATGACTAATTTGAATCCCATTTCAATAGGTCTACACTAGGAGTGGCGAGGTCTAGAATGTTGAATGCTCAGAGAAATGTCATTTGCTGCCTTTCATTTTCCTTATAAAGCAGGCTTCCTCAACCTCAGCCCTCGAGATGTTTTGAGACTACAATTCCCAGCATCTTTGACCACTGGTCCTGCTAGCTAGGGATCATGGGAGTTGTAGGCCAAAAACACCCGGAGGGCCGAGGTTGAGGAAGCCTGTTATAAAAGATCAGTGCTTTTTTTTTCTTTAAAATGTTTAGGGGTACTCATTTTGACTCAAGAAAAATCACCATTTTATAGTTCAAATTGGGAAAAAGCACTGTAAAGGATCATGAATACAGTATTACCTGCCAAGCTATTCACTATTTTTTATTGTAAATATAGTATGGCATGCTTCAAGAACTGGGATGTGTTTTGTTAGTCTGTTATAGCAAAAGCAACAAAGTGCCGCATAGCACCTTAATGACTAAAGCAAAAATTGTTAAGTTTTGTAAGGTACCACAAGACTCTTTGCAATGTTTAAATATAATGCAACATTCTTTCTATGATGTGGTCCACAAGTCTATGCTGTAATGAAAATCATGTGCCATATATCAGAAGTACAAAGAACTGTGGTTTCAAGTTTGTTTGTTTCAAACAAACAAACCATAGTTCATGTATTCTTAACCACAGTTTGCTGGTTCAGATTCAGACAGTTAAACAAAAGCAGAAATGAAAGTTTCCAGACTCCCACTTGACCACACATGACGAGTGGAGTGGTAGCATGTGAACCCAAGGTTCACTGCAACTTTTTCACATTGCACCATGCATGACATTCAAATGTGGTCACTGTGAATAATTAGGCCTGCAAATTTTGATCAACAGACTCGTAAATTAACAGAGCAAACTTATGTATGGTTATTCAGAAGTAAATCTAATTAAAATCAATGGGCTTCCTTCTAACTAAGTGCGTCTTTTAGGTTTTAGTTAACCAATCCAATGGACCAATTTTAATCTGCAAACTTTAATTGGAGGGTTGTGATTTAAGAGCTCACTTGTTTATGTTTGTTTTAGATTATTTTGGTTCTGGTTTCTGTTTTAGGTATTGGCATACCCACATATATACATGCATAATTTTTTTTGTATGCCACCTTTCCTTAGTTCAAACCATGCTCAAGGAAGCTTGCAGCATGAAAAAAATACATAACCACAATGTGACAAAAGTAGTCATAAACAATAAACAGAGCATTTAAAACACAAAAACAAACTGAACTTTTTCAACATAAATCACAAAAAGATCTAAAATAGAGATACAAAAAAACCCATCATCAGCAACCCCCACAACAAAAGGTCCCAAACAATACTCCAGCCCAAGAGTGACAAACAAAGCATTAAAGATTCCCCTGCCCCACCGCCAGTTTTTAGCATGGAGTATTCTAAGTTATGGTCATTCTTGCTTCTTCAGTATCCCTAAAGGTGCTTTCATTGAGGTTTGGTTAATATGCAGATTTAGTTAAATAGAATGATTTGATCAACCGATGATTCACTTTCTTGGCATGCAAAATGCTCAATAGCAGATTCTTTAATAGTTTATAGCCCTACTTATCTATTAAGATTAATTCAAATATACCTCTTTCAGGGTGGAAAACACAACACGATTTCTTTGATTTACGTAATTGCTATTATATAAAATTTTCCTATTCCCTCATGGACTGAGCAAGGATACAGCTTAGTCAACTTTTTGGTTGTAGAAGTAGGATTCATTTGGTGAGACATTTTTTAAAAAATATCAATCATTGGCAGATGACTGGCACAGGAGCAGGGAACCTGCGGCACTCCAGATGTTGTTGAACTCCAACTCATATCAGCCCCAGCCAGCATGGCAATGAATGATCAGGAATGATGAGAGTTCTACTCCAACATCTAAAGCCCAATAATTAGCCGAAACATATTGATCAGCAACACATGTGCAAATTGTTTGTAGGTATTTGTAGTCAGCTTTGTAATTTGCATGAGTGTCATTGGTATGTGGTCACTGAATGTGCCTGTTTTAATTAGTTATTTGTATCCACATTGGAGAAACTGATCCTCCCCTGCAACCTGTTTTTAATCAAAACAGAGCATTCATAGGTATTGTTGTAACAAGGTGATGGACAGACCATGATGACCAACACATGCTAGAGAAGAGAGCTTTTGACCATATAGGACAGCGGGGGCTTCTGCAGCACTGTTGCCTCTCTTTTCAGCCTTTTAAAATACCTTATTCTATTGCTGCTACCTCCTAGATCAGAAGGGTGTCTTTACTCTTTTTAGTCATGAATTTTAATTTGTTTATTTTGATTTAGAGGTGCTTTTTATTGGGTACTTATTATGAGATTGTTTTGTCTCTTATAGAGAGACGATATGAATGATAACGTAGTGTTTCTGTACTTATATTTTGTATATTTCTGTTGGATTTTTTTCATGCTTTGTTGCGAACTGCTTCCATTGTAGTGTATACAGAAAAGCTGTATACAAATAAAGTGACCAACTGCTGGTGGGCAATAACCACAAAAAGTGAAGAATGAGCAAGTAATGTGATCCAGTTCCGGTAATTTCACAGAAGTGATGTTCATGGCACCCCCTTACCCAGTGCTTATTACAGGGAAGACACCCAGCAAAGAGCAATTAGCAGAGTGCTGATTCAGGAGTTGGTTACACTCCACTTTATAAGATTGCTTGCAAGGCTGGACATTTCTAAAAGTGGGTCCAACTGGAGTTTATTTTCCCCTGTAATGTATATAAATTGCACCCTGAAGACAAAATGATGACCGTTAGCAAACCCGAAACTTGTTAGGGCGAAGTCACTGAGTCATAAACACCCTTGCCAGAACAATAAATAGTAAAACAAAATCAAAAACGAGGTTTTTCAATAGCATATACTGCCAAGGCTTCAGATACTTTGTCTTGCAAGGCACGATGACACACTGGAAAGTAAGGTTTTCATAGAACAAACAATAACAATTGATTTTATGGATTGGTTCTAACCTTGTAGGTGTAAGGCAGTCGTTTCTTAATAAGGGACGCATCTTTTACAGCAAAATGCTCTTGTCAGTGGATCTGTTAGATCTGTCTGTGGGAAAGATACCCAGTTGGATTAATTTGCTATACTGTACAGTATTTTTTATTTATGTCTGCATTACATTTATATCTGCCTTTTGTTTTTGTTTTTTTGAACTTGATGTGGTAAAGTGAGTTGGAAGGGACCTCTGTAGCTCATCTAGTCCAACCCCCTGCAATGCAGGAATATGTAGGTGGCCGAAACGGGGATCGAGCCCATGCTGTAACCAACTTCTAGGCTGTTTACTACAGGGTAGGGCTACCTAAGCTAAACAACTTTTTTAAAAAAACAAAAAACCAGGAGTGTCCTGGTTTGTACTTTTTGAAATATGGTAACCCTATTACAGGGGTACCGACCAGAACCAAAATTAGTTTCAGAAAAGTTCCTGTAGCAGAGTAAGCTCAGTTGTTTGACTGGATACTTTGGGGAGATAAGAAGAGGGGAAACAGCCATCAGGGCTCTGCTGAAAGACCAGCAACATTGGGCAGCTCCTCTCCAAATTTTTCCTTTCCATATTGTTTCAGGAACTAGTGCTCCTTCACCCGACCCATACTTCTCACTTTTATGTAGTGCCATTTAGGTTGTAAGCCTGAGAGCATGGGCTGTCTTATCATTGAGATGCTTGAGCCTCTTTTAGCTGAAAGAGCAGAATAGGAATGCTTTACATAACTATATATTAAATGCCACCTTTTTCCAGGGTCTCCCCATAGATACGAACATCTGTTCCTCAACTTACTTTAACCCTTACTTAACGGAAGGGTTTTATTTTGGCAGAATCGAGGCAGCTAAATAGCTTTCTTTGGCTAAGTTAGTAACGTGTGATAGCTTTTGCAAATAAACACCTTTTCTGCACAGAAAAAGTGCAGAAGGAAATGGAAACTTGCAGCGCTGGACTCAAGGATGAGATTAAAGTTCGGGAGTTGCTCTTGTTAATAAATTAACTGAGCAGCTGGGAAATTCAGATAATAAAAGGTGCTGTAAATCTCTTGCCTGTTGCTTGTTGCAATGAAGCCTCTCAATTAACAATCCAGTAGGTCAGAGAGGCCCATGTTATATGCAGGCACCTCAGGGTGGGGTCATTGGGAGGGTGCACTCTCTCTCCTTTCCTGCATCATCTGCCTGCTTTGCATCTCTTCAGAGAGTGAGATAAGAGAGTCCAGGGTGCAAAGGCAAGAAAGAGGAAGCCAGAAGTTGTGTGGGAAGCAGGCAGGGCTTTTGTGGTCACTCCCAGGGCTTGCAGCAATTGCAGGGTCTTTGCACATCAACCATTCATTCACTCCACACTTTTCATTGCAATTCCCCGTCACTTTCCAAACTACAAAAGGTCCAGTTTTATTTGAAGTGAATCTGTTGCACCAGGGGCAACAGAGCACTTTAGTACATTTTAATTCACAAAGCCATATTTCTCAGTTTGTGCTTGAATGCCTCCTGCAAAATGCTAACAGTCTGAAAGTACCCAGAATATAAGGGAGCATTCTGAAGCTAATGATAAGGACATCTTAAAAAGTAGGCCAGACCCTAAAGGGGAAGAATTTCAGATATTGAATGGAACTTCCCAGCCAAATCTTTTGCATCAGTTTACTAGTAAGCTTATGATTTAGAGAGTCTGCAGTCATCATCACTGTAATAAGAACAACCTGACATTTCTTCTGGTAAACAATTTCTCAGATATGAGTTATATTTTTAACCATTTTATGGGTTGTATTTTTGCAATTCTGTTATGGAATGTGGCCAGTATAGTAATAAAGCTGAACTATTAGGGGAGTGCCTGCAGGGGTAGAAAAGAAACTGTTAATATGTATTAATATATTAACGTCACTTTAGAGATGGGGGACAGAACAAACTAGGGCTGAACAATGCATTTAGGCTTCAGTCTAGATGGTCAGATTCAAATAAGAAGCCCAAAGGGATGGTTTGGTAAAACTATATAATGGTGAACTTTTATTTCAGAAATAAGGAACTGTGCTCCCATCAATTTTTAACTTAGCTTTCATTTGAAGTCTCTCAGTGACCCAAATAAACAAGGATCATTAAAATTTGTGATCCCCAGAACTAATGGCTTTTTCAGGGAATCCCCATTTCCATTATTTTTAAAGGCCAATCTGTATTCAAAATTTAGATGAATATAAGGTTTTCATTATGCACTTAGGCTCACAAGAGACTCGACCCTCCACCCTTTTGGGGGATAATTCTGGATAATTTTGTGAGAATCTGTTGAGGGGTTTATGCATGCTTGATTGGTATTGTTATGCTGTTGTTTTCTTCTCCATCTCAGATGAACTGATTTGATGGTTGGGATTTAGGACGCATATTTTACATGTTATGTATCCTTGGCTGTTCAGATTCGATTTCAAATGCTAAAATATTTTTGTTTTGAGAATTCACAAATGCATTGGAAAACAAAGATGATACATTTTTCTATTCTTCTGAATAACCTATCCACCTGAACAAGGATAAAGGCTGCTGACTGGCGTGGCTAAGGTGTTTTGTTTAATGTTTTGTTGTTCTCAGGTCAGATCCAGGTTGGTTGGTTAATAAAAAGACTTGTTTCTCCGAGATTGCCTGATAACCAACACGTGGCGGGAGTTAAGGGTGGCATTGATGTTCTTTGTAACCTTGACATAAAAGGTCTGATTGAAACATATATCCAGCTTGCCAGGGTGATTAATGCCAAATGCTTTTTGTGCTAGATCTAAGCAACTGTGCGATTAAGGAAATGCAGTTTGTGCACCCTAAGCCTCTACAAGGTATTGATCTAGATCTGTAACAAGCGCTGTGGCAGTCAGATCACTGCAGAAGTCATTGAGCAAGTTAAGGGCCATGATTTAGAAATACTGTCCTTTTCTGGTGTTGAGTAATGCTTTAGATTGATGTGTCAATATGTTATGGGACCATTGCGCTGCACGTATTTGCCAACTGGAATGGCTTTTGTATACAAAACAAAGGGGACAGTGGGGATGGCACCTGCAAGATATAAAGGATTCAGTACTCCAGCCGAGGTAACCAACCACAGGAAAACAACCACAATGTGTTTAGCATTTATTTAATAAGCAAGCACTAGTCACAATAAGCTGATGTGATATGAGTGGAACACAAAGCATAATCAAGCGCTTGCAAATGGGTATTACGGGAAGAGATTTCAATGAAATCCCTCAACTTAAAATTCAAAGTTCTTAACTTTGGTTGGGTCGTGTCCATAGAGTCCATCAAGTAGTAATGAGTGCAGGTGGCCGAATGAATACATGAAGTTCCCTGGACCTCCTTTATGAACGCTGAAGCTCATTTAAACTGAAGGAGCTGAGCTGCACATACCTTCCTTTGCAGATGCATGCACACCCTTCACTGAAATGAACGGGCACACAAAACTGAGAAGACAACCGAATGGCTGCAGGTATTTACAGTGGGATCTAGAATCAATCTAGATTGAAAGCAGCAAGTTGGGGACAAATGTGAATGACTCCAGGTATGGAAAAATTATTTTGTGTGTGCTATAAACGGGTACATAGCCAAAAAATAGGCGCGCACACATTTTTTTCTCCCCTGGAGCACCAGGTTTTCTAGCTGCTGCTTGTTGTATTTCCCTTTCCTTACAGATCTGATGCCAAAACGGCATGGAAAATAAACAGGGAATGCTTTGCCTATGAATGCTGCCTTCTGTTTTGGAAATCTGCATTAGAAAGTGTTTTTATTTAACATGCAATGCGATCAATTTCCCCTCCAGCTATCGATCATATGTTTTGTTCCTTGGAATGCATGTTATATATAGACTGAAAATATGCTACTAGGAAAATTTAGCATGTTTTCATGCAGTGAAATTAATTCCACCCTCTGAAACAAGCAATCTGCAATTATACCCGCGTTTCCTAAAAATAGCAGTTTAGAGTAAAAACTAACAAATTAGCTGGAACAAATCCTCAGAGAAAGAATCCCTGAATATTTTGGTGGGGAGGTGGAGAGAGTTGTGTATGCAGCCTTTAACTAAGAACAGAATAGTACGTACGGACCGGGGAGGAGATGGGAAAGAAATTCCAAAAATTAGGAATCCTGGTCGTGGAGGAAGGAGCTGGGCTGCAATGGCTGCTGCTGCAGGCATGATGTGAGATTGGCTCTTGGGGTTTTGTATGCAGTTTCCAGATGAGATTTATTTATTAAACTTAGTCGATTATCCATATGGGCTTTAACTGATTAATCAATGTGTACATTAACTTCCTTGAACTTCTTGTATGGATTTCCCCATTCCTTTAAACTCATTTGAATACGGACTTCTGTGGACTTATAGGGATGAGAGTCCTACAACTGAGATAGACACCAAGAACACACAAAATGTGTGTTTCAGCTCTTCAAACTGGGTACATGTGAAAAGAACTCTCTGAGCTTATCTTAATAGCGGTGGCTGGAGTTGTGTGTGTGTGTGTTTTTTTTAATGTGAAGTTGTCCCCACTGCCTTGTCCTCCATAGTAGATCAGAACCTTACCAGCCTGGGACACCCAGATGTTTAAAAGACAAACCACTTGGTCTTATATCATGTCTTCATTGAAGTCGGCATAGACTTAAATTCTGCAATCCTAAAAAATGTGTATCATACCTGATTAGATAAGTGACAGAATACTGACTTCCTCCCAACCACAGTACATTTAGAAAGCTTCATTCTGCCATGGGATCCATTATACTCTGAGCTCATTTCAAGAATCACCCTCCCCCCTGGGGTGTTTGAAACCAAATATAATATTACTGACACACAGCTTCCTGCCACATCTCAAAAAGTGACTGAGCAAGAGAAAACAAGCCCCCACTTGAGAATGTAAAACCTTAATGAGAATAAGGGGGTGCCACACTGTACTGCGATACCTGATCAGTTAATATGTCCCTGGTTTGTAGAAGCGATAAGGAGTACAAAAACAAAAGCAGCTGGTCGCATAAAATAATTCAGAGCATTATCATCACCGAGGTGGAGTGTGAGTACCGCAAAGATATATTTAGCACTAAAGCATAAGGAGGTGGAATCGTTGCGTTAATAAAAATCCAGATGCATTAATCCCCTCTCCGTTGTCCGTATTTTGTAAATTTTGTGTATGAAAAGACAGTGATTCAGTACCTTTTGTAGTCCAGCTGTTTAACAGAGTGGACATCTAATTGCTCATCGTTGGGTACCAAGTTATTTTATGTTAGCTAAAGTGTTAGGTAAGTGTTCTGGGAACTCCTGGCTGTATTGTGGCACCGCGTTTCACGTTTGTGTTAACAGAGCCTGTCATAAGCAAGGCCCTCTAATACACATGGAATAAATCACTTAGGCTGTTATCCAGAACCAAGATAACAGTTCAGTTATCTGAACCTTCAGTTCAGTCCTGTTGTCCTGTTGCCTTCAAGAGAATAAAATTGGCAGGTATCAAAGTACTCTGGCTTCACTGCTTTGGGGAGCATGCTTTTAACAGTAATGGATGGTAGATGGCACCATTCCATGAAAATGCACCGAATATGGGCAGTGATATTTTTCTACAACATCTCCCTCTTTCTCTTAAGAGTGGCAATGGCACCCACCCAAGAGGTGCTGGAACTGGGTTCCAGTCATAGCTGTCAAGTTTTGGATTTGAAAATAAGGGATCAGCAGTCTCACCTATCCCGGGGACAGTCACATGTCAGTGGTGGGCGGAGCCAGAAGCAAAAGTGGGCAGAGCAGCAATGTAAACTCCAAGCGGGCTCGGGCTCGGAGCGGAGCAGAGCAAAGAGGAGGGCAGCCAGCAAAGAGGAGGGCAGCCAGCAAAGAGGAGAGCAGCAATGTGCTCCGCGCAATGGAGCCCCATCGTCTTCTTGTCTGATCCCATCAAAACAGGACAGGAAGCAGCAGCTGCTCAAAGGCAGCCAGGCTCCACCCGCCAGCTAACCCTATTGGCCGGCTGAGGTGCTCGGCGGCAACGGATGGGGCTGATGCAGGGGGAGGAATACACCCCCCTGTAAGCACGGGAAATGGCTCCCACTTGCTTTGAGGGCTGAGGCTTTTCTCTCCAAGTAGGCGAGGTCTTCCCACCCAGCCCCTGGCCAGCAGGGGAGGAGCTGCTTCCATTAAAAAATGGGAAATTTAAGGGAAATAAAAAATAATGGAGAGCAGCGGGAAACTGCTTAAAATAAGGGAGAATCCCGGGGAAAACGGAATACTTGACAGCACTGGTTCCAGTGAGTTCCCCCTGAAAAAAAAGTCTGGAGTATGGGTCTGTTCTTGACAATTAAGGTAGTTCATCATAGCAAAGCCTTAACATTTCTTGCAAATTGTTAATTATTGATGAAAACCTCTTGTAGTGTTAAACCACTATAGCTAAGACAGAAGATGAACTGGGGGAAAAGATAAGACAGGAAATTGCATTTGTGCCCCTGCTGGTTTTATTTTTGTGTGTGTAGGAAACATCTTAGAAAAAAAGGGGTTTTTAAAACCTGGAATAGAGAATTCTATGTTTAAAACTCCCTTCTTAACTCTCTTTCCACTTCTCCTATTTGAGAGGGTTTGGAGGTTGTGGTCCCCCCCACCCACTTTAACGTTCACACTCATTTTGATAATGGTCCTTTATCAGTTCTGCTACTTTCCTGGATGGATAAGCAGACAGAAGGTTGAACTCTGAGCTGGAAGACTTCTGTTCACACCCCAGTTCAGCCGCCAAGGGATCTGGGCAAGTGTAACTGATCCTTGCTATAACATGAGGTTATTTGACAGCAGCAAGTGGGTGGAAAACATCCTTAAGGCTGTCTATACTCACTTCCCTGGATTATCCCCTTGAACACAGTGAAACTTACTTCTGAGCAAGCACGCATAGGACTGTGCTGCTACTGTCATATAAGCAGTGTAGCCTTTACAAATCCAAGTAAATAAATAATCAAACCCTTAATCTTTGTTCTCTTGTTCTATTTTGTGTTAGTCAGCCAATATTTAAATTTGCTGTAACCCAAAGGTCATCAATTTTTGAAAATGGAAAATTGAACCCATGAAGGTAAAATCATAGTGGGTATCTATAGTCAAATACAATTTACACTGTAAATCAACAAATGCAGCCTTTGGGTAGCTAGATCACCTGAACAGGATATAACATCTTGTATCTCTTTTTAGGTTCTCTGCCATTTTTCTGTTCCCTCTCGAACATGATTCACTGGGTGGTTCCCGGCAACTCTCCCTTTCTTACCCTTGGACTTCCTTCATCTGAAAAACTAGGACAGAAACAAGGAGTTTGAAGAATACAAAGTGCTTTGCAAACTTTAAAAGTTCAAATCCCAATAGGTACATCATCGTAGCAATGCAGTTTGACAAAATGCATTTGCTATGTCAATACCAGTACAGAAGCCCACAAAACTCAATTGGACTTACTACAAAGAAAGTGTGTATAGGAATGCAGCCTAAAGCTTACCTTTAAGCTCCCAGTTACTTGGGAATAAGTTCCACTGAACTTTATTGGACCAAAATCTTAGGAAAATAGTATAGGATTGCACCATAGTCAAAACAAACAATAACATTATTAACTCTAGTAGCAGCCTGGGGTGCATTTTTGGGCCCAGTCTAGAGAAAGTTACTCTTCAATCCTATTATTATTATTATTATTATTATTATTATTATTTGTATCCCACCTTTTCCCCTAACAGAGACTCAAGGTATACTCTATGTATACTCATGTGTGTGTAAGCCCTGGTGAACTCAGTGAACTTCACTTCTCAGTAAACTTGCAAAGATTTTTTACTGTTAGTCACATTTTAGTCCTGATGAAAACAATGGCATTTAAATTAGCTTTAAAAAGTGTTATTTTTAACTTTGATTGCCAACATTTACTTAAAACATTTGCCCTACTTAGAAGTACCCAGTTGGAAGATCAAGCCTATGCATGACTACTCAGAAGTATGACCCATAGAGTTCAATGGGATTTACTCCCAGGTAAGTATTATATGACTGCAGCTTTAGGATGGTATCCTAAGTGTTATTAGAAAACAGAACTGTGGAAAGAATCAATATCTGAAATGTTATTCATACCGCAAACCTATTGAAATCCAGTCCACTGGTTTCAGCACATCTATTCTCAGTATTCCTTAGTTGGATATTGTCCATGAAGTGTAAAATCTGGGCTCCTGATTTCCAGTTCTTGTACTATATTACACAAGGACAAAGAATTTGAATTGCCAGAAACTTTTCATGCAATAGTTGGATATAAAGTGAACGGGTACAATTGAAACTAATGGGAGCTAACCATACATTCAATGTTGGTTTCACGAGTACTGAAGTGTATTTAACATTATCTGGATTGCCACCCTGTATATTTTAAAACAGCTTTGTGAAATGCCTCTGAGGGAGAAACAGATTTAATAAAGTGTAGTTGAGAAAATAGTTGCAGACCAATTCTGACATAAGTATCAAAGAACACAAGGTTAGGAGGAGAAGTGAAATGATAATCCCCACTGCTGGATCAAAGGTAATTGAAAATATTTGGACAGCACTGGAGGACATCAGTCATCTCTAAAGTCATATATAATAACCTCTGATCTTAAAATAAGTCAGGAAATGTTTGCACTAAGTGGGAGAGTCAAAAGTGATGAGAACTCAGCCTGTCATTTACCTGGATATAACTGAGTCAGGAATCAAGTTTGCCTTAACCATTGCTCACCAATGCTTAAGTTGCTACTTTTAGCTTTTACTTAGTCATAAAAGTGTGCTGCAATAAAGAGGCTGCTGTGAAACCAGAGCTCTTGCCATAGGATCAGAGCATAGACCCTTTTATTGCTGTCTCCTTGACATTGATATCTGCCAACAACATGGTGGAATTCTTCTGTCTGGCCAACTCTTGGAGATGAACTGCACACAGTTTATTGTACAATAAATGCTGCATGTTGGTTGCACATGATCTGAACATACATAACTCCTCCTGATGTAGTTACGAAAACGCCAAATTTCCCCAGTATTCAGGACACAATATTCTTCTGTAGATGGAAAAGTAATAATGCTCTCATTTCTCTAAAGAATAAGGGAATGGGAGATTATGATATTGGAACCGGGGGAGACAAAAAAGGAAGTGAACCTATGAAATCACGGGATCGGCCAGTAATTCTGTGCTAAATGAGTACATATCAACTTGTAGCCCATCTCTCCACATATTGGCTGCATTCAGATGGAACACTAAATCATAATTTAGTACTATGCGAATGAGTTCCAAGGTTTAAGTAAAAAAACAAAACATTTTTAAAATGCCCAACTTGAATAAAACGGGCTTAAATACCCATCTCAAACCAGGTCCTTGTCACGCCTAGGTCTGGAGCCAAGTCTCTCCTTTTCTTCTCCAATTAGTGGCTTTGCAGACATAAAGGAATCTTTGCCATTTCAAAGAACAAGCAAGAACTGTCCTCCTGTCTTCAGTCTTGTTTGGCAGTAAAGAAATGGACGGGATTCCCTTAATAAGGCCAGGAGATACATTTGGCATGATGCATATTGAATTGGATTTGTTCCCGAGGGCAACTCACCTTCTTCCGTATGAGCCTTCATGAGATCTGTGCTCTGTTTCTGAAGGTATGGTCCCCTCGCCACAGCAAGTATGGGGGATTCGAGCAAGAGTATTCTCCATCGGGGGACCCAAACTGTAGAACAGCCAACAATGAAAGTTTTTAAAATCTGTTTTGAAATGGGATCTTTTGGATACAGTAAGCCCACAACTTATGTGGGAGTAGCATTCCAGGGATCATGCCTAAAGCCAAAATTGCGTATAGTTAGAACATATTGGGTTCAGTGGTGGGCAGAATGGTCAAAGTCTTTCTCCCTGGACACCTGCCGCAGCCCTTTTTTCTCTTTTTTAAATTTTTTACAAGCGCATAAAGCTGAAATCACACAACTTAAATGCACATACCGGTAAGTTGCGGGTTTACTGTACTTTTTTTTCCCAGGCAGGCGCCTTTTCCTTAAAAGTTTTTTTCTTTTCTTTTGCTGTGCACTATGATGTTTTAAGGGACGTGGGTGGCGCTGTGGTCTAAACCACTGAGCCTCTTGGGCTTGCCGATCAGAAGGTCGGCGGTTCGAATCCATGCGACGGGGTGAGCTCCCATTGCTCGGTCCCAGCTCCTGCCAACCTAGCAGTTTGAAAGCACATCAGAGTGCAAGTAGATTAATAGGTACCACTCCGGCGGGAAGGTAAACGGTGTTTCCGTGCGCTGCTCTGGTTCACCAGAAGTGGCTTAGTCATGCTGGCCACATGATCCGGAAGCTGTCTCCGGACAAACGCCGGCTCCCTTGACCAGTAAAGCGAGATGAGAGCCGCAACCCCAGAGTCGCCTTTGACTCGACTTAACCATCCAGGGGTCCTTTAACTTTTACCTTTTGATTGCATTTACCATACTTTGATTGCATCTTTCTTTCATACGGCCACTGTTTTGGGGGCAAAAGAAAGCAGAATATAAATAAAATTATAGCATAATGTTGGCTTTGCCCCCAAAGGCTCATACTTCCATTGTCACCCAAGACAGATGGGTGCCAATGAAGAGCATACTGATGCAAAGAGTCAGCCTGAGACCAAGACACACTTTTATGGTGAATTGAAAGCAGTCGCCTTTGCCACATACTTCTCTCATGATTTCAGTTGCCTCTGGTCAAATGTTTGGTGCAGGTTTTCAAAACAGCACACAAGCCCCTTGCAAAACCTGTTTGACCAGAGGCAAAACAGTGATGAGTGTTTGCACTATGGACAGCAGTGTTTTTTCTTTCAAATTGCCTTAAATTCCGCAGGGGTGTGTGTGTGTGTCTGTGTGTAGGGATGTATTATGGTCTATCTCCATCCTGAAAGAGCGCAAGCAGCACTGTGAGAATAGCTCAAAAGATTCTTGCATTGCAGGGGGGGGGGGGTTGGACTCAATTACCCCTGCAGTCCCTTCCAACTCTGGAATTCTCTGCTTCTATGTCTATGCACAGTAAAAGTGCTTGTTGACCCCCTATTTTCACTGCAGCCCGTTCTGGCAACTCAGGCTCAGTCCATGGTTGTGGGTGGCAAGGGGCAGTTGCTCCACATTAAATCAATTAAAAATAAATAAATACATTGCTAACTGAGGTCTTGTCCACTCTAAAACAACAACAATTTTATTATTTTATTATTTATACCCTGCCATCTGGGTAGCTTACAACACCAAATTTTTTTTTGCAAAACATTAGACATTAAAAATTTCCCCGTACAGGGCTGCCTTCAGATGTCTTCCAGATAGTTTATTTCCTTGACATCTGATAGGAGGGTGTTCCACAGGGCAGGCGCCACTATCGATAATGCCCTCTGCCTGACACCCCCCCCCAACAAAAAATCATGGCTACACCCATGGCTCAGGTTTCTGATAGGGAGGGGCAGAACCTCAGATTTGTATTGATTTTTTTTTTGTTTTTTGGGGGGCAGCTGCTCCCCATCCCCAGCTACGCCCATGCTCCATCCTCAGGAATTTCCGCTCCACATCATTATTATTATTATTTTGAAATTATATACCGCCCTACACCTGGAGGTCTCAGGGCGGTTCACAGAAAATATCACAATATATAAAATAAAAACAATGACAATAACCCAATAATACCCGCCCAAAAGAACCACATTTAAAAGGGTATAGGATATCAATCAGGTCAACCAAAGGCCTGGTTAAAAAGGAACATTTTTTTGCCTGGTGCCTAAAGGTGTACAATGAAGGCGCCAGGCGAACTTACCTGGGGAGAACATTCCACAGATGGGGAGCCACTGCAGAGAAGGCCTGTTCTCGTGTTGCCACCCTACAGACCTCTCGAGGAGGAGGCACACAAAGAAGGGTCAAGTTCATATGGAAAGAGGCGGTCCTTGAGGTATTGCAATCCTGAGCTGTTAAAGGCTTTATAGGTCAGAACCACCGCTTTGAATTGGGCCCAGAAACGAATTGGTAGCCAGTGCAGTCAGACCAGGATCCGTGTAAATATGCTCAAACTGCCTTGCTCCGGTGAGCAACGTGGCTGCTGATTCTTCACCAGCTGAAGTTTCCGATCCACCTTCAGAGGCAGCCCTATGTGTAACGTATTGCAGTAATCTAACCTGGAGATTACAAGAGCATAGACAACAATAGTTAGGCTATCCCTGTCCAGATAGGGGCGTAGCTGGGCCACCAGCCGAAGCTGATGGAAGGCACACCGGGCCACTGAGGTCACCTGAGTCTCGAGCGGCAGCAAAGGATCCAGGAGTACCCCCAGCTAAGAACCTGCAGTGTAACCCCATCAAGAGCAGGCGATCTCCCACCCATCTGGTCTAGGGAACCACCCACTAATCATGTCTCAGTTTTATTTGGATTGAGCTTCAGTTTATTATCCAGTCCATTACAAAGGCAAGACACTATAACTGGAATCATGATGGGGTTGGAAGGGTCCCCGAGGGTCCTCTAGTCGAACCCGCTGCGATGCAGGCAATCTTTGGGCCCCACGCAGTGTTCGAACCCTCCCACCCTGGGATATAACGTGTCTCAGGCTCTGGCAGCGGAGCTATTCAGGTCCCCGAGGCAGCAGGACTCCCCACTTCCCCCTTCGAGGAGATGCTTCCCTTCCCGCCGCGCGGGCAAAGCTTTCGCAGATCGCGAGCAAGTGCGGGCAAGTGGCGGCGTCAGCGGGAGCCACCGCGCCTGCTCGGTTCACAGCGAGCATGCGCAGTAGCTGCCGAGCCGCGGCTGCGACGGGCAGCAGGATCCCCAGCCGGCCAGGGTTGCCGGCGAGCGCGTGCGCACGGCGGCTCCCTCCAGCCAAGGGAACCTTGAATTTCTCCGGGATTTGCTGATCTGCAGTGCAGAGCAAAAAAGCGCAGGAACGTGTTGCAGTTGCTACCTACCGGCTTCGCAGAAGCGATCCGTAACGGGATTTTAAACGGGAGAGGAACAAGCACGGATCCATTCCTTCCTTGAGACCCTTAAGCAGACCTTAATTGTTAGCATTTTTAAATTATTATTTTTATTTATTTATTTTTTTAAAAAAACCCTGCACCGTTCCGTCTCGGTCTTCAGAGGATCTCGCAAACTGTAAGTGGTCCAGGTACTCAAATATTTAGGCTTTTCCTTTGCTCATCACATTGTTGGCTTGGGTGGCAAGCAGCTTGGAAACGGTGACCCAAAGGGGAGTTTTGAGGTTTGCTTTATTTTTATTTTTTTCTGTTCTTGCGAAGAGTGCGCGGGAGGGAGAAAGGAAGAAATAGAAAACAGGCGGGAGGTAATTGCCAGTGGCTTCATCTAAATCCCTGTAAATAGGAGCTTAGGACAACCCCCCCCCCCCCCATATAGACACCGATCTCTAGAAGAAGATGCAGATCTGGCAAAGTTGTTTAGACTCGCATCGATGCAACCCCGGGGTGTGAAAGAAGACTGTCGAATGGATGTTCCTCGTCTTCCTCATATTTGGCTTCCGCCCCCCCCCCCCCCACAATGGTCAGAGGCATTTGGATGAGAAAGGAGAGATTGAGACACGTATCTAGATACTGGGCTTGTGTGCCATATGTTGGTACTTAGAAGCTTAAAGCAGCGTGTTTCGGTTATCTCTTCTCCGCCCCCACTCCTTTTTTGTGTGGAGTGCTTAGAAATAATCTTTGTAAAGTCCCCCCCCCCTTTTGTGTGCTGTGCTTTTGGGTGGTTTGGAGTTTGTTTGTGTGTGAAATTGAGAGATTGGGGGGGGGGAGGTACCCACAACAAATTGCCCTGAGCTTGTTTTAAGATGTGACACCCAAATGATCTGGCATTTCAAAACAGCAACCAAAAAAACCCCCATACACATCCCGAAGAAAACATCAAAAGAGTGTAGGTTAATAATTTGCATTTTGGCAATCCTTTTTATTTTTTATTTTAAGGAACTGATGTCAGATGAAAGATTCTGACATTCCCAGGCACTTTCCCCCAGAAGCATCCAAAGAAAATGCCAATGCTGTGTTGTTTTGCAGTAGAAAGAGTTTGCATGAAAAGATCATTCTCCGCAAGGTCATCCAACTCGTTGTGATTATTTGTTTAAACACACACACACACACACACACTGCTTAGTGAGGTTGCTTCCTTTGGCATTCTTGCTTTGGAGTGATCGATCGCCTCTTCCTAGCGGCACGCGACTGCTGCACGTGCAGCATATTTTAAGGAACTGAGGCTGGCATTGTAATCTATATATTCAATGTGTGCGAGAGACCGTGCGCTTGTTTGTGCGTGAACAGAGGTGTGAGAGACGGGGAGCCCTTCACCAGTGCTGCAACTGCTTGGTGGGTGTTGGAGAGAGAGCGTGGGGGGGGGGAGGGAAATCTTCATGAAGTGCCATATGGGAGACAGGAGAGGGAAGGGGCTTTTGGAGGGGAAGTGAGGGTGGTTTTGAGAGAAGAGGGAATCAAAACATCAGGGAGAAGCAGGTTGAGGCAGATCTGAAGCACACACACACACACAGCCCAGCTCACTGCAGTGTTACACCTGATGGAGACTGCGGCGTTCTTTCCTCGGAATCTTGTGGCTTCCGTTGGAATTTCCTTCAAGGGATCTGTTTTCTGGCTTGCTTGACTTCAGTGCCAATGCCTAGCTCCTTGAGGCAGTGCTGTTAACATGGGAGTGCTTATTGAGGAAAGAAGCAGTGAAGAGTCTAAAAAATAAAAATACATGGATACACGTAGTGCAGTGTGGCTGCACCCCTGCTGTCATCATTGGGAAGATGCACGTTTTCCTTAGGGATTATCTCCACTGCAAGGAATTTCTTTTTAGCGAGTTTGGCTCGAGCAAGAACAATTTGAGGCAGCGCTGAGGTCGTTGCATGTGATTGTTTGGCCCGCAACATCCGAAACCAAAGGCTGCGTCTAGGAATCTAATTGACCCATATCTGTAGGGTTAAAGATAGGTGGGGCGGGGAGAAGGTGTCACTTCGGGGAATGCCCACACACTTCCTGACAGTAGGATATGGTGTGATGTTTGTGGGAAGACCCATTGGCAGAGGGATTCGCAGCCAAGTTTAGTCAGTGGGTGCATTTGAGTAAAATCAAGTCCTTTGCTGTTGCTCCCAAATGAGGCTGGTTCTCCACCATCCAAAAACAAAACAAACAAAAATGTATACACACTGTGTTCCATGCTTCCTTTGTATCCCTTTCTGAAGTATTCATTTTGGCTATTTACACTGGCCAGATTCTATAGCCTGTATTCCTCCTTGCATACAGTGTTTCTTTTTAACCCTGCGTCAACCTTGAGCACCATCTCCATGCACATACCTAGCTCTTCTTAAAGTTTGCTCTTTGCTCATACTACTGTATTAAAACAAAAAACAAAAAACCCTGCAACCTCCCCCCCTTTTCCTTGATGAATGCTAGGTCCCCTTGCGGTTTTCTTGTATGGACAGATAAAATACCCTGCTTTTCACTTTTTTGCTACGTCAAGGCTATCTTTGTGCAAGCTGACCTGAAACACCTTGGCTGGGAGGTCCCCTGCTCCCACCAACTTCCTCTATTCCCTTTTTGCTGCCTAACATGAATCATCTCCATCTAACAGAACTCAGTCCTATCCTATTCCCCCCTCCTCCGCCCATCTTATACCCATGGCGTTTCTCCCTCCATGTTTGTTTGTGACATGGTGGGCATTCTCATTCTACAAAAGCATGCTGCTAAATTTCTATATAGCCTGGTGAACTCCTTTTAATTAATGGTCTTTTAATCCCAGGACATCCCACCCTAAGGAGCAGGTTTGAGGAACAGAAAGTGGCAGGGAGCACACAATGCTAACCTTACATAACTGCAATAAGGGAGCTGTAGGATAGACTCCTCCTGGAGATAAAGTGATGGAAACAAGAAGATGGACAGACAGGTTGCAGGGCTGGTGAGCACAACAATTTTTTGGTGGCTGCAAAGAATTTGGATATGAAACTACCAAAGCAGCAATAATTGCTATTAAATGTGCCTTTTTAAGCTTCTGCGCACCCAGTCAACTAGAATACTTTCTTCACCGTCGACCTCATTGACCTTGCTTTTATCTGCTGCTTTAGCCTTCTCTTAAGAGCATCGCTCTCAAGTTGTCAATCCCTCTGTTGGAGTTGTTCCCATCAGATAACTGATTTGGGGGACAGGGAGAGCAGCATTTACATGGCATGCAGTTCACCCCTCCCTTAGAGACAGAGCCCACCCCTCAACGTGAAGCAGTGGGAGACTGGTGCTTTGAATAGGGTTGCTTCCAGTCCGCCCCTTTCATATAGTCGAAGAAAACAAAAAAAACAAGTTCCAGACTAGAATGTCGAGGGCGTGGCTAGGAAGTGTCTCCCCCCACCCCTTTTAAACTTTGTCAGGTTGCATCACTTTGAGATGAAACCAATACAGGGCTTACATAGGCATGGCACAGAGTAATTTCTTCGCAGCATCTGCAAGGAGTGGCGACAACCCTTTTCAGTTTGGAAGTACCAAAGTCGCCTCCTGCATCCACCGCAGCAGCAGCAATAGAGGCAGCAGCAGGGACTGCTCTGTTCTTTTGGCAGCCACTGCAGAGCAATGGTGTGTGAACACACCAGGCTGCCTTTCAGTGTTGCTGCTGCTGCACCAGGGGTTGACTCACTCTGCAGCATTCCCTCCCTCCCACCCGACAAAGTAATTTCCCTTTTGTGATGCTCCAGTTTGTTGGGCATACGCTGTTATCTGAATTAACCCGTCTTCCACACAGCAAACCTGCCAAGCGTTGCTTTACATGAAGATGCAATAAAAGAGTTGCAATATTTAACCCCCCCCTCCTCCTGCCATTCTCACAGGGGAAGGGAAGCCCGTCCATTTTTAGTAGTATTCTCTGATAGTCTCTCCCCCCCCCCCCCAATCTCATCTCCAGTTCAGAGGGAGAAACATTTAGAGAACCTTTCAGATAAGGTGTTTGGATTATGATGCACTTTTCTAGATGATATATTGAGCCAAAACAGCATTTTCATTGCATGCAATTTTCAGTTGGGGTATCCTGAATTCTTCACTATAGTCTTCATGTATAGTCTTTAAGAGACGCCTGTCCTTTATGCAAAGGAACGAGAAGTGAAAACGGCATTGGAGTGTTAAAGCAGCACTATTACGAAGCCTTAACAACAGAAAGCAATCTAAAAGGCGAGAAGCTGGACTGCATCGGTATAAAATGGAATCGTGACCAAAATTGCTGTGGTTTGTAGCACAGTCGTTTTTCATCTGTAGCTAACTTTAGAGTTACATAACCGTCTTTACGGCCTTAATGTGGGCACACGGCTCCTTTGCGCTTGCAAAGATGAAATGAACTCCGCAGTGTCGGTTCAAACCGAGGAAGAAAAGGCATTAACCAAGAAATCATATATTATTTACCCTAATGGAATAAGATTTCATTGGATACCATCATATCTAGGAAGCGATCCTAAAACATTTTAAGTCACTAGTGAGAGAAGAAGAGGGAGAGCAAAACATCACTTTAACCATTTTCCACAATAAGGCCTGCCTGCCCGGTTTGAGTAAATGTGGCAGTAGTTTGTGAAAATGACTATGGGGGAGGGCCTGCCTGAGGGAGATATGTAGACTGTCGGATCTTTTACTGTTCGATTAAAAATACGCCGCTCTAGGAACGTATCGTATGCATTGGCCTCTTAAAAATATGTGATTTATGAATTACATTGTGTTTTTTTAAGCTATATGCATTGAAATCACTGGTAACTGTTTGACAGGGCTGTGTGCAGCCGTGATACATCTGTGAGGGGCTGCGTTGGGGACCTTTATGAGACATCAAATGGTTGAGGAAACTTCAGAACATTTGGACAGCTCAGTGCCACGTTGGGTTTTTTTGTTTTTGTTTAAGTTGTTTGGAAGTTTTCTAATACACAAGACATAAACTCAGCCACGAATTTTTCAGGGCGCTTGGCTTTTCCTCTTCTCTGAAGTGTTGTGTAATCTCATCGCTGCTGAAGTAAAATGTTAGAGATGTCCGTTAATATAAACCTACAGAAATCGTGCTGCATTGTCTCATGGATGCTTATTTGGCCCACGGTGACTAGTGCCACCTCTTGTACATGAATGACGTGTGGGTTTAGACACATGGAGCAGTGTTCGCAGTACCATAGTCTTTGTTTTAGAATCATTTAATTCTTGCAGCCTGCCTTCCTGATCGGGCAACCTTATTATCCCCGTTTTCCAATTGTTTCTTGTAGGTTAGGAAGTTTGGGACCATTGAAGTGAATTCTTTTTCTTACTATTGACACACACACACCCTCCACATCACTTTGATGGTGATGGAAGGCTGAAATACAGAATTATATTCATACATACACACACACACACACACACACACACACACCCCTCATTGCATCCTCAGATTTCTGGATCATGGTGGCTACAGCTGACACAACACCCCCTCTTCACTTTATTAGCTGCTCCCTCCCCTCAGTCCCATGACGGTTATCCTCCATCTTTTCCTCAGGACCCTAATTTTCAAACTACTTTGTTCTTTTTCCTTTTCCCAGTCTGGCCAGCGCTCTTACCTTTTTTTGACAAGCTTTTGCAGCTTTTTCTGGCACTGGGCCCTGTGAAGTTTTGCCGCAGTTGCTTTTCTCATCCCTAAACTCCCACTCCCACACCACCCATTTATGAATGGAACTGCTCCCGCTCCCTCACAATTTTTTTTTTTTGTGTGTGTGTGTTTGTCTCCTTCACTGTCTAAATTTAAATTGTAAGTTCATTGGGGCGGAGACCTGTGGTTTTTGCTTGTGTTACTCAGGAAAAGGCTATATACCTGGGTGGTACTACATAAATTAACTGAAATAATGGTCCTGCAATTAAAGAAATAGTCCTGCAATTAAATGACTTGTGATGGCAGAACATGAGCTTCTTCTAGGACTCCTAAGGGCATTATGGTGCAGGTCACCGTTATTGTTGCAGATAATACAATATAAAGCCTCAAGGAGTCGTAATAAACCAGGAACGCTTACGAATCATTCAGTGAGCTAAGGTGCGTCGCACGCTCAATATGCAACTCCAGGCAAATGATGCTTCTTGAAGAAGACTCTCCACTTCTGCTGCTTATTAGTACTCTGCTCCAAATACTGAACCAGACCTCACTGGACACATGAAGGGAGGGTTTTGGTTTAACTTCAGAGGCTGCACTATTGTACAATAGAACCATTTGGTAAGACTTATCCCTGTTAGCACCATTTGAGACTATGAGAATTGCAGCCCTGCGAGAGGGTCTTTAACAAGTCTCAGCACCCTTAACAAACTACAGCTCCCAGAATTCTTTGGGGGGGGGAAATGTATGCTGCAAACGTGGCCAAGCTTTTTGCTACCTGCAGCATAAAGTAATACAGTACAGGGGGGAAAATGTTCCATCATTTTCTGCTTCTGAACTGGCACAGTTTGCCTGTAATATATCATAATTAATTAACTATTGAATTTATATACTGCCCTATACCTGGAGGTCTCAGGTCGGTTCACAAAGATATGTCCCTTGAACATTAAAAACATGGCCCAAGCAATTGATCTACCCGTTCATAACATAATTATAGACTGCAGACCTAGGCCTTTCCCCCACTAAATTACACTATGATCAGAACTGAATCATATCCCTTTCAACAGTTATGGCTTCTCCCAAAGAATCCTGGGAGCTGTAGTCAACAAACTGAGAGTTATTAGGAGACCCCTGTTCTAGGGTTGCCATACGTCCGGAATTTCCTAGACATAGATCTGATCTGATACCGAACGTAACTGGAATACTGCAGTCTGAATGTGGTATCTGGGCGGAAGTAGCTGAAATGACTGGGAAAATCCAGATAGCCCATGTCGGGAGTGTAGGTTTTGGCGACTTTCACTCCCCGGCCCCCCAAAAAGCTAAACTCTTTGAAATATGGCAACCCTCCCTATTCCCTTGCAGAGACTCAGTCCTCAAGAGAGAATTGGGATCTATGATGTGGGTTCTCTCCACCCATCTCACCACTGTCAGGAAGTTATAAAAACTTTGGGGGGGGGTACTTCAGGGGAGGGACACCCCCCCCCCCGGCTCCAGTTCCATTTCCTGCTTCCCCACCAGTAGGACGTTTCTTGCCTGGAACACCCTTTTTCCAGCTCTCCATAGTAGGCCTCCATTCCCTCCCTCCTCTTGGATTTAATTTTCTAGACCTCTTTCCGGGCCCACTGCCTTTCTGAAGAAGGGGTTTCCCTTCTCAGGAGGAGAGTTCGTTTTCTGGGAGATGGAGCTTTCTCCAGACTCACCAGAGGAATCCGTGGGAACCCCAGCTGCCTGGGAATCCCTTGTCCTATGTCTGGATTTTCCCAGACATTACCAGGATTTCAGAGGTGGTATTGACGTCCGGGGGGTGGGGGTGGGGAGATTTCTGAAAGGCATCGCATTGTTCATCAATTTTTTTTTGGGGGGGGGACGTTTCTGTAAAAAACAAACAAACAAAAAACTTTGGGATCTTCCTAAAAAACACACACACAAAAAACCCCACTCAACAACTTTTGGGGTTTTAAAACATGGCAACCCTATCCTTGAATTTAGCAGCAGCCCAGATGCAGATCCAACATCTCCAGCACTTCTGGAGGTTCTGGTAAATCGGGAATGTGGGGAAAGACCATGCCTATGCATCCCTCCAGGATGCCTCCAGTTGCCCCTGGGTGGATTGCCTGGCTAGGATAGACTTTGGGCCTTCACACACACACCCCATCCTACTTGCCACAGACCCATGACGGCGGCAGTGGGGGATTGGGGGGCTTCAAGAAAAGCATCCATGGTTCAAGCTGGGTTGGGAAGCGGCACAATGGCAGGATGCCAGGAAGGAGGAAGAGGAGGAGGAGAGCTGATCCCCTCGAGATCTAACCCCTCCTTCAACAGGGCTTCATCCACCCATGGAGGAGGGTGAGCTGTCCCCGGATGAGGAGGAGGAAGGGGAGAATAAATTATGAAAAATCAAATGTAGGGTGGGGGAAGCAACGGCGGCACTCCTGAAAGCATGGAGCACGTTGCCATGCTCAACTCAGGAGGGAAGAGCAACAACAGAAACACAGTGCGGGGCTCGAACCCACAACCCCAAGATTAAGAGACCACGAATGTGTGGAAACAACTGGGGGTTGTGTGGTTAGATAAGGGAGAGGAGGTGTCTCCCCAATTGGATTAGTGAGAAGCAAACCTACATAATTCCAGGCTTCCAGAGTGTTGGCACTCAGGATAACAACAGACAAAAGTTCAACCCCCTCCCCCTCTTTTTGTTTTTTGGGAGTTTTAAAAATTCAATTATATTTTCTTAAAATAATTTTAATAAATTCATCTTCGCTGTTCTGCATTTTTTATGACACCCCAGCCTCCCTGCTGTAGTCTTAAGTGCATCGTCACAACATTTTTGGCTGTGGTCCTCAATGGCTTGTTATAGCGGGTCAATTAAAAAAATAGTAGCAAATTTACCCTTAATATACACGATTTCTTCAGTTTCCTTCCTCCCGAGTGACGTTCCTCAGTAATTTGTTCTAGCACTTGATTATCCTTTCTGATAAAAATGTACTTAACTTCTGTTTCATTAACGATCATGGAGCCAGCTGGTCCCCAAAGTGCTGTTTTAATTAAACTTAAGCAAATAGTTCTTAAGCAGAATTCCTGTTAAGCATTTATATCTCAGTTTCCAATATTTTGCAACATAATTTTTTTTCCACGGCAGCATGTTATTGGCAGCGAAGACGTCTTCCAGTGATGCCGTAGCAAAACATTTCTTGGAAAAAGAAACGGAAAGCTCTATATTAAATGTTATACCTGAAAGGCTATTTCCTCTGAGTAATAGGACTGAGAGAGTATCTTTTCATTTGAGGAACATTTTTATGCAGGCCAAATTAATTTTAAACAAGAACATCTCGTTCATAAAAGCTCATAATTAAGAATATGGGTTGCTTGCAATCTGTCGAGCTTTTCTTGAAAATAATGGCCTCTGCCTGACTCTTAAAAACTGTCTACACTCAAGCAGACAATATCGGCTAAATGTGAGGTAACTCATTACACCTGTGTCTACTTGATCTCACCACACATACTATTACAAGTTATACTTTAAAATTAAAAACAACAATAAGAATTACCTCTTACAATAAGGCGCCATTTAATTGATACCTGAGGTAGGAGGCACCAATTATATTTGGCAGTTGTAACGAAATGTATTTTGCTGCCGATGTAACTGGGAAAACTGGCCCTATTAAGAAATTAATTTAGGCATCACGGATCACATGAGTCTCCTGTCAAGAGCACTTCTGTACACTTCAGATCTGTTGGTGGAAAATAACCTTAGGATCTGAATAGATAAGGACATAGAACAGTATTAATCAAACTGCCTCCCACCGGCTATATTGGGCTACAGCTTTCATCATCCTTGACTAGGACTGATGGGCATTGTAGTCTGAAACCTAGGGAGGGCACCAGGTTGGGGCAGGCTGATATAGAAGCACGAAAGCTCAGAGGTAGAGCACTTGTTTGTACGCAGATGTCCAATGGCTTGGTTCCCATCATATCCAGGTAGGTCTGGAAAGGCCTGAAGCCCTAGTGTGGGGTTTGCCAACCTGGCAGGTGCACTGACACTCAGCACGAGCCCCAGACTGAGCTTCCATTTTTTATTTTTGGAAGTAAGTGTCTAGCTCTCCTAGAAAGAAAAGTTATGCAACAAAATGTAACGATGTTGCTTGCCCAGAGCTGGAAAGATGATAAGATACCTATGAGGGTGGACTGGCAGATGAAATGATTGGACTATGCAGAGATGGCAAGATTAACCGGGAAAATCAGAAATCAGGAGGATCAAAACTTCAACAGGGAATGGTAGAAATGCAGATTGGATTTGAAAGACCACTGGAAACACTTGAACACTTTGGCAGGCTTTGAATAACTCTTGCAATGGTACATAGACTTTGGATATAATTGAGGACTGTAAACTAGATGGACTTATAATATGCAGTTGAAAAAATTACCTAAAGAACTCACGGAGGGGAGGGGAGAAGTCCTAGGATTCGAAAGAATCTTGCGTAAAATTCTAATATTTGCAAGAGTATTATTTATGTGAATGAACTTGTAAAATCAAATAATTTTTTAAAAAGAAAAGTTATGCAACAAAATGTGCCAGTACCTTAAGTGCCATAGACAGGGTGGGTACACATTCTGCACTAACCAATAGACCAAATAGACCAAATGTCTATTGGACATTTCTGCAGAAAGTTAAGAGCACAAAACTCAGAGGCAGTTGTAATGCTTTAGTACTCAGCACACAGCTGAGGGAGGTTGATCACTCCCATTTGAGAGGGGAGCTTTCCCAGAGCAGGAAGCTGGATGGAGGAGAAGGCTGGCGTATATTTGATTGAGCACGTTATTTGTTTCCACATTATTTCATTTAATCCCTTTACAGAATAGAACACAGTTAGCTTGCTTTGGTATGTTTTATTCCGAAGTAGCTTGCTTGAAATAAATGAGATTTCCTCCCTGCTGAGGGAAAAAATTGTGACATTGAATAATTGCACTCCCTGCTCCACCTGTTTTTCCATGTTCCCCACTTACTGATCTGCCTGTCATCACTGGCATGCTCTTTTATTAATATACAGTAACCATAAAACAAAAATATAAAATGTAAAATGAATCAGCAAATACAACTGTAAAATACTTAGACACCTTGCCGTGGCAGCAAGTTAACATTCTTTATACACTGTAACGTAAGGATATATTTGTTATCAAGGTTGGCAAAAAGTTTTGTATGCATATATGTTTTGTTGAGAGTTGTGAATCTGCAGATAATTGTTGCATATCCTGGGGTCCTGAAGAACTGTTGTTTTCCCTTCCCTTTCGTAAAAAATGTGTTTGGAATCACTGTAGTCTGCATTTTGTTTTCCCCTAGCAACTAGGTTTCTATTTTTCCCCGTGGTGGATTCATCTGATATCAAGTAGTCATTAGAAGTTGTTTTTTTTTTTTTTTTTGCAAAAATCCCTTCTCCAAATGGTTAGTGCAGAATGTGAAAACTTTGCAAAGATGCTTAAGTATGTCTCCTGCAGTACAGGAGCTAAAAACCAAGCACTCACTAAGAATCCACTGTATAGTTCAACTTACAGTACAGTAGTATAAATGTCTACTGTATTCAGTAGTAAATCTATTTGTATTTAATAGGCTTTACTGCCTGGTAAAGGGACCCAGGTGGCGCTGTGGGTTAAACCACAGAGTCTAGGGCTTGCTGATCAAAAGGTCGGCGGTTCGAATCCTTGCCACGGGGTGAGCTCCCGTTGCTCGGTCCCAGCTCCTGCCCACCTAGCAGTTCGAAAGCACATCAAAGTGCAAGTAGATAAATAGGGACCGCTCCAGCGGGAAGGTAAACGGCGTTTCCGTGCGCTGCTCTGGTTCGCCAGAAGCGGCTTTGTCATGCTGGCCACATGACCCAGAAGCTGTCTGTGGACAAACGCCGGCTCCTTCGGCCTATAGAGCGAGATGAGCGCCGCAACCCCAGAGTCGGACACAACTGGACCTGATGGTCAGGGGTCCCTTTACCTTTTACCTTTACTGCCTGGTAAGTGGATACAGAATGGCAACATAGTCCTTGGTTTAGGGTTGGCATTGGGGGATAACAGGATTGTTGTCTCTTTGATAGCTGTGAGGCAGGCAGAAATTCAATAGTTTAATCCATTTCCTTTATGGAAATACAATATTGGAAAATCTTCAGGATCCACCTGCCTGCTTCTCTGGTTGTTTGGTCTGCTGCCTGCCGGGAACTTGGAGCAGGCAGCTACTTGAGAGACTTTTAAAAATATGTATGTCTTTTGGGTGGAGCAATGAGTGCGGGAATTGCATGCCTCTTATTTTGCTGCCTGCCGGCCATGTAGAGCTTTATGGAAATATGGGGATCTTACTATTGCTGCTGTGTTTGTTTTCCTTCCTGCAGGCATTGGAACAAACAACTGCTTGAGAGAGGGTGCAAGCGGGTGGGATATGGCAATCCTCATTATTCTCACCATCATAATAATTATTACCTTTCCCCTGCTTGTTCCCAAGATGTTTAGGAGAGGACACTGCAGAGATAACACCATCACCCTTTCTCTTATTGTTCCAGGTTAATTTTTTGGGGTGGGGTGGCATTTCAGAGGCATCACTAATATCCAGTGCTTTTGGGGGGGGATACGCAGGGGTACGCATACCCCTAAACATTTTGTGAATCTAAGTTTGGCCTCATTGAGGGGCAGTATTTCAATATGAGTAGGAAAATGAGAGTACACTTATTTTTTTTTAATAGAAAAAAAGCACTGCTCGCAGTATCTGAACTAGCAGTAACTGACCAGGAACGAGACCTTGGGACCATTGCTTGATGAAAGTAGCAATCCAGTGCACAGCATGTGTGGAAAAGGCACATTCCGTGCTAGGGATCATTAGGAAAGGAATTGAGAATAAAGCTGCCAATATCATCATGCTGTTATAGACATACATAGATTGACTGCAGCCATCCAATGGTTGTTTACTCAGAAGTCAATGCCCCTTAGTTCAATTTGACTTTTTTCTCCAGGTCTTCTTCTTCTTCTTCTTCTTCTTCTTCTTCTTCTTCTTCTTCTTCTTCCATCACTCTTAGCCGAGTAAGATTGTCTTCCATAAACATGGTCTTAACAGTGAGTCCGTAAGTAACACAGTCCATAAGTGACTGTGGAGGCCAATTCTGGATCCACATGTCCTTCCACAGTGGAGACATAGGTTTCTGGGCGTGAGTTGATCATGGTGAGGGTTTGCCAAATGTGCCTTCCCCTTAGCGCATCTTAGAGACCAACAAAGTTTGTTCTTGGTATGAGCTTTCGTGTGCATGCACACTTCTTCAGATACAAAAGCTCATACCAAGAACAAACTTTGTTGGTCTCTAAGGTGCTACTGGAAGGAACTTTTTATTTTATTTTGTTTTGACTATGGCAGACCGACACGGCTACCTACCTGTAATTGGTAAAGGCTGTTCTCCAATATGAGCACTCGCAGGCCAGTGTTTCTTAGTTGTCGAGGCTTATATTGCATTTTTAAATATTTGACTTGAGAGAGTCTTTAAACCTCTTTTGTTGACCACCAGCATTACGCTTTCCATTCTTGAGTTGGGAATAGAGTACTGGTAGTTGTTTTGGAAGACGATAATCAGGCATCAGAACAACTTGACCAGTCCAACAAAGTTGAATTTGAAGAATCATTGCTTTGACACTGGTGGTCTTTGCTTCTTCCTGTACATTGGCATTAGTTCGCTTGTCTTCCCAAGTGATATGTAAAATTTTTCGGAGGCAAGGTTGATGGAATCTTTTGAGGCACATGGAGGATTGCAGACTCAGAAATAAGTTGTCTGCATACTTGAATGGATTTAATCAGTAGATCAACCCATCAAATGTAATAAAATAAACAAATCTAATAAATTTCTATTAATAATAATAAAAAAGTATACAAAACAGTTCTTATGCTGAGCTGTGCTTCAAAATAACAGGTTGAATGCTGCAATAAGAGCCACAGTTCTTTAGCTAGTAAATTTCTGCAGTCCCTCTTGTTACATATGCATGCCATCTTCCTAGGGGTTTTCAGGCTAAGCCGGCCACTTCTGTGAGGCTCTATGACAATCCTTTCTAACTCTGAATAAATTTGTTTAGCAAAATTGAAAGCCAGTTCAGGCTCTCTGTGTCTCTCTCAACATCTGAGCACATGCATATATTTTAAAAGTGCTTCTGCATTCCTTGGAAAAAAAATGTCCACCAATTTGATTAGTACTTTAAGATGTCAAATTGTAGGTGGTGTCAGATGCTTGCTAGGCTACAGCTGAGAAAAGCACTGATCTGAATTAGGTGCTGAATCTTTTGGTTTTCTATGTTATGATTTAAAAGGACCAGCTGAGTCTGGGAGTATCCCCTTTTACCTTAATTGATTAGTTTGAAATAAATGCCATCCCCGAGGGTCACATTAGCCATTACACATTTGATCTGTGGTCCAGAGTGGAAAATCCTTCAGGGACCCAGGGAAAACCAAAGAGGCCTAAGGCAAAAGATGGTTTTATTAAAATGATTCTTGTAGGAACTGGAAGAGTGAGACCTACCAGTATCATTCATAGCTGCCTAAGCCGGTTGTGGGGGTAAAAAAACACCCTGAGTCCTGAGTCAAACCTGGATTGGAACTATTCATAATTATCTTATGTAAGGAATTCTTGGGAAAACATGAGAGTAATTCTTTAAACATTGCAAGGATCTCTCACGTTTTTGTTTTATAAAAATGAGCAACTGACCTGGATAGGATGAGGGGTACAAAATTATGACTAGGACTGCTGTGGGATCAGGAAGATTAATTTTCCTTTCCTGGGCAAATTTCCTCAGTCTACTATACACTGTCCTCCTTGGGCTGCTATTGCTCCATGGGACTAAGACGAACTTTTGGTAATGGGAGTGATTTTAATTCACAAGTAACTTCTAAATACAGCCATACCTTGGTTTTGGAACAGCTTAGTTTCCGAAGGTTTTGGCTCCCGAACATCGCAAACCCAGAAGTGACTGTTCCGGTTTGCAAACTATTTTTGGAAGCTGAATGTCCGACGGGGCTTCCGATTGGCTGCAGGAGCTTCCTGCAGCCAATCAGAAGCCGCGCTTTGGTTTTCGAACGTTTTGGACGTTAAACGGACTTCTGGAATGGGTTCCGTTTGACTTCCAAGGTATGACTGTATATGAGATGATGATTGATGAGAGGTGGTGATGAGGGAGGCGTGAGTTCCTTCACCTTCTGCTTTAGAAAGATTCACCAAGGAGCAGTTGAAAAAGTAGCCCCAGGTCCAACTTTTATGATTCCTTAGGAATTCTGGTTGTGAGCATGACAGTTTGGTTGGCAGGCCAGAGGATGCTTTGGTTAGCAGGCCAACCAGATGCTTGTGAGAAGCCCAAAAGCAGGACTCGAGCATAACATCACTCTCCCCACTTGCGATTCCTAGCAGCGCTCAAAACGAACCAGGCGCCGGTCGCATTTTGCAACAGGCAACCAGCCTTTTGAGAGGAAGTGGAGATGTCAGGTCGTCGGGTTTCGCAACTAACATCTCCATCTGGCTGGCTGGCACTGCTGCCATGCTGTGCCAGTCAGCTGGCTTGCGGGGCAGCAGGGCACCTAAAGAAATGCCTCTTTTGGTGCTGTGGTGCCTGGCAAATCAGCTGATTTGCGGGGCACTTAGGCATTCCATTGTGGCCATTGAAGACTAGGATTAAGATGCTATTTGGCGACCAGCTTTTATATCTCAGTTTCTAACACTGATTCCTAGTAACTGGCATTCAGAGGCATGCTAGCACTAATAGGATAGGTTAAATTATATTTGAGAGGAAGTTATAGATGGGCAAAGCAACTGATGTGTTGGGTATGATTTTGTAGGCTCACATATGTACCGGTGAGTTAAGTAAAAGATGATACTTAGCAACCTTGCTGTGTTTCGGGGGGGGGGGGGAGGGGAATGCATGCAAGGGATTTTGCCAAGTACCCTATGCAGTCTACTGTCATGATGCCCTGCACAGACTTAGATTCACAGTTGTTTATTAAATTGTAAATGCTTGAGGATATACGTGGCTTGAACATGTTTCATAGAATCACAGAACTGTAGAGTTGTAGGACAGTCCTATATGAAATAGCTGTTTGGTAGCATCTGATACATATTGAAATGTTCTTTTCAACATACTTAGGCTTATCTCCACCGAAGTGACACTCTGCGTGAAGTGAGGTTACACGGAACCAGGCAGAGGGCCTTCTCAGTAGTGTCTTCCTTGTGGAATGCCCTCCTGTCTAATAAAAATAATTTTATTATTTATACCCCACCCATCTGGCTGGGTTTCCCCAGCCACTCAGGGAGATAAATAACTACAGGACCTTTGTAGACACCTGAAGGCAGTCCTGTACTGGGAAGCTAGAGAGGAGAGAGGAGAGGGAGAGAGATTTTATTAAGTTTTCAATTTTACATCTCAAAATAAAAATCTTACATAGTACCGTACATTCAGTAACTTCCTTCCTTCCCCTTCCATGGTTCATTTAGTTTATCCACCATTCCTGCATATTTTACTATAACCATTTTATTCAGTTCTCCTATCTTACATCACTCGAGTGTTTATTATACCGTTGAATTTTCCTTAATGCTGCCAGTGTTTTCAACTGTGCACAATCATTTTCCATATACTCAGCAAAAAATAAAATAATAATTTAAAAAAATTCCACTCCTCTTTAAATGTATGTTCTTCTTGCTCTCTTATTCTATAGGTTACACCAGCTACTTCCACATATTCTATCATCTTAAGTTGCCATCCTTACCTGGGACCTCCCTCACTTTCCATTTTTGGGCTAACGAAACTCAGGCTCAGGGCCGTCTCGTCATAGGGGCTGGATGGCACGGTGCACCAGGGCGCCCGGCCCCCCAGGGGCGCCCCCGTGAGCCTGCCAGCATACCAGGCGCCCCCTCCCCAACCCGCGCCCGCCCCCATGGCCGGGTGGGCGGGCGGGCGCTCGCGCGCCGGCGGGCGAGTTGCAAGCCGGCTACCCGCTGGAGCACTGGGAAGGGCGTGCAAAGCCCCGCGCCGCTCCAGTGCCACGCCCTTCATCCCCCGCTCGCCCACCTCCCTCCCGCGCTGGCCACCCCTCGGGGGATGAGGGGCGTGGTGCTGGAGCGGCGCGGGGCTTTGCGCGCCCTTCCCAGCGCTCCATCTGCGGCTCCGGAGGGCGGCCGGCTTGCAGCGCCACGCCCCTCATCTCCCGCTTGCCCACCCCCCCTCCCGAGGGGCGGCCAACACGGGAGGGAGGTGGGTGGAGAGGCGGCCCACCGGGGGCGCCGAGGGATTGTCGCGCCAGGGCGGCCGATCCCTTTAAGATGGCCCTGCTCAGGCTGCTGTTGTTGCATACATAAATACCCCCCCCCCCCGGTCACCTGTGGACCTCTGTCTGAACGATTCCTAGCAAAAATGCCTCCGATCTTTTTGGGAAACTTGTTTTAAACATTTTAATCTCGCGAATCATTTCCCAATATTCTTTAACCTTTTTACATGCCCACCACATATGAAAAATGTTCCCTCCCTGTATTGGGAAGCTTTTAATGTGTGATGTTCAGTTGTGTTTTGGTATATTCTATTGGAAGACACCCAGAGTGGCTGGGGCTACCCAATCATGTGTGTGGGGTACAATCAACAGATTATCAGTAACCTAATCACATATATTAGACTGTGGTTTGTCAGCACATAGCATTTTAAAAAACGTTATCTTTGTTTCCCTAGCTTTGAAGTTTGATAGCTATCTTGATTTATATGAACTGCTAGAATAGCAGGAGGGTATTGATTTCTCTGTGGTGCTGCCCTTGATTTCTTTGGGGAGAAGTAAAACGAGAGCACTGATTTCCCCCAAAACAGCTCTCCGTTGAGAAGTAACAACTTTATGTGTGCTCTCCCATTTTTCTCTGTGGAGGCGTGGGGGGGAATGTGCATCTGGTTCCCAAAAGGCAATGCTTCTTTCAGGAACAAGGTAATAACTACTCTGGAATGTGCTGTACTAAAAGGTGGGGGGGGGCAGGGGAGACTGTACAGGAATGCCTAAACTACAACTGAATTTCTTGCGTAGCAGATCACAGAAACAGACCTGGGAACTGCTCTCTGTTTATCCACCTAACCAAATATTCTCCATGTTGACTGGCAGTGACTTTCCAGGGCTTCTCGGACAGAGAGTCCATCCCTGCTACCAGATCCTTTAAACTGGAGATGGCGGGAATTGAACCTGGGACGTGCAGAGCGTGTGCTCAGTCATTGAGCTATACTGCCTCTCTATATGGTCCACTTTATGGAGTTCTACCCACACAATTGATTTCTAGTGGCTTTGCGGGTGGCGCTGTGGTCCAAACCACTGAGCCTCTCGGGCTTGCTGATCGGAAGGTCGGCGGTTCAAATCTGCGCAATGGGGTGAGTTCCCGTTGCTCTGTCCCAGCTCCTGCCAACCTAGCAGTTTGAAAGCACACCAGTGTAAGTAGATAACTAGGTACTGCTGTGGTGGGAAGGTAAACAGCATTTTCGTGCACTCTGGCTTCCATCATGGTCCTCTGTGCGCCAGTAGCGGTTTAGGCATGCTGGCTGCATGATCTGGAAAGCTGTCTGTGGACAATCGCCGTCTCTCGGCCAGAAAGCGAGATGAGCGCCACACCCATAGTCGCCTTTGACTGGACTTAACCGTCAAAGGTTAAGGTTAACTACTAACATGAGTTTGGCCAAACTGCGAGAGGCAGTGAAGGATAGGCGTGCTTGGCGTGCTCTGGTCCATGGGGTCACGAAGAGTCGGACACGACTGAACGACTGAACAACAACAACCGTCAAAGGGTCCTTTACCTTTTGTTTTTTTTTACCTTTATTCTGCACAGAAAGTGACTCATTACCATTCGCAATAACACATTGTTCTGAGCAATGATGGAACAATTCAAATAAGGCAGTAAGGCAGTGGGAAGGCTCCTCAGTGTAGCCAAGGTTTGTACAGCTTCATGGTTAGCAAGGGCAGAGTTTAACCACGAGTCCTGGTTCGAACAACACACTTAAGGGCTTATCCAGACATCCTTTTGCACCACACTTTTTGTGTGGTTCTTTCCCCTCCCAGCGCTTTCCCCAGGAAACTCTGCATTTTATCACTGAATTGGAGCTGATGATATTCCGTGGACAACTTTTGCTCAACGATTCAACGGTCAAACACGAGTTTTCCTCAGGAAAGCGCCAGGACAAAACAAACAAACCCCAAAAACAAAACGCTCAGACATGGAGGTTTAAAGCCCAGACCTGTACCACGAAATGTGGTACAAAATTGGATCAGGCACAAAAAGGGCCAAGAGGGAAGAAAGCAGGCCAATATCTTTCACTGGCACGAGCTCCTGTAAGCCGTCATTAATCAAGTGCTACATGGCTTCCTTAAAGCTTAAAAAAAGGAGAGTAACAGCCAGCAAATCGTCAGCTCCAGCAGACCATTCTGCACTAGTAATTAATGCTGCAGGCGAGAAAAGTTATGGCCACGATCCAGACGACAGCACAACTTGGGCCACCCACCCATTGAAGCTTTGGGTTTCTGTTCCTTGGACAGCAGGCCTTCAGCCAGAGCCGTGTTTGGAATTTGGACTTTTGCAAGCAGTTTGCGATATAGCAGAGGGGATGATGCACAGCTGAAAGAAAGAAAGAAAGAAATCAGCCCAAAGCTCTTGGGGTCCTGTAAAGTAGCATCCCTTGGATTATTGGAACTGGCGTTAAAATAAATAAAATATTATATTGCTGGAAAACTGCAATCTGCATTTTACTCCAAAACAACATTCCAGAGGATTTAAAAAGCCAAATCAATTGCATCACGCAAATTAATTCCAAAGGAACTGTTCCAATCATATAAACGTCCCATAATGTTTGATTTTCAGACATGGAAATGTGTTTTTTTTTTTTTTACAAGATATGGGACATGCAAGGCTGAAATTATTTTAAACAGTGAAGAGTTTGATCTACTGCTGGAAGAAACCACTTGCATGTCTTTTGCTGAGAGTGAGAACCCAAGGAATTTTAATACAAACCTTTTGCACTGCAAGACCCCATAATCTAACGTCATATTTTTGTGATTTTTCTTCTTCTTCCTGCGTCGTTGGGAAGGGTTGAGAAACGAGCATTGTCCGATATGCTTCGCTTGCTCCTTTTGCAGCTGCTGCAGACACTCCAAGGTGTTGTCAATATGCCTGCTTCTTGCCTCATTTGATTCTGTTGGCATTTTAAAGGCAAATCGACTCCCAATTCTCACTTTCTGAAACAATATGAGAACCGAAACACAGCTGTCTCTGAATTTTGAAATGCAGTTTTCCAGCAGTATGTGCAAAAATGCATATGCTGGTATAGTGGGAATAAAGTGCATGTATTAGTAAAAATAACATTACAATAATATATTATATTTTGCTTTGCAAAAGCATCCATTTTAGGGGCAACCGCATACACACATGTCTATATCAGGAGAAAATGCTATTGCATTTTCATGAGGATTAAAATTATAATAATTCTCAATCTCTTGTGGAAGTGTGGAGAATTTAATTTAAAACAGAAAACATGGTAACAGAGAAACTGAAATTAACTCTTATGGTTTACATCTTGGATTCTTTGTATTCTTTCTTTTTGCTCTGTGTTTCTCTAAAACCAATAGAAAATATTTTGGAAAAGAAACTGAAATGGAAAGTTTTCAATTAGGTTGGGATCATATGAGCCAACCCCTAAGGGCTGAGTTCATTATACAGTTAATCCGTTCCGGATGTCCGTTCTTAAACCGAATCCGTTCTTAAACCGGCGCGCGCTTTCCCTAATGAGGCCTCCCACCGCTGGTGCTCTTCCACCGTTCAGTTTCCATTTGTAGACCAAGGTAAAGTTCACTAACCGGAACACTACTTCTGGTTTTGCGAGTTCGTAAACTGAATCATTCGTAAACAGGACTGTTATTAAACCAAAGTAGCACTGTATATCATTTCCCAGAATGCTTTTATTACCATACATCTCCACCACATATGGTAGAAGATGCCTTCTTTCCCCTTACATTTCCAGCAGATATTATACATTAGTATTGCCATTCAAATGATATGTGTGCCCTGTCTTATGATCAATTGTGCAGGACAGGGCTTACCTGGGCCCCTCAATATTATATTAAAGTTGGCACCCCTGGTCAGGCTCTACTAGTAGATCTCTGAGTGATTTACAAGTATTTCTACCTCCCTAATTGTCAAACAACAGCAACAACTAACCCTCACCCCCCAAAAAAAAAGTTTTCTGGAGAAGGACACATCAGAGCAGTGTTTCCGAAGCTTGGGTCTCCAACTGCTTTTGGACTACAGTTCCCATCATCCCTGACCACTGGTCTTGCTAGCTAGGGATGATGGAAGTGCAGTCGGACCAGGATCCATGCAATATGCTCAAACCATCTTGCTCTGGTGAGCAACCTGGCCACTGAATTCTGCACCAGCTGAAGTTTCCGATCCGTCTTCAGAAGCAGCCCTACGTATAACGCATTGCAGTAAACTAATCTGGAGGTTACCAGAGCATAGACAACAGTAATTAGGCTATCCCTGTCAAGATAGGGGCGTAGCTGGGCCACCAGCCGAAGCTGATGGAAGGCGCACCGGGCCACTGAGGCCACCTGAGCCTCGAGCGACAGCAAAGGATCCAGGAGTACCCCCAAGCTATGAACCTTCTGCTTCAGAGGAAGTATAACCCCATCAAGAGCAGGTGATCTCCCACCTATCTGGTCTACGGAACCACCCACTAACAGTGTCTTATCTGGATTGAGCTTCAGTTTGTTGGCTTTCATCCAGTCCATTACCAAGGCAAGGCACTGGTCCAGCACTTCCACTGCCTACAAGGCTGAAGTCTGCCCATCTCTGCTGTAGCTATGACCTTTGCCTCTTGAATTCCTTCCCTAGCACAAGAGAAGGTCAAAGCAGACTGGACTAGGAGATCTCTGTATTGATTTTCACTGGCAGCATCTGGCTGCCACCTGTTTGCTCTCTCCTTAATAGCTCTGGGATTTGGCCAGTTCTGGGCTTCCCGACACCATCAGATGGAGAGCCTAAAACTCCAGATACAATTTTAGATAGAAATAATGTGTAGGCTGCTGGCATTGCCAATTCACTGGCACTGATGCCCCTGGGTGGGCTAGAAATGTTTTGTCTAGTAATTGTATATTGCTTTCTTTTGCTGCTTTCTGTTGGTTCCCGACTAGAAGACACGATGGGTTGGATCCAATGCTACTCCGACACAGAGTAGACACATTGAACTTAGTAGACATGGCTAACTTAGGCCCATTAACTGCAGTAAGTCTACTCTAAGTAGGACTAGCATTGGCTACATACAGAGAGAGAGAGAGAGATTACTGTTCAAAAGGAAAGCCTTGATTACCCATGTCTTCTTCAGCAAGCCCCATAAGGAATGAGATGCTTTATAAGGACACAGATGTGCTAAAGATATTTCCTTCTCCTGCTCTCCACATGCCCCCTGGCAGATTTTTGTAGCCTTGGCAGTCAGACAGGCTGTCATGGTAAAATCTAAAAACTACCATTTCAGTCAAGATAATGTTCTGCACCAGCTATATACTTTAGACCTGAAACAAGGATGCAAAGCCATCTCTCTTTTTTTGCGGGGAGGGGAGAATCTGTCTGAATAACACTTCCATGCTGTCCGTGAAACCCTGACCTAACCCATTAAAATCAATGGGAGGTTCTGCTTGACCCATTGATTGGGGCTGCTTCCACTTATATAGCTAGTTCCCATTCACTTCAATGGAAATTGAGCACAGCTAATGTGATCTGGCTCTGGGCCCTTCTAGGAAATGTTTAATTGTGCATTCTTTCATAATTACACAGTATAATTGCAGTGTTTCAGCCCATCTGTTTGTTTCTTTTCCAGTAATAGCAAAAGGGTAGCAAGGATAGTTAGAAACATAGAAAGCTACTTTAGACCAAGTCGGAGCCTGGGGTCCATCTGTCTCAGGGTTATCAACACTGATGGGCAGCAGGGTTTTTGGTGGGGGGGGGGGGGAGGGAGGGTTGAAAAATGGAACCTCAGATCTTCTGCATGGGCTCTTCCCCTTAGGAGGCCTACAAACTGAATAGGAGACACATGGATTCCTATTTCCTAAGGAAATAGTGACTCAAAATGTTATTTCTTCATGGTATCAAATAAATCAAAGAAATTTGTTTTCACTTGGCACTCACTTATTTTTTATGTTAGCAGTAAGGGCCGCATGAGTCTAACCAAACTGTGGGAGGCAATGGAAGACAGGAGTGCCTGGCGTGCTCTGGTCCATGGGGTCACGAAGAGTAGGACACAACTAAACACAAGGGCCACAGTAAAAACCCACCATCCTATTATCCAAGAATTTGGAATGCATGGCACTGTATTGTTTTTTTATTTACACACACACACACACATGCACACACAAAAATTTATTGCAGCCCATAGACCCAAAATACACTACATTTTAAAAAAATTATTTACATTGTCTCTGTTGGGTGGGGTATAAAATAAATTATTATTATTATTATTTATTCATTTTTGTATTATTCCTTTGTATTCATGGATGCATATTTGTACTTACCTTCACACTGATTTGAAGCCACTTTGTCCCCTACCTAAAAGAGGCTCCTGCGAGGCCGGAAGGAGATTGCTGGAATAACTCTTGGGTTGGGACAACTGGCTAAAATGTTTTAAAATGTTCAAATTTTGGTTCCTCTGTTTTGTTTTTGTTGGGTTGATGTTGGTTAAAGGTTTAGTTGGGGTTGGCGGTTATTTTAATTTGGGTATAAGTGTAAACTTTATTATTGCTATTACTCTTGTTGGTTTCTGTTGATTTATTGGTTTGTTTGTTTGTTGTTTTAATGTTTTATGCTTTGTTGTGTTGTAAGTCATCCAGAGTGGCTGGGGAAACCCAGCAAGATGGGCAGGATATAAATTAAATATTATTATTATTATTATTGTATTATATATGGCACCTGCTCTGTTCCTGTCTCTTTCTTGTGTAAACACTGGGAAGTCATCCGAGGGAAAGAAGGAATGGGAAAAGGAACAGTAAAGAGGGAGGAAGATGAACAAGAGGAAATACTTTGGCTTTCTTCCAGTTGTGCAGGAGAACTAATGGAATTAAGAGGTTGGGCAAAAAGCTTTGTGGGAAAAGTGGTTTTGAGGAAGGATTTGAAAGGAGAGAGAGATAGAGAGAGATGGTACCAGTTAGGTGTTTTGGAAAGGAACACAGCTTGACATCCATGGGAGCACTAACGGAGAATAAATTAAAAGGAGGGGAAATATATATACAGTGGAACACCGGGTTATGCACCCGGTCCATTTCGGGTCGCTGTGCGTAACGCGTGCGTGCATATCGCGAACGCATGAAAAAACCCCGGAAAACCGGAAGTAGCGCGATTTGAGCGCTTCTGCACATGCGCGAAGTGCGCAGAAGCGTTCTGCACATCCGGGGGGCGTGCGCGCTCCAGAAATGCTTCCGGGTTGCGGGCGTTCTTAACTTGAACGTCCACAACCCGGGGTGTGCGTAACTCGGGGTTCCACTCTCTCTCTCTCTCTCTCTCTCTCTCTCTCTCTCTCTGTGTGCATATGTATATGTGTGTGTGTGTGTGTGTGTGTATGTGTGTGTGTATATATATATATATATATATATATATATATATATATATATATATATTCCCGGACCATCCGTGGGCCAGATTTAGAAGGCCTTAGTTTGCCTACCCGTGGCATAGTCCAACAGCTTGGTTTGCCATTCCTCTCTGGTAGGGACTTTGTCTTCTTTCCGTCTCTGGGCTAGTAACATCCGTGTGGCTGTTGTCACATACATAAAAAGTCATTTCTGCTCCTTTGGAATATTTGTACCGGCAGTTCCTAATAAAAAAACAAAAAACACTTCTGGTTATTTTAAACATTTTTTTCAATTCATTTTATATCATTTCCCAGAATGATTTTATTACCTTACATGTCCACCACATATGGTAAAAGTTGCCTTCGTTTTCTTTAGATTTCCAGCATACTTGTACTTATCCTATACATTTTTACTAACTTATTAGGAGTCAAATACCATCGGTACATCATTTTCATGTAATTTTCTTTCAGTGTACAATGTGCATGACGGTGACCTTTTTCAGTAGATGTGCCTTTGTTGTGAACAGCCTCCGTGCTGAAATAGTAGAAGCCGCATCAATGTTGTCATTCTGCTGACTCTTGAAGACACACTTGTTTCGACAAGCGTTCCCCTGAACTTGAGCTTCCTGATCTAATTGTTTTGATTGCTCCTCCATTTTAATTGCTGTGCTTCGGAACAGGCTAGTTTTATTGTCTGTTTTAATCGTGGGCGCTTTGGATATTCTGATGGAGTTGTTTTTCATTGTGTGCTTTAATTATGTGTCAATATTTTATAATTGATGATAAAATAATTTCATTTGAGCGTGTAAGCAGTACGCAGGTAAATCAATGATAACAATGATTCTGGTAGCAGTAAAGTAAAAGTAAGAAAGTAAAAGTAAAATTGCAGAGAGCTTGCTTCCTTTCTGTGCACATCTAAAGTATCAGCAGTTTGGGTTTAGGAACCTCCCCTTGTATTCCTCATAAAGTGAAATGTACAAGGATAGAACTGCATAAATAGTAATCGTGGAGGTGAGAGAGAATCAGAATTTAATTTTTCTCTGTTTTGTTTAATGGTGGTTTCAATGCATGTGTTGTTTATTTATTGATGTAAGTTGCTTTGAGTTGCTCTTGTAAAAGAAAGCAGCTATTAAGTCATTAACTAACATTGTCACTATCTACCACAGCAAGGATGTTCCAGCCAAACTGGAAGAACTCTGAAGCCCCATTTATTTCAGGGGAAGAGATTTAAACGTTCTTAAGTCTCTAAACACTGCCATACACACACAGCACTTGATTGTTTAAAATAACCCCTCAAAGTGGGTTTTACAAAGAGAATAACACAATAAAATTATCCGTTGAAAAAAGAGAGATAAAACAGCTCTTTAAATCATTCGAAACATAAAATCAACGATAAACAAAAAAAGTGGATTAGAACAATATATCCGAATTCTACACATCCAGGTTGGCTTGTATCAGTGGTACTGCTTTGAATATGACAAATTGAACCGCTAAAGCTATATTTATAAAGAGAAACATGTCCTTTAAGATATTATGTCACACCCCAGCACAGAATAGTGCCATGTTATTGTTGTATTTAAAATGTCTTTGCATGTCTTGTGTCATTTCCTGAATGGCCATCTATACCAACGACAAAAAAGGCTCACAATACCTATTATTTATCCAGGCCTGGAAAGCTGTAGAATATTTCTGTGGCCCAACGATGTATCTATTTCACCACTTATTCAACTTTTATTTCAACAAGTAGATTAACCAGAAGAACTTTTTTTTTTTTTGGCATGGCATGCTCGGTTCAAGATATGTTATTAACGCCTACTGCAGCAATGAGAAAGAAACCCTATCCGTCTAATTTCAGTCTTTTTATTCATGAGACTGGCCCTTCCATCACAGCTATTTTTTCCATGCAGTACAACGTGCTCCTTTTTCCTTTCTCTTTTTTGAAAAAGGCATTTCAGAGAGCTCCAGGGAGAAAAAGAAAGCAAGGACAATGGGAGCGTTGCTCATTGCTGAGGGGAAATCAAAGGAACAAGTTAAAATAAATCCTCGCCGAGGGCCTCCTGTGTGCCATTTTCATTTTGATACAAACAGTTTTCTAGGTGAATAAGGAAGCCGTTCCTGAGAAAACCGATCGGGGGCTAGTACATTGAGAAGTACAAAACCCTTGAGCTGATTTGCTCACTACCGATTAGCAGGTACATGTGAACCCACGGCTTGCCCACATGATTCACATAATGTTTCGATACTTGCGGGCACCACAGGAAGCCATATTTGGCCCAGGCAGCCCTCAGTTAACCGGCAATTATCCCTCTAAGAGGTCAAATCGGATTTGAGCTTTGACGGATCTACCGGTACTGTATATCGGGTAGTGTTAGTATGATAGAATTGGAAAGGGCCTGAGATGCAACCACTGTCACCTGATGCAGGAAACCCACCACGATGGCATCCCTGTTAGGTGTAGCCATCCATTCTTGGCTTAGAAAAACCTCCTAGGATGGGCTTCAACTGTGCAAGGACTTCTTGCTCGCACAGTGGGTCTTTCCCCCTACTCCTTCCCCTGTGTTCCCCCAAAAATTGGCTGGAGAGGAGGTCAGGAGAACCCCTGCAACAGCAAATAGGTGGGTAAGAGAGGAGGAATCATTTCATCTGGCAAGCCAAGTTGCTTTTGCTGATGGGAACTATCAGAAGAGCACAAAGTTGAATTCTTGCCCCAATGAAGGAAAGTCCTCCTCCTCCTGAGGCAGCCTGTTCTGCGGTTGAACAGCTTGTGCTATCGAGTTCTTCTTACAACTTAGAGTCCTCTTTCTTGAAATTTGAACCCATCAATCCCAAGCATGTCTCAGTAGGCCAGGGAGAGAACCTGAAATCTTGGAGTGTGTCTACTAGTCAGCATAGACAGTATTGATGGATCCATAGTGTCTATGCTCCTCTCCATACAAGCACAAAGATGCGGAGGCTTGACAGCCACCTGTCAGGAATGCTTTGATGGTGTTTCCTGCTTGGCAGGGGGTTGGACTGGATGGCCCTTGTGGTCTCTTCCAGCTCTATGATTCTATGGAAGGATCCTTTGTCACCAACAATGGAAGAATGGCTGTTAAAACTAACGGACCTAGCTGAGATAGAGAAACTGACATGTTTAATCACAGAAAAGTCATTGTTAAAATTTGTTAAAGATTGGAAATCTCCCATAGACTTTTTGCATGAAAAAAGAGAGAAAGAAATAATGATATATGGATTTGAGGATTGAAGATAATTTTTTGTTTATAGAAAATGGCGTTTTTGGGGTGTAATATTGGACTGTGAATAATGTTTTTATAAAGCAGACAGATGAAGTTATTTTCTGAATCTAATTTTTCTACCTTTCTCTTTTAACCTCTTTCCTAATTTTTTAATTTCTTTCTTTTTCTTTCTCCCCCCCCCCCCCTTTGCTTTTATTGTGTCTAGATAAAAGTCTAGGTTTGGTTTTAAAATGGGGTAATATGTTAAGTTTTGTATTTTTCTCTATAAACCTAAATAAATTTTAAAAAAACAACAACAACCAACAGATTCCAGAATAGCCCACGTATTCACTTGCTCCTGGAAACCCATTGTTGAGCTTGATGTGGTGTGAGAACCAGGCCTTTGAGAACCAAGGTGATCTAGCAGATAGCACATCTCACCTAGGACTGTTCCCCATTTATCAAAGAGGGATAATGATTAGGAGCAGTTTTGTACGGTAATTAGGACAAAACGATCGCAGAAAGCCTAACTCACTTGGCTCATTAAAAGAACTGCTGTATGGATGCTAGCTTAGTAATTACAAGGACAATGTTAAATGAGTGGAAAATGCTGGCATTGCATAGTGTCCCAAAGTCACTGGTATATATACGAAGCTGCCTTATAAGGTAAAAGGTAAAGGAACCCTGGACGGTTAAGTCCAGTCAAAGGCGACTATAGGGTTGCAGCGCTCATCTTGCTTTCAGGCCGAGGGAGCTGGTGTTTGTCCACAGACAGCTTTCCGGGTCATGCGGTCAGCATGACTAAACCACTTCTGACGCAATGGGACACCTTCTTTTCCAGGGAGTTTTCTCTTCTCATGAGGTGGCCAAAGTACTGGAGCCTCAGCTTCAGGATCTGCCCTTCCAGTGAGCACTCAGGGCTGATTTCTTTAAGGATGGATATGTTTGAACTTTTTGCAGTCCATGGGACTCTCAAGAGTCTCCTCCAGCACCATAATTCAAAAGCATCAATTCTTCGCCGATCAGTCTTCTTTATGGTCCAGCTCTCACTTCCATACATTACTACTGGGAAAACCATAGCTTTAACTATATGGACCTTTGTCGACAAGGTGATGTCTCTGCTTTTTAAGATGCTGTCTAGGTTTGTCATTGCTTTCCTTCCAAGAAGCAGGCGTCTTTTAATTTCGTGACTGCTGTCACCATCTGCAGTGATCATGGAGCCCATTATTTCCCAGCTTTCCCTCTCATCTGCCTCTGAGCTATGACCTTCCTCAATCCCCTGTTGCAATTCTGAACTGTCTCCTTCTTCTTTGGAAGTGTCAGGCTGCGGAGGCGGTCTACACCATTCCTCCTCTGCCCTGTCCCTGATGTTGACAGCCATCCCAAGGCTACTCAGTATGTTCGCTTTAGGGAAAGGGCTGTAGCTCAGTAGTAGAGTATCTGCTTTGTTTTCTCAGGTTCAATCCCCAGCATTTTCAGGTAGAGCTGAAATCCCGGAGAGCCGTTGTAAACAGCAATGAACCAGATGGACCAATGGCTTGCCTCAATATAAGGCAGTTTCTATATTCTTATTCCCTGGACTGTTTTGGGAGGTTCCTTCCACCATACTTAGTTACTTTTTACAAAGTATTTCAAACCGTGGGATTCCCTTGATCTTGATGATACCTCCCTCTAGCACATAAATGGGGGGTGTTTCAGTAAGGATCAGCATAGTAGCAGATGGGGCAGATGGTTGGTGGGGAGGGATTACTCACTTAGCCTCCCAATGCCAAGCATCACTGCTGGATCCTGGGAGGGGTGAGGCAGCAAGGAGCTTGGTGCAGGGGCGGGTGGATGGACCAATCACTCCTGGCCAGCACTCAGAAAACTGAGACCTGCAACAAAATGTCACAGTATGAAATGTTTCTGGTTCACTGTTCTAGTCAGTCACCCATGCCCTCCATCCACCGTAATTTATTCCATGCCCCTTCCAGTAGTTTTTCCATCCCAGCAGCAGTCAGACAGCATTCTGTGCTACTGAATATCTCCTATCCCTGTTGGGTTGTTTGGGGATTCCCCCTGCCAGATTTAAAGTGGTCCCCCCCAAGAGTTGGGTACTTCTTCAAACCTTGGGGTCTCCCAAGCTTGTTCCCAGTATACCTGAAAGAGCATCTCCACCCCCATTGTTCAGCCCAGACACTGAGGTCCAGCTCTGAGGTCCTTCTGGCAGTTCCCTCATTGCGAGAAATGAAGCTACAGGGAACCAGGCAGAGGGCCTTTTCGGTAATGGCACCCACCCTGTGGAACGCCCTCCCATCAGATGTCAAGGAAATAAACAACTATCTGACTTCTAGAAGACATCTGAAGGCAGCCCTGTTTAGGGAAGTTTTTAATGTCTGGTGTTCTACCGTGTTTTTAATATTCTGTTGGATGGGTGTAAATAATAAATTGTTGTTGTTGTTGTTGTCTCCTCCTCATCCATGAGTGATGATGGTTTGGCTAGAAACCAGAAGGAACAATTAGGTGTAGAGAAAACAACAAGGATCTCTGAGCCAACCATCATTCTTTGCCATATGAAGTTGTAAGAGTCGGGAGCCAATTTATATATTGCCAAAGAATATGAAAATATGCTATGAAAGTGTACGTTGATATGACATATTTTTGTGTCAGCCTCCTTTATGAGAGAGGAGAATCAAATACCCCATACTGGAGAGTCAGAAGGCCAACAATATAGTCTGTTAGGGACCCACGGATTCAACCTTGTGGGGTCTTTAATATTCCTTTAACGTCTGTCCTCTTTAGTCTCTAATGAGCCTGGTACACACAGAGTGCCATGGATTTTGCTTGGTCGTTGATATGAAGACCCAGCCTGTCCCCTGAGGAGCCCACAACATAAATAGAGTGGAACAACGCAGGCCCTTGTGGGTTGAGGAAACATACAGACCAAGAGAATGAGGTTACTTGCTATCCCCTACAAGCACCCTTCTCGTCTTTCTCTTAATGTTTTAATTTCAGTTTTGATAAGCTTTTTAATTGCAGGGTCTTCGAGCAAGAGGAGGGTCTTGAAGGCTTGTCATGTGGGTCCAGTGTTGCTAAGCACTTGAGGCTGACTGGGCCCTGAAGCATAATGTGGACTTGCTGTCTCCTTGGATACCATTTTTTTCCCCTGCCCCTCTTTCTTCACACATGAAATATGCACTTCAGCTGAGGAGAGAAAATAGAGTTCTTGATCCTTTCTCCCTGCAGCTATTTCTTGAATGCTGTGAGTTTATCTTTCACTTGCTTGACTGCCTATGCTAAATTCTGCTTGGCGCTATTTCCCCATTGTCGTTGAATCGTATTTCTCCAAACATTTAAAGTCTGTCATTTGCCCACCCTCACTGGACCCGAGGAAGGGGAATTTGGCAAAGAGATGCTTCTCGTGGATGGAAGTAAACATAAGGTTGACTAAGTCATGCTCACAGTTGACTCATTGAAATCAGTGGACTTCTTAATCATAAACTAACTCGTGTCCACTGATCTCAGTGGGCCTACTCTAAAAATGATGTAGTCAGATATAACCCATAACCAGATGAGACAGATTCTTGCCTGTTGGCACTCCCTGGCTGTCTTGGGCTTCTCCCTCTAACCTGATGTGCCAGTTTTTCTTGTTTCAGATTTAACTAATGGCTCTTAGGATTTGTTTTGGATTTTTTTTCTTTGCATCACCACTCTTTGGGTGTTGCTGTTTGTGCCACTTTTCCTTAGGATGTCCCTATTTTCGTTGGAGAAATGTTGGAGGGGATGGAATAGGACATCTCCTTTTTAATTGGAGAAATGTTGGAGGGTATGAGTTCCCCATTGCAGGCAGTGCCCTCCAACTCAAGGAGGGCAGCAGAGATAGCAACCCTGGGAGTGGGGGAGCTAGCATGCCATGCTCCTGTGTTCTGCTTACTCATGAGTATAATACTTGAGTAGGGCTTTTTTTCATTGTGTCATGAAAAATAATTTGGTAGGTAGGCATTGAAAGTACATATTTTTAAGTGCTTTGTGAAACCCTAGTGTTGGCTCAGGAAATCCTGGCCTCGGATCCCATTTAATCATGAAAGTCACCATGGCCTCTGGCATAAATACCCTACATTTAAAGTGTGCAGCTTCTCCTCACCAATGGGCGTAGCCAAGGGGAGGGCAAGAAAGGGGCAGCTGCCCCCCTAAATCAATAAAAATTAATAAAATACATAGCAAACTGAGGTTCTGCCTCCCCCCAACAAAAATCCTGGTTACGCCCATGTCCCCACCCCGCCAAAGAATCCTATGAACTGTAGTTTGTTAAGGATGCTGAAAATTGCAGTTCTGTGAGGGGTAACCTACCCTACCCTATCCTATCCTATCCTGTCTTATCCTATCCTATCTGCAGAAAGGTCCTGTAATTTATCTAACGGAGAAAATGACTCTCTGCCATTGCATATCCTACCATTTCCAGCTTGTGGCCACACGGTGCTTTTAGTTTTTTGGAGGATATGCCAAGTCGTATAAGACTATAGAGTAGCTATGAAATAATAATGAACTTCTTTTATTGGGAACACAAAGTATTTTTGCTTTGTTTACGCAGAGATAGATAAGTTTGAATTGGACGCTATCTGATCTCTCAGCATTCTTCATCGTCAACAGTTTTTTGTTAGAAAACTTGCTTTTCCTAAGAATTTTACTCTCCCATAAAACAGTTTTAAAGTAATGTGGTAGCTTAGGAGTTGAAGAAGGACAGATCCTGAAGTTGAGGCTCCAGTACTTTGGCCACCTCATGAGAATAGAAGACTCCCTAGAAAAGACCCTGATGTTGGGAAAGATGGAGGGCACAAGGAGAAGGGGACGACAGAGGATGAGATGGTTGGACAGTGTTCTCGAAGCTACTAACATGAGTTTGGCCAAACTGCGAGAGGCAGTGAAGGATAGGCGTGCCTGGCGTGCTCTGGTCCATGGGGTCACGAAGAGTCGGACACGACTGAACAACAACAACAACATCTTAGGAGTTATATTAGTGTTAGGGATGCTGGTGGTGCTGTGGTCTAAACCAGAGCCTCTTTGGCTTGCCAGTCTGAAGGTCAGTGGTTTGAATCCCTGCAACGGGGTGAGCTCCCATTGCTCTGTCCCAACCCTTGCCAATCTAGCAGTTCAAAAGCACGCCAGTGCAAGTAGATAAATTGGTACTGCTGTGGCGGGAAGATAGACGGTATTTCCGTGCACTCTGGTTTCTGCCACGGTGTTCTGTTGTGCCAGAAGCGGTTTAGTCATGCTGGCCACATGACCCAGAAAGCTGTCTGTGGACAAATGCTGGCTCCCTCGGCCTGAAGGCGAGATGAGCGCCACAACCCATAGTCGCCTTGGACTGGACTTAACTGTCCAGGGGTCCTTTACCTTTAAATTAATGCAGCATCCCCAAATAGTGGTACCAATTGATTGGTACTCAACATGGAAAATGCTGATCAATATACCTGGCAACATGGTCCAACGGAGCCTTGAGGGTCCTGAAGCTGTGATGTACAGGAAGCCGAGGCTCCTCCATTCACTTTGATACGGTCTGCAAAAGAAAAAATGTTCTGGGGAGTCCCCTGCCCCAACTCCATTGAAGTAAATGGGAAAGCCAACTCATAATACAGCTGTGTGTATGTATAGGACTGCATAGGTACCTTAGCACCCGGAATCAAAGAATCATAGAGTTGTAGAGTTGGAAGGGACCCAAGGGTCATCTAGTCCAACCCCTTGCAATGCAGGAATCTCTGCTCAACCATCCATGACAGATGGCTATCCAACCTCTGCTTAACAACCTCCAAGGAAGGAGAGTCCACAACCTCCTGAGGGAGACTGTTCCACTGTCAAGCAGCTCTTCCTGTCAGAAAGCTCTTCCTGATGTTTAGTCAGAGTTTCCTTTCTTGTAATTTGAAGCCATTGGTGTGAGTCCTAACCTCCAGAGCAGGAGAAAACATGCTTGCTCCATCTTCCATGTGACAGCCCTTGAGATATTTGAAGATGACTATCATATCTCCTCTTAGTCGCCTCACCCAGCAGCTGCATGTGGAGGAGCGGGCAAGCGAACCCGGTTCACCAGATTACGAGTCCACCTTTCTTAAGCACACCACGCTGGCTCTCCCTTTATATGGGGCCCTTTATATGTCCAATTGTCCTTTGTCAACAACATATAGTCACTGTTTTTTTGTGTTGAATGTATGTTATATGGTAATTTATGGACCTAAAGCCATTTGCACATAACAAGTAGGAGCCTACACAGCAAAACACTGTTGCTGTATGTAGGTTTTATTTTATTTGTTTTATATCTTATATTTTGGAAATGTACATCCAGTTTTTTTCCTCTTCCCTTTAGGTGTTTTTTTTTTTGGGGGGGGGCAAGAGAGTGGGACCCTAAGCTATAGCTTGTTTAGCTTATATGTAAATCTGGCACTGCTCGGACCCAGGCAGAACAAAAGCATCATCCCCTGTAGGATATAAGCAGTTGGCTTTTCTCCCAGAGGTTGTGTGAATCAGCCTCTTTAGTGAGAGGACAGTGTGGGTGGAAAGGCAGGAAGTAACAATGCCTTCTATTTACGAGGAAAAGTGACAGGTAAAATGACAGGTGATATTCCCCCATAGAGATCTGACCTTCACTTCTGCTACCCGCCTTTGCCCACTGCTTCTTAGAGAGGAGGGGGAAATAATTTGAAGGGAAGCCCACAACTGAACCCCACCGTTAATTTATTATTTAAATTTGTTTCAAAGTGTGGGCAATGAGTGTCCCCCCCCCGGCATTTTTTAAAACCCCATGTTTGATCATACTTTCTTTTCCCCACAAGTCAGTTGGCCTCCTTCTTTTCTAGCGGTTTCTTTGGGGGGGGGGGGGAGAAGGCGTCTCCATAACTAGAATATTAATCTGCCTGTGATTTTCTCTCTCTCCGAGTTATTATAGCTAGTTTTTCTGTATGAATCATATGTTGACTCGCCTAGCTGACTAACCATCCTGACCACCATTGACGTCTTAAGTCGAAAGCATAAATCCACTCATTTTGTTCTGCCGGTGCATGATTCATTTAAAAATAAATAAAAATAAAGTGGTGTTTCCACGGTATTTAATTGAAGATGTCAAAAGGTATTCACAGAGGACATTATTAATCTGATGACTGATGATTAATGGATGGCTTAAAAGGAAGATGTACCTGGGGAGCAATAGCTATAATAACTACTGGAGCTTTGTTTTAACATTTGATAGGGGTTTTCCGGAAGATGGGGGAGCGGATATAAAAAGCTTTAAACTACATTTGTGCCATCTATTTCCATTGCTATCCGCCGCAAATAGATTTCAATCATTACAAGTAGTGCAAGTGACAAGATTTAATCTTTTCCCGTATGCTCAAGTTGTATACTTGCGATGGATATGCCTAGCATCTATATGCAAATTATTGGTTTATTTCTGCAAACGGCCATCAGTATTGTGCAGGGCTGCATCTGATGACGCTGCTGGCGCAAGAGTAAAATGGAAGTTTTTGCACCATCTGTAAACCCAGACCTGTAATTGCTGGTGTGCTGATGGAGCACTGCCACTCCTTGGGAATAAATGTGACATGCTAGGTACTATAGGAAGGTAAAAAGGTAAAGGACACCTGGATGGATAAGTCCAATCAAAGGCAGCTATGGGGTTGCGGCGCTTATCTCACTTCTGGCTGAGGGAGCCAGCGTTTGTCCACAGACAGCTTTCCGGGTCATGTGACCAGCATGACTAAACTGCTTCTGGCGCAACAGAACACCGTGACGGAAGCCGGAGCGCATGGAAACACTGTTTACCTTCCCACTGCAGCAGTATCTATTTGCGTGTTCAGACCCGGAGACCTCCCCCCTAAATAAACACACATTTTAGTTTGGGTTTTTGGCAGAATTTAGGCCACAACTTCATTGATTACAGAAAAGTGAGTGGTTGCATAGGCTCTGGTTCAACTAGCTCCCTGCACCTTTGCAGGTAGCGCTGACCCAGAGCTCTATCATAGGTCAGCCAAGGGTGATTCTGTTCACCCCCCAGATGCTCCCCTGGACTCAGGCACAGGCACAACCCCCTCTTGGGGGTTGACCAAATCAAGTTGAGTCCCTGGATTCCTTTAACGGAATACTCTTCACATAGGGATGGCGAGACCATTCTCCCATCTCTTATCACCTGAACCAGTGCCTATCCACAACCTTACAAGTTGTGATGAGTTGCTACGTGGCAGGCGAAACCCAAATGGCAAAAGCCAGTCAGCCAAGTGGGGAAAATTCCTGCCGTGCCCCTGTCCCAATGACACACGGCACACAATGGCATAACAAGGCCAATCGCAAAATGCCCTAAAAGTAGGGAGATGTGGGAGGGTGTTCCGATGCACGAGCCAAAAGAGGAAGCTCTGGGTCACACGCATATAGGTCCATCAATCCATTTAGACCGCTCCCCATTGGCCAGATTAAACCCAGCAACGAGGGATCTACCAATTGGGTGTTGTGGCTTTCCAATCAACCCACCCACAACCAGGAGGTCAGTCTCTAGGTCTCACCGCAACATGTGCCCTCTTTTAGGGAGGACACGCTTTATCTAGTTGCACTGGCATGCTTTCGAACTGCAAGGTTGGCAGAAGCTGGGACAGAGCAACAGGAGCTCACCCCATCGCAGGGATTCGAACTGCTGACCTTCTGATCAGCATGCCCAAGAGGCTCAGTGGTTTAGACCACAGCACCACCTACATCCCGGCTTAGGAAGAGGAGGCATGGGCACATTACTTGAAGATGGCACCCACAGGGTCAAACGACACATTTATCAGTAAATGTGCAGCTAGGTCTATTTTTTTCTTTGCTTATCTCAGGCAAAGGCAACCTTCAGTCCTCCAGATTTTTTGGCCTACAACTCCCATGTTCCCTAGCTAACAGGACCAGTGCTCAGGGATGATGGGAATTGTAGTCCAAAACATCTGGAGGGCCGAAGGTTGCCTATGCCTGGCTTAACTACAGGAGTTGGGGGTGTCAGGGGCTGGGCAGAGGAGGAGGAGTGGTGGAGACCGCCTCCCCATTCTGACCCTTCCGGGGGGGGGGGAGGAAGAGGAAGACAGTATAGATTTACAACAGGGGTTTGCGGGAAGTCACAGCACAGAGGCAGACGAGGGGAAAAGTTGGGAAATCATGGGAGAGGAGGAGCAGGCAGAGCCAGAGCAACAGCTGGCTTACACGTTGTCACTAGAAAGCATTCCAGACCCTCCATCTCCCAAAACCTGGCAAGCCTTAAAAGTAGGAGAGCAAAGAGCTTGAAGACAGGGGTCACTTAGCAGCACCTGTAGAGGAGATGATGATGATGATGATGATGATGATGATGATGATGATGATAATGAATGAGGAAGTAGGAGAGAAGGGGGGTAGAGATTCAGTCGGGACAACGCCATTATCCAAGAGGCTGGGTTCTATAGTTTCTCTCTGTAAACTTTGAAATAAAGAAAGAACTGTAAGAAACCTTTCCTTGTCTTTATACTTTCCTGGGCAACCAACTGGGAGACACTGACAGCACCCTGACAGGGGGTCATGATTGTCCCTGAATCTTCAGTGCACAGAGATGTTCATCCAGCCTTCCCCAAGCATGATCCGGACAAAGATCACCCCTTCCTGCCTTGCGCACAAGGTTGTGAGGCTTAGACAAATGGGTGTTGTTAAGTGTTTTGAGTCCTATAGCTGTTGTGTCCTGCGGAAAGGTGAACTGGGAAGCGAGGAGGGGAGTGTTTCCGTTGGGAAACGCTGGCTACCTCTTTCCTGCGTAGAAGTTACAAGAGACCACTTGAGCGGTAAAGATGGCAAGCCACTCTCCGCCCTTCCTGCTGCAGCTAAGGTGGTTGTGTGTGGCTCAGATTGCCTGCCACCGTTACACTTTTTTTAACTGCACAAGGGTGTCAAGGCCAGGAGTCGGCTTCACCTGCTGAGCAGCAGCTTGAAGGAGCAGAAGGCGAAGTGACTTCACCTGCTGCTGATCAGCCTTCTTACTGCTGATGAGAACCACCTAGTTCCAGCTTTCTTAAGTAGGATTTCCAGCCTCAATCAGTTGCTGGAAATGACATTCGTCGTTCCTGGCCGGACCTTGCTTGCTGCTTGCTTTTCGTGACCATGGGCTCTTGGCTTTCTTGACCCCCCCTGACCATCTGACTGAACTGAGATACTCCAGGCAAATACCCCCTGGCCTCGCCCGCCACTCAGCTCTGCCGTGGCTGAGCAGAACGGGACTACAACAAGGGGACAGCTTAGAAGTAAATCGTGGAATCATAGAGTTGGAAGGGATCCTTAGGGTCATCTAGTCCAACCCTCTGCAGTGCAGGAATCTCAACTAAAGTGTTCATGACTGATGGCCATCCAACCTCTGCTTAAAACCTCCAAGGAATGTGGGTCCACCTTCCGAGGAAGACCATTCCACTGTCGAACAGCTTTTACTGTCATAAAGTTCTTCCTGTTGTTGTGTTGGAATCTTCTTTCTTGTAAGTTGAATCCATTGGTTCGGTTCCTCCCCTCCAGAGCTTGCTCCATCTTCCACGTGACAGCTTTTTTTTTTTTGAGTTGAATTATCTTAATAGAATCAAAAGGTAAAAACAAAAATGTGTGAATGCACCCTTAGGTGTACTTTTATCTTGTACACACAAAGATGGAAACCAAATCCTTAAGAACCCCAGAGATGTCAGCGCAATGATTAGCGGTAGTCTTTTTATCATTCCACATATGTTACTATTGATATTATAATATTTCTTGCCATATTATTATTATTATTATTTATTGAATTCATATACCGCCATGTACCCAGAGGTCTCAGGGCAGTTCACAGAAAAGATCAACATAAAAGCCACAAAATATATAATCAGAATATAAACAACAACCCAATAATCCCCCTTCCCGCCAAAAGAGCCACATTTTAGAAGGGCATTGGATGTCAATCAGATCAACCAAAGGCCTGGTTAAAAAGGAATGTTTTTGCCTGGCGCCTAAAGGTGTATAATGGAGGCGCCAAGCGAACTTCCCTGGGGAAAGCATTTCACAGACAGGGAGCCACTGCAGAGAAGGCCTGTTCTCGTGTTGCCACCCTACGGACCTCTCGAGAAGGAGGCACATGAAGGAGGGCCTCAGATGATCTCAGGGTCCAGGTAGGTTCATATGGAAAGAGGCGGTCCTAGAGGTATTGCAGTCCTAAGCCGTTTAAATACTATAAATACTGTGCTACAAATTCTGTTTATTGTATTATCATGGTAGTCTGTCTTGTATTTTATTCCCTTCTAAGGATCACCATATCAATGCTGTCTGGAAAACAATCTGTATTGACATAAACAAATCACTTCCCAGTGTCATGTCAGCATTATTAGCCCACCTCACCAGGGATGCGGGTGGCCACTGAGCCTCTTGGGCTTGCCGATCCAAAGGTCGGTGTTTCAAATCTGCGCAATGGGGTGAGCTCCCGTCGCTCTGTCCCAGCTCCGGCTAACCTAGCAGTTCGAAAGCATATCAACACAAGTAGATAAGTAGGTACCGCTGAGGCGGGAAGGTAAACGGCGTTTCTGTGTGCTCTGGCTTCCGTCACGGTGTTCTGTTGCACCAGAAGTGGTTTAGTCCTGCTGGCCACATGACCCGGAAAGCTGTCTGTGGACAAATGCTGGCTCCCTCAGCCAGAAGTGAGATGAGTGCTGCACCCCATAGTCACCTTTGACTGGACTTAACCGTCCAGGAATCCTTTACCTTGACCTTTTACTTATTAGCCCACTTTGAATGCTCTTTCTGGTGTAAACACACAATCCGTGCCATGCCATATCCAGGCGAGCGCCACTATAGGAAACTAGTTTGTCACAAATAAATACCGTGCCTAAACTCTGCATGCTGGTACACGGTTTACATTTTTGCTCTGGGTGCGTCTCCATACCAGTGCTACTCAGGGTGCTGAAAACCTGACACATCTAACTCCTCTTTAAATGTTGCCTTTTCGCCAGAATATTCCTGCTCAGAGTGCCAGCCAAAAAGCTATGGAGGCGCAGGTTAATCTGGTGTCCAGGGCAGCTGTCTACCAGCTCCATCTGGTACGCGACTAAGACCCTACCTGCTTGTGCACTCTCTCGCCAGAGTAGTACATGCCCTGGTGAACTCCTGTCATGTCTTGACGAATTAAGTAACTGAATACAGAAGAAATCTCATCTGTTTAAGGCCTTGGTTTTTGAGCAGCTGAGGCATTGAACAAACTGAAAACTGCTGGATGAGAGCGGGCCTTTTCTGCAGTGGCACCAGCCATTGGCACCCTCCATACAATCCAAAAGGCACAAACCGTGATGTGTTTTTGACGCTCATTAAAAATATACTGGTTTGTTCAGGCGTTCCTTGACTGTTTATATTTAGGTTGCTCTGCTCCATATTTTGTTTTAGTATTCTGATTCTGTCTTTTTGTCGGTGGTGGGTTTTTCCATTTGCTTTACATTCTAGACTTGCAATTTTATGGTTTTCGCTCTGTCTGTGTCTGTCTATAACAGGGATTCCCAAACTTGGGTCTCAGCTGCTGTTGTACTACAATTCCCATCATCCCCGACCACTGATCATGCAAGTTGGGGATGATGGGAGTTGTAGTCCAACTGGAGACCCAAGTTTAGGAAACTTTGGTGTATTAGTTGATTAAATTAACTAATTGCTTCTCGTCGATGAGAAAGAAGGAAGCAGTAGATTTATTTCCAATTAATAATCTTGTGGGTGTGTTACTTTGTATTTTGTGGTGCAGACGTTCTCTAAATACTTGCTAAAGTTCTTTATATCCCCTGTGAATAGCATAACCTTGCAAGGAGTTCCTGATGATAGCTTTGGTTGGAGCGCCGTGTAAAGATTTCTGTTGCTTTCTCCGGTTGGGAGCCTGTTAACGCTCAATCTGCTTGGAACGTTCTGGCAACTGTTCTATTCAGCCATTTTATTTTATTTTATTTTGCGGGGCGAGATTTTGCTCCGTCAGCGTGAGGGCGAGAATGAAGTTTTACATTAATCTCTTCCCCCTACTGTGAACCAAGAATTATATATGAAAGGGTGAAACACGTGACAGGGATTTGACAGCTTTGTGCTGCTTCCCTCGGCTTTTCCTGCTGACATGACTAAGACGAAAGGCAGTGTCAAAAGAAGCCGGAGAAGAAAGGAACAATGCAGAGGTTTGTCAGGAGTTGCAGTTATTACCAGGGCGCAGCAGGGGATTTGTTAAAACTTACTCATGAAAAATAACACGGAAATTGGCCTATTATCGCCCTGCACAGGATTCTGCACACATCGGGCCCATTTCCTCTCTGTTTATGTTGCAAAACGCAGGGTCAACTGGTTGGGTAGTTCCATCCAGTTACAATGCAAGCAGGTTTTTTATGGCTGGGTCTCTATGACTAATATAGGGTGGGTAAACTCTCAGATTCACAACTAGAAAAGATGGTGCCAGAAACATTACAAAACAATGCAGGGCGGTTTATCTCCGCTGCTATGATCAGCAGCTCTAAGCAGATGTGCTCGGCTGGGATTTTCTCAGCACAATGCTCAGTTTGGTTTAGAAAGTTGGTGTAAGACAACAGGTCCATGCAATGTCAACATTGCCAGTGTGGTGTAGTGGTTAAGAGCAGTAGACTTGTAATCTGGGGAACCGGGTTCGCGTCTCCGCTCCTCCACATGCAGCTGCTGAGTGACCTTGGGCTAGTCACACTTCTTTGAAGTCTCTCGGCCCCACTCACCTCACAGAGTGTTTGTTGTGGGGGAGGAAGGGAAAGGAGAATGTTAGCCGCTTTGAGACTTCTTCGGGTAGTGAAAAGCGGGATATCAAATCCAAATCCAACAGAGCAGGGCTCTTAAACTGCAAAGCCTAACTCTATTGAAGCCAATTCCAAGATTCCCATTGGTTGGAATGATGTTGGATTGAACTCCTCCTTTGTTTTATTAGCAGGTTTGGGGCTGAAGCTAAACACACTGCCCTAATATAAATGAGGACGTCGCTAATTGGTAGGGCTGCCACCCGTCCCGATTTTCTTGGACACATCTGGGGAATGGGCAGCATTTTGGCATCAGGCAAAGCCTTGGAAGATGTTGGGATCCATTTTGTGGCAAACTAGATAATCCATGAATTACCGTTTTCTTCCTCTTGTTAATTAGATCCACAGCCAAAAGCCCTTGATTTACACTTGATAGCTGTTCAGAAATGTTGCGCGTAGTTTGGATTGTAATTAACAATGTAGTTTTGCTAATAAAAAGAAGTAGCTTTTGGGAAGAAGATGAAGGCTGAAGGGGTATAATTAGGATAAAGGATTATTGCAGAATTCTCTGTATCAAGTAGAACAAGGCAGATAATGGCTCAGTTTTACTGAACCAACAAATACAGGGGAATGAGTCCATTACCTCCCCCTTTTTAGGATTTTTAAGGCAGGCTCGTATATGAAAAACTACTGTAAATTAGCACTGACATTTCAAGAGATTCTTGGCTTGTATACGTACATCAAAATCTAGTTGAAGGTGCCAGACCATTTCAAATGGGACAAGCTGGAGGAAGGAGCTGCCTCATTAATATGATTGTCAACGCATATAAAGGCACTTTGGTATTATATATTATAGCTAAATTTTTGCAACTGTTCAAGGCAAACTATGTATGTAGTCAGAATCGGAATAGGAGCACAGCGGTATCTCTGACCACTGTGCATACCAGCTGACTGCAAAAGTGACAGGAAAGTGTTGGTGCCAGGATCTCGCCCACTGTGCTGATTTTTCTCAGCACGGCACAGATTTCCTTTTCCAAGGAGTGGGAGGCATTTATATGCCTGCCCATCAGCACATGTGGAGATAAAAACAACCGTGGGATTGATTCCAAAGGTAGTTTGGAGAAAAGGTATTCCAGTTCCATTCAGTTGTACTGAACTCCAAAACAATGCCGATGATTTAATGTGAACCATCTTGGGCAGCCCTTGGGATGGAGAAACTGATCATCTTCTTTGCTTTCTCTTTTGCCTTTTGCAGGCATAATGGGGAAACAGAATAGCAAACTGGCTCCCGAAGTAATGGAGGATCTGGTGAAAAGCACAGAGTTTAATGAGCATGAACTCAAACAGTGGTACAAAGGGTTTTTAAAGGATTGCCCTAGTGGGAGGCTGAACCTTGAGGAGTTCCAACAGCTTTATGTAAAGGTAAGTTGGAGGTTTTTTTTTCTCTCTTTCTTTCTGCATGGCGACTCTAAAAGTGACACTGCAAGGTGTGACTGAATACCTTTCCGATCAGAAGGTCGGCGGTTCGAATCCCCGCAACAGGGTGAGCACCCGTTCCTCTGTCCCAGCTCCTGCCAACCTAGCAGTTCAAAAGCACGCCAGTGCAAGTAGATAAATACAGTATATTCTGGCGTATAAGACTACTTTTTAATCCAGGAAAATCTTCTCAAAAGTCGGGGGTCGTCTTATACGCCGGGTGGAGAATCTGTGGTCGAGTATATCTCAAACTCTATATTTTAACTGGGAAAGTTGGGGGTCGTCTTATACGCCCAGTCGTCTTATACGCCGGAATATACGGTAGGTACTGCTGTTGTGGGAAGGCAAACGGCGTTTCTGTGCACTCTGGTTTTCGTCATAGTGTTCTGTTGCACCAGAAGCGGTTTACTCATGCTGGTCACATGACCCGGAAAGCTGTCTGTGGACAAATGCCGGCTCCCTCGGCCTGAAAGCGAGATGAGCGCTACAACCCCATAGTGGCCTTTGATTGGACTTAACCACCCAGGGGTCCTTTACCTTAACAACAACAACAACAACAACAACAACAAAAAACCTTTAAAAGTAACCGTTTTCCATCCCTGGAAGGAGCGTGGCGAGCGTTCATACACTGCAGCTGACACACTAACGTGTCGCGACACACAGTTTGGAAAGCTCTGTCATAGCAACCTTTGGTTTCCCAGAAGGGAATTGTCTTCCTGTGGTTCTACTGTCTTTTGCCCTCTTTCTCCTAAGAGTTAACACGGCAATCTCCTCAGCCAGTGTGGACAGCTGACATTAGCACTTCTTCAAGAGCACCTTGGACATCATTCGTGATGAGTGACAAAAGCTGGCATCTGCATGCGCCGTACCGTTTTGTGACCTTTGTGTGTTGGATTTCAAATTCTTTAGCAGCTGTGCCACTTGAGTGCACAACAACTTGTGTTGTGCCCTTTTCTTTTTAAAAGGGTGACAAGACACAAGCAACGCATCTCCCCCCCATTTTGGGAATGCTTTGTTGCCTCCCTAGCCCTCAAGTTTGTTCACTCTCCTGCCATTATTGAAATGCACATCTCCCCTTATTTTATTTTTTTAAAGTGGGAAGCGCAAACCTATCAATTCTCTGCATTGAGGCTATCGCCTGTTAATAATTGTTTGAGCTATGATATCCTGCTGTCGTATTGAGGCTCACATGCGTATAGCGCTAGGTGGAAAATCCAGGTTTTATAATGATCTGTTTCAGTGTTTCCCAAACTTGGGTCTGCAGCTTTTTTTTGGACTCCAATTCCCATCATCCCTGACCACTGGTCTTGCTAGCTAGGGATGAAGAAGAAGAAGAAGAGTTTGGATTTGATATCCCGCTTTTCACTACCCGAAGGAGTCTCAAAGCGGCTAACATTCTCCTTTCCTTTCCTCCCCCACAACAAACACTCTGTGAGGTGAGTGGGGCTGAGAGACTTCAAAGAAGTGTGACTAGCCCAAGGTCACCCAGCAGCTGCATGTGGAGGAGTGGAGACACGAACCCGGTTCCCCAGATTATGAGTCTACCGCTCTTAACCACTACACCACACTGGCACACTGATGATGGCGGTTGTAGTCCAAAAACAGCTGGAGACCCAAGTGTGGGAAACACTGAAATGAAACTGTGGCTATCTCAGTGTTTTGGGGGCCTCAATTTCCCATAAGCCCCAACCAGCATGACCAAGTCATGGTAGCAAATTCCCCAGAGTTAGTCTGTTGCATCAGATACAAAGAGCTTTGTGGCATCTTAAAGACAATGCGACTTGTTGAAGAATGAGCTGTTGATGTGGGCTCTAACTGGCAAAATCTTACGTGGCAATAAAGTGGGTTCATCTTCTTTATTATAATTATTTACATTTATTTATTTATTTATTTATTTATTTATTTATAACATAACAAAGAATAATAACAAATGTGACATAAAATGAAAGCAGATAGAGTTATCCAGAACTAAACATGTTGAGTTCTGTTCGTCTTTAGGGTGCCAGCAGACTCTTGGTAGCTTTGCCGCAACAGATTTAACACTGACCACCACGTCTATTTGGTTATACTTAATTGCAACCACAGATCTCTGTTGGAGTTGTGACATTTGACTACAGTGTGGAAGAAAACCTGAGGAAATGCTAGGAGCAAAGTTGAAGTTAGACTAGAGTTTTGCAGTGAAGTGCGTTATAACAGGGCAGCCAAGGATAGCTTGGCTGAAATAAGGTTCCCCTAGGAGAGTCTAAATTAGATTAGTCTCAGAAAGCGACTGTACTCCTGAGAGGGTGGTAATATTGCAGCTTATGGAGAACCATGTTCCTGTTTTTTTTGGTAGGCTCCTGAAGACCACAGAGAAGAGACCAAGCTTAGCTGCCAATCTTACAACTTCTAACCATTTTCCCTTGACTGCTTTGAGAACTGGAAATGAGAGCTAGGGTAAACACTTGGTTCTGTATCATGGATTAGAGATATAGTCGGGACTGTTTTTCTGAGGTTCATGATAACATTTGATAGACTGTCAGCAATTAATGCTTGCAAACCTCTCAGGGGGAGGTTGGTGGAACTTGATCTGAACGTATCTTTAGACACTTGCTTAAACATTTCATAAACTCTATTTAATGTTAACAACTACTCATGGGGGTATGTAGGATCTGACCTTTCTACGCATGCGTCTTATCACTTGTTGTGTCTTCTCTTCAAATATCCCTGAAGCTGCACTCCGTAGAGCTTTGTATATGAATCTTTATGCCAATCCATCCTTTTAAACAGTTTGCTGAAGGCCACTCAGTGACCTCGTGGGCTTCTTTTTCACAATGTTTGATAGCAATCCATGTCCTTGCATTTTCCTGCCCTGCCTTTTTTAAATGGCATAGACTAAACCAGACCAACAAGCATTTTGTCTGTCTTCAAAATATTTCCGTAATGCAAGTGGGTAGGTGTTTCATAATCCCAACAATTTTTTCCCCTCCTCAAATGCCAAGTTGGATGTGTGGGATGTGCAGAATTCCTTTGTAAGTTTTTTTTTTTTTTTAAGAATACTTATCTACCCACTGGCTGATTGACAGTGTTTCACATGAATAGTTTTTAAATAAATAAATCACACATTAAATTTATGACCTTTGTGCAAGTTGCCCTTTCAGTAGGTAATAGGAACACAGAAGAGGACTGGAGCTCTAGACCAAGAATAGACCTATATCCCTCCCAGATGTGTCCATTATCCCTGATCATGGGTGGATCTACAGCTATACAAATAAGTCAGAAATTAAATTGTTATAACAAAAGAAAAAAAACGCTATTGAAAACCGCTTATACTTTTTTTGCTCTCTGGTGCCATCTGGTGTTGCATGTTTATAAAGCATTCAGAACACTGTTTCTTGACTAATGTAGCAGAGTCCCACGAATGGCTGATGGGGTTGAGCTACAACAACATCCTCTAGACAGTTTCAGGTTCCCCATCCCTGCTCTAGACAGTGGCCCTAAAACTCAACTCCCATCTTTCTTTATGGCAAGATCAGTAGCAGCTGGTGAGATGACATGGGTATGGGTTTTGTTCCTCTCCCAGTTTCCCAACATAGTGGGCTGCTGGTGCTTAATGAGAGGGGGAGTGGATGAGGTGCAGGCAGCTCCAGCTGCCGGTCCAATGGTCCAACGCCCAGCTCTTCTCCCACTTGGTAGACTCCAGTGCCCCATTATGTTGGGAAGCTGGGAGAGCCTCACTGCCCGTCACTAGGCAAGATACATCTCCCATTGAGTCACATAGCTGCCTCTGCCCATATAGGGATGTGGGTAGTGCTGATCAGAAAGTCAACGGTTTGAATCCCTGCAACGGGATGAGCTCCCATTGCTGTGTCCTAGCTCCTGCCAACCTAGCAATTCGAAAGCACGCCAGTGCAAGTCGATAAATAGGTACCACTGCAGCGGGAAAGTAAATGGCGTTTCCGTGCGCTCTTTTTTCCGTCACGGTGTTTCGTTGCGCCACAAGCGGTTTAGTCATGCTGGCCACACAGCCCGGAAAGCTGTTTGTGGACAAACGCCGGTTCCCTCGGCTTGAAAGCGAGATGAGCGCCGCAACCCCATAGTCGCCTTTGACTGGCCTTAACTGTCCAGAGGTCCTTTACCTTTACTTCTGACCATATAGCTTTGCAATTGTTTACATGGTATGCATGAGAACGATGCACTTGCTCACCCAATATGAAGCTGGAGAGATGAAGGGGAGGGAGCACTGAAAGCATGCTCCCCATAATATGTGCTTTCATACTAAAAATTCTGCCAGTTTTGTAAAGGGATAAGTTAAGGTGACAGACTTATCCATCCTTAAAAAATCAGCCCTGAGTGCTCACTGGAAGGACAGGTCCTGAAGTTGAGGCTCCAGGACTTTGGCCCCCTCGTGAGAAGAGAAGACTCCCTAGAAAAGACCCTGATGTTGGGAAAGATGGAGGGCACAAGGAGAAGGAGACGACAGAGGATGAGATGGTTGGACAGTGTTCTCAAAACGACTAGCATGAGTTTGGCCAAACTGCGGGAGGCTGTGAAAGATAGGCGTGCCTGGCGTGCTCTGGTCCATGGGGTCACGAAGAGTCAGACACGACTGAACAACTGAACAACAACAACAAGGTGACAGATAGCACCCACAATCACCCTGTGAGCTTCATAGCAAATGGGGGTTTTAATCTGGGTTTCCTTTGGCCCCAATCAGACAAATAAAAGATAGCACATCTGAAAAACAAACAAGCAATCTTTCAAAACTAAAGTCACAGAGCAAAGATTGTGCTTTCCTGTTCAGCTCAACGCAACTTAAATGTGCCTCACACTGGTTTGGATACACCCAAAGGGAACACAAAGTTAATCAAGCCGTAAGCCTTTTCACTGGGAGTTTGCTACTGAATCTTTTAAAGTGCTGTTATGTAGCGAAGAAGAAGATAATCTGAGTTGTTACAACCCAGCAATTTTTCATAAAGGATGCATTGTTGCCAATGCAACATTTTGTTTTGCCTTTACTCAGCTTCCTGTAACGCTTCTGTTGTCACTGTGAATACACCTCCTCCACACTTGCACTATGAAAAGAGGGTGTTGCGCCAAACACTCCCTTGCATAGTAGGCAACAACCGTTGCTTGTGACCTTGCAATTCTTACGGGAGCCAGAAATGTGTTGCGCCTGCTGCCACACATGCCAAAATGATTCATATTTAGGCCCAAATCTTCCCATGGGGCAAGAACAGGGCCAGGCCCTCCAGCATCTCATATCCTCATTTCCTAACAGTTCAGATTTTTTGTATGGGTTAGGGGTGTTCGCAAAGGGGCAGGCAGAATATTCGCAGTCAGTGATACTTCCTCATGTGCCAGGTAAAACAAAACAAAATAAAACAAAAACATTTTGTGTATGTGTGTGTGTGTGTGTGTACACACACACACATACACACCGTCCATCTGGCAGGCTTTCCCCAGCCACTCTGGGTGGCTCCCAACAGAATATTTAAAACACAATAAAATATCAAACATTAAAAACTTCCCTAAACAGGGTTGCCTTCAGATGTCTTCTAAAAGTCAGATAGTTGTTTATTTCCCTGACATCTGATGGGAGGGTGTTCCACAGGGTGCGTGCCACTACCGAGAAGGCCCTCTGCCTGATTCCCTGAAGCCTCACTTCTCACAGTGAGGGAACCGCCAGAAGGCCCTCGGAGCTGGATTTCAGTGTCCGGGCCGGACAATGGGGGTGGAGACGCTCCTTCAGGTATCCAGGACCGGAGCCGTTTAGGGCTTTAAAGGTCAGCACCAACACTTTGAATTGTGCTCAGAAACGTACTGAGCCTCTTGGGCTTGCCGGTCAGAAGGTCAGTGGTTCGAATCCCTGCAATGGGGTGAGCTCCCGTTGCTCCTCACGTACCATAATGAATGGGTCAGAATTTTGCAGAGTTCGACTTCCGGCGGCTGGCGCCATTGCGGATGGTCCTGGGTTGCTTCGGTGGCGAGGCACCCAGTTCATCCCGGGGGTTAGGAGCCCTGCAGCCGCATGCAGGGCTCTGGTTGGGGCGCGGGAAGAGCATCCCGCGCCCTGGGCTCCCCGGCTATGCCCGTTGTGCTCCGAACCCTTCCCCCGCGCCCCCTGTAAGGGGGGAGTGGGGGTGAAGGGACCACGGAGTCGGGCTTCAGGGGACATGCCCCAACCGGGATGTTTACATGCGGCGGCAAAGTCCGTGAGGAGCGTCTCTGTTCTACCTGTCATTAAGAAGTTGCTAAGAAACCAGAAGCTGTGAGTAATTGACTGACTCTTTGTACTTCGGGAAAAGCTCTGGGATCAAAAGAAAAGGCAGCCCGCCTCTCTCCCTTCGGGGGTTGGAAGGAATTAACTCTTTAAGTGACTGCTGCTACACTAATCATTTGAAAGTGCTTGGAATTTGAAAACTGACTCTGTAGAGATTCCCTCTTAGGGGTTAATTGAGGAAAAATATCTCCATTTGAAGTTTTGGTCTTTATACTCTGGCTTCGGAAGAAATGGCGGCGATTGGGAATTGCGCAGGAGAAAATTGAGACAAAGGAGGAAAAAGACAGGAAATGTAATTTGATACCCACCTCCCTTCCCCGAAGATGTTGGACTTTGCGCTCATGCTGGCACAGAAGGACTGGGAGGTAGAGGAAAAGCTCACTGTCTTTCAATTGGAGCTGGCTAATCGAAAATTAAGAGTCTTGTGTGGGATTATAAATGGAAATAATCTGTATTCCACAGAGGAGGCTTTCCAAAAAATCTACTCAATGGAAACAGACTTTTGCAAAGAGCTGGAAGATGTGCTGGAAGGATGGTCTGAGATGGCAGAGCAAATCCGATTGGAACAGGGACTGTTTTCAGGGGGTGGCAGAAACCCTGAAACGGAAAGTTTTTTAATATCTAGATTCCGAGGTGGCAGCTCGGGGTCGAGGGACAGAGAATTAAGATTTCTACAAGAAGAAGAATTTTGGTACAAAGCTACGGAGAAGCTCAGAATGCAGAGGATGAACATCTTGGAGCTCGATGCAGGGTTTGTTGTGGTTGTAACCTGGATCTGTGGACATTCAGAAGCATACAATAGGGGATTCGGTTCTGGTGAAAGACAGGAGAAGACAATGGACAAAAGGGGAGTGGGTTGAATTAATCATTGTATAACATAGATGGTCTGCCATGGTATCCGAAATCGGAGTGTGAAGTTTGTTAAATAAGTTTATTTTAAATAAGTAAGGAGATATTGAATTTAAGTTAAAAGCAGCATGCTAAATGATAGAAGAAATAAGTTTAGCTCTAAGAATATTTGGTTAAGTTTTAGGTTATAATGCAAAAGATAAGACAAAGGTGTTTTTTCTTTCTGTATCAAGATAAGTTAAACTTCTATGGAGAAAAGATGTTAAGGAGAAAGTGTATTGTATTAAAACCGAAGGTGTATAGGCGGGGGAAGTCAAGTGTCAAGATTCGGAACTAGAATTTTTTTTTTTTTTTCTATAGCAAGATATACAGATAAGAAGAAGAATCCTGACATTATGTGTATGTGTATTTGTATTTGTGTTTGTTTTGATATTTGTAGGTGTGGGGGTTGGGTTTATGTTGTTTTGGGAAAATGCCAATAAATTCTGTTAAAAAAAAAAGAATTTTGCAGAGTTCGCCAAACATTCGCAGGAACCGGCTGCTTTTCACGTGTAGTCAGTTTCACACATTACAATGGAGCTGTCTTTTTTCATTCTTCCGGAGTCGTCCCATCCATGCGGCAATGTCTGTTCAGAATCAGTGTGCAATTGAATGCCAGTTGATGGGAGCAATATTAAGAGAGGGCTGTGGCCTCTGACTCGTAGACGACTTGTGGGATTCCCAGAGGTGCTAGATTGGCCCCAGGCTGTAAAGGTTTCACAACATTGACCTAGAGTGTGCTTCAATAAAGAGGGAAAAAAATCTTCCATTTTCTCCCCCCCCCCCCCCAAGTTGCACTTTGCTAGCTAGAAATACTGAGAAGTTTGATCAGTTTTAGGGACATAAAGTGAATATTTAAACAAGTTGCTGGTCTTTTCTTTTTAAAAGTGTTTCAAAGTAAAAAAATAACCATTGTCTGTTCGGGATGCACAGTGCAATCCTATGCTTGGTTAATCAAAAGTAGTAGGTCACACTGTGTTCAATGGGGCTTAATCCATCAGAAAGCATGCTTTTTAGAATAGTAACCTCAAGTAAACGGTCAAATTATTTCCTTTGTACAGTATATGTGCGCGAGCACATGATACAGTATAGGGCAGCAACATTCATCTAGATCAGGGTTTCCCAAAGTTGGCCTCCAGCTGTATCTGGACCACAGATCCCATTATCCCTGACCATCCCTGACCCACCGGATCCTTTCAGTTATGCTTTCCGCGGTGCAGTCTGCATGTTGTACATGGACGGGAGAGATGGTTGTCTGGGCCAGCCTTTCTCAACCTCGGTTCTCCAGATGTAGGACTACAGCACTCACCGTCCCTCACCACTGGTCCTGCTAGCTAGGGATGATGGGAGTTGTAGTCCAAAAACAGCTGGAAACCCAAGTTTGGGAAACACTGAATATGATCAGGTACGAAGTGATCTCTGCACTTCAAGGATTCATCGGATAGTGGAACGCTTGCTGTTGACAAGAGTTTCAAGCTCCTTCTTGAGTGACCTTATAGGTTCCCCTGAGGAGAGGCCTGATACTAAGACTGGAGTGGAAAAATTGCTTCTGCGATGAAGCACTGTGGAATTTTTAAGTACAGGTTGTTACTTCACTGGAAGAAAAGGCACAGCCGTAAGGAACAAAGATTTTCCCCTTTTTCCCCATTTCATGACCCCTCTTCCTTACTGCTTCTGCTTTCTGCCACCCCCAGCTGTATATATAGGATGGCAATGCAACGCGGTACAGTGGTACCTCGGGTTACATACGCTTCAAGTTACGTACGCTTCAGGTTACATACTCCGCTAACCGAGAAATAACGCTTCTTTGCTTCAGGATAAGAACAGAAATCGTGCTCTGGCGGCGCAGCAGCAGTGGGAGGCCCTATTAGCTAAAGTGGTGCTTCAGGTTAAGAACAGTTTCAGGTTAAGAACGGACCTCTGGAACGATTTAAGTACGTAACCAGAGGTACCACTGTACTTTGATAAAGTAGAGTAAGTGCCATAAGATTCCTTGTTTTTGCTACAACACATCCCAGGGACAAACAGATGCCTTTGGCAAAGCTTTATAGGAAGTTAGCACAGCCTTGATTATTGCCTCCATTGAAGCAGCCACCATTTGTAGGATTTTTTTTCCCTTCAAAGGCTATTCCACACCGAACGCACACGCACCCTGAACTTTCCCAGTACCTCTGTGCTTTCGTTACATCCACTGTGAGTCAATATTCTAATCCAGCAGCAAGTTAGAGTTTTGACTCTGTCAATTTCGCTCCCTTAAAACAGAGTTGGAGGATCTTGAGACACCGCTTGAGCACAGCTCTAGATTTCAAAGATCAGCTTTGACATTGCAGGAGTTGCAGTGCAGTCCTAGCCGCCTGATGGTGAGGGTGGGCAAGATTATGTTTAGGCGGAAGTCCTTCCCTGCCGGTGGGATAGGGAGGCACCTCCTATACACAGTGTTAGAAACTGTGATATGAAAGCTAGGAGCTGAATGGCGCCTTAAGCCTAGGTTACGGGCGCAACAACGGAATGTCTAGGCACACTTTTCTATAACAAGAATACGTAGCTGAAAATGAATGAACTGCAGCTAAAACATTACGTTCCTTTTTCACAAGGTCTAGTCCTTCCCCTGCCAACCCCTTAATATTCTTTTTCTATTCTCCAGTCTTCAGAGAGTAGCTGGAAGTGGGGAGGCAGAAAAACGCTCCCCTTTCCTTCCACTCTACAGTTTTAATCTGAAATCTTAGGTGCAGTACCGCACCCGGAGCTCAGAAATTGCTTCTGCTAATGAAATTCCCTGTCACAACATGCACCTAGAACAATGGGAGTTTTGAACACTATGATGGCATTGGAAGCTAATGTTGGCGTTGCTTCCAGCAGTAGTTGGCAGAAGGCCCTCCAAACAGTGGGGAAGAGGAGCAGGACCAGTGACAGCAGGGCCAATGGATGCAAAGCTGGCCCATTTCTTGGAGAGAGACCTGATGCAAGAGCCTCTCTCTGCTAGTGTGGCGAAAACAACCACAGCATCCACTCTGCCCTGCAGCCTGCCCTTAGGATTGTTCTGTCGGTGTATTTGCGTTTTCTGTCTTTGGCCTGCCGTGAGGCGGCAGAACCTGCACAAATGCCACACTTTCCCACACAAGATCAGCGCCTTCCCCAAAGCACCACTTCACGGTGGACTTTTACGAAGTGCTTTATCGATTGTTCCAGTTACAGGTGGGTAGCCGTGTTGGTCTGCCATAGTTGAAACAAAATAGAAAATTCTTTCCAGTAGCACCTTAGAGACCAACTGAGTTTGTTCTTGGTATGAGCTTTCGTGTGCATGGTATCTGAAGAAGTGTGCATGCACATGAAAGCTCATACCAAGAACAAACTCAGTTGGTCTCTAAGGTGCTACTGGAAAGAATTTTCTATTTTGTTTTGCTTTATCGATGTTGGACCAGTTCCGGCTCCCAATGTTTCCTGAAGCTCCCTTCAAAGGAAGTGGGACTTGTAAATCCTTATTACCTCAGCAGCCACAGTGCCAACTTGAATAAAATATGGGGTGCGTGGGCCAGGTGGCCCCATATAAATTGACCACATGATGTGGCACGGACGCATCTTTTGAGTGGCAGTGCCCATCAACTTTGGTGGGGGTGGCACCCTCAAATATTTTATTGGGGGGCCTTGAAGGGAGCTCAGCCCCCAGGAATTGGCCCCTGTGTTCAGCAGCATAGGAGAACCACTTCCTGCATTGCGCCAGTACATAAGAACCAGTGCTCCTGAACTCGTCATGAATGCGCCTCCCTTATTCTCTTATAATGGCAATGGCGCCTGTCTGAGAAGCGCCGTAACTGAGTTCCGGAGAGTTCCGGCTGGAAAAAAAACCCTGGTCAGAACTTCCTGCCTCAGTTAATGTGGAAGGCATTCCTGAGCCATTTTCTCCCCACACAAACATTAGCCTAGTTCCTAGAAGGATCTCCTAGTGGTGGCCCTGGGTTTTTCTAAGAGTTACTTGACCGGCATGTGGTGGCATGTCATGGTGGCTTCTCCTCCACCTGAGACAACTTTGGAAGAAGCGCTTTTCTAATGTTTTCTGTCCGTGGCATTCGTATCCCACTGTCATTAGCCCAGGCAGATCAACAATGAGCAATTATGCACTGTCACGACCGATTTCTGCCACGCTGTATGCAGTGGTTTTTGTGTGGCATCAAACTGTAGCCAAACACCTTGTGAGTCATCAGTCTAGATACCTTGTGTAATTGTGAAAGGCAGCCGTTGAGATTCAGGTCATGTTTCTGCTAATCATAGATTGAACATTTCCAGCACCTTGGGACATCAGCCTTATTTTTTTTCCCCCTTCCAGCCTGAAGGAAAGCAACTTTCTCTCTTTGTGTTCCATTAGGGTTTGCACGAATTGCCGTCTTTTTGCCAACAGAACCGCAGAGCTCTTCCAACGAACCTTGCTGCGCAAATTTGCTCTCTTAATTATATATTTCAAGCATGACAAAACAACAGTGAGGGAAACGTTCGTGCTGGAAAATTAAGTTGCTGAAGCTACAAGTGAGAGAACAAAGGGAGTGAATGTGCTGTTTTTCTGGTTAGTGCTAGTGAATTAGGTTGGGTTGTTTCATATGTTTTTACAGAATCCTTCCTGCTTAGGGGGTTTCTAGCTATTTCCATGGCAGAAGCAGGTCTGTTTATGAAAAGTACAGAATATTATTCAGCCTGTCTTCTAAAAAATATATTAAAAAGCTATATGGAGGTGTTAACACTAAGAGTCTACTTGAGCATATTGCTGAACTGTTAAAAGCATCAGTGAAAGAAACCGAGTCCATTATTCCTAATACTTTTATTCCTGTGAGACAACATATCGAAGCACATAATAACAGTTCCTTATGTGCGGATCCGTTCACACACCCTAAATGTAGCTTGGCATGACCACCATATTCTTGGCTCAGGATAAGGATAATTGTTTATCCTCCTGGCCAGTCTTAAGTTTGTCGGAATGGAGCAAGTTGGTTTTCTGAACCTCTGGTAAGTTCAGGACCTTTTTGGATGGATCAGTGCATGGCCTCTTTCCATGCCAGATCTCGCTCACGAAAAGCCGTATCTGCCTGTAGCGAGGCAGGGCCAGCCCTATTGTGGGTCCTACTGCTAATCATTTCCTCCTGCATCTTTGATGGTGATCCAAATCTTTTACATCTCCACTGTGTTCAGAATTCACCTTTTAAACTACAAGTGATATTCCAACCCTAACAATTTTAACTGTTTACAATGGTCTTTAAGATAAGTTTTAAATTTTCCCCGTTCCTTATCCAAAATTTTGGTCTTCCCGATTTCTGATTCTTCTGGTTATTTTAGCCATTTCAGCATAGTCCATCAACTTCATCTGCCAACTCACAATTTTAACTTTAAACCAGTTTCAGGCAATGTATCGCTACATCGCCCAGGCCTACACACATCCACACACGTGTTCCAGGAAGACCATACATTTCCCAGTGTACTAGGAGAGCTGTGTGCAGACAGGGCCCTTGTGGAGGTAATGGGCAGGGCCAAGAGGTGGTGGTCCTGCTCCCCATGTTCATTGAATGCCTGAACAGGACTCCTTAGTACTCCGAGGCTACGGTACTGAGTGCAGATTGCCGAGTGGAGCCAGGAGGACTATTCTCCATTCCGTTCCTGCTGCCACTACTGTGCCAGAATGCGCTTCAACATACTCAAGCAATTTAGCTGCTTTTGGCAGAGGCCCTCCTGCATCTCACGTTGCGTTATTTGTCAGCCACTCGCCCCCAGGCTGTGCACATGGCCCCATTTCTACTTCTGCTGAAAATAACCTGCATGCGGGAAGAGCAGTGCTGCCTGATCTTGCAATGTGATGCACATTGGAGGGTCAGTAGTTTGAAGCAATTTTCCTGGCCTGAATTGGAACATTCTTCTTGAATCTCTGTGTGAGCAGATGTGGTTATGGGTGGCATCAGAGCCCAGCTATCCTGCCCCTTGCAGCTGAGTTGGGTAGAAGTGATGCTTGACTGGATCCCAGAACAAGTATACTTGACTGATCCAATTTATCTGAGATTTGATTATCCCACCTTGCTTGGTGGCCCATAGAAATCTGCAGTAAAGGGTTCTCTTCTAGCAGCTGCTCAAATGACTTGTAGGACAGTAGCACTCTTAGGAAACAAACCACAATCTCTGCTTTAGTCCAAATCGGGGATTTCAGTTTGTTTGCTTATCGATAAACAATGATCTATAACCAATGTTTGTTCTTGACTTACTGATGGCTTGGATGTGGCCCTAAGCCGGGGTCATGAATTTTTCCAAACCATGACTTCCTGTGATGTACAAACGGGGCCACCTTGTTCATGAGTTTGAGCCTTGAATTGCTTGACTAACCTTATCTTTGTGTTTTCGTTTTTGATTTCATTTCACCAGTTGTTTGGGTCCCTAGGATGGTACAAATTGCGGCTGGGCTTGGTGGTCAAGTGTTTGTTTATGGTTGCCAGTTGTGAAGTCCATGCTAGCGCAACAATCTGATTTATTTATATACAGAGGGAGGTTTTTAATCCTGCTCTTCTACGTGCTACTCGAGAGTGGCATACAGCAATTTAAAATCAAAATGTCATAAAATATAGCAAAATCATGACATGCATTATTGTATGTGTTTATCAGCACTGGTGTTGTCTGGTTGTTGTTGTTCCATCATTCAGTCATGTCTGACTCTTCGTGACCCCATGGACCAAAGCATGCCAGGCACCCCTATCCTCCACTGCCTCTGGTGTTGTCTGGTAAAGTTACGTAACTCCAGGTTAATTTCTTTTCTTCTTTCTTTTATTGATTTTCCAAATTATTACAAGTCAGTCCAAATCATTTTAATTTAATACAATTTCTTTTTTTAAAAAAATCAGGTTTCCCACTCCTGATGCAAACATTTGTCCATTTCTTCCCCATGTTGCCACTTCATTCTTCTTAAATCTCCTCATAATCCTTAATTTCTTTTCTTCTTTTACTGGGAGATTCATTGACAGCTTCTGACAGTTCCCCCTCCCCATCTGCTTTCAAACTTTTCTAGCACTTGTTCCTCACTCTGCCACATATCTTGTACTGTATATAAGTTCATATATGAAACAACGTTTACATTGCTGTTTTCTGGTGCAGCCACAAATTGAGCGAGAGCTTGGGATTTGGCCAGCAGAGTGCTTATTTTAATTTTCCCACTAAGAAATATCATTACAAAAATGAAGGAAGACGGAGCAGTTTTTCAATAAGATGCCTAGTTGTAACTTAAAGACTAAATTCCTTTGTAGCATGAGCTTTCATGTGCTAGAGCCCTGTTACTAAGCTGGATCACTGAAACTTTCTGCCTGTGGGATTTAGCAAAGCTACACTGGAGTTTATCAGAAACAAATTCTTTTTGTACTTGATCTCCTTTATTTAAGGTCCCCAGAATAGTAATTTGCTTCCTCCTTCAGTAGCCTGCATGGCAAATTATATGATAAAATCACGCTATCAGAAGCAGACACAATTTTGCTCTTGCGCCTGGTGAGAAATGCAAAATTTGGCAAATAAAAACAACAACTTAGGTATTTACATGGATTGTCAGTGTTTCTTGATACTTCCAAAATCCCAGAAAACGCTGAGTAAAGGTCAGTTCAAAACTTAAGAGTAAGATGGGAAAATCTACTAAATTCCAGTTATAAAGCACTGCTGAAATTCCCTCTGCACCATTCTTCTTACCGTACTTTAATTCAGAGTGCATTCCTATGCAAACTGGGAGTGTGCTTGCATAGGTTTTGGCTTGCAAAATACGTTTGTTTAACAAAGGCAGCTGATTTGCAAGCTCTGGCTTTTAATTAGAAATGCAAGCAATCTTGCAAAGAAGTTTTGTTAAGTCTGAAGTAGGAATCCCATTGAAGAAAAAGAGGGAAGTAAGTATCTCCTTAGGACATGGGTGGCGCTGTGGGTTAAACCACAGAGCCTAGGGCTTGCCGATCAGAAGGTCGGTGGTTTGAATCCCCGTGACAGGGTGAGTTCCTGTTGTTCGGTCCCTGCTCCTGCCAACCTAGCAGTTCGAAAGCACCCCAAAAAGTGCAAGTAGATAAATAGGTACCGCTCTGGTGGGAAGGTAAACGGCATTTCCGTGCGCTGCTCTGGTTCTCCAGAAGCGGCTTAGTCATGCTGGCCACATGACTTGGAAGCTGTATGCCGGCTCCCTCGGCCAGTAAAGCGAGATGAGTGCCGCAACCCCAGAGTCGTCCGCAACTGGAACTAATGGTCAAGGGTCCCTTTACCATTACCTTTAACTATCTCCTTGCTTGAATACTTGCTCCCTTTTATTTCTTCATTTTTGGTATTTTGAAATTGTAGAACTCACTGAGTGCAAAAAGGCTGGAGATCAAAACAGAGGATCCAGCCTCTCTTCCCCAACCTCTCCCCACCCCCTTTAAGCTGGATTCCCGGCTTGCTACAGTTAAATAATGGAACAAGACTGATTAATCTTCTTTTATTTCTGTGCCTTTTGAATGGAGCTAATAGCCATCACAGACAATAGTAAAATTTCCCCAGGACTAGTTGTTGTTTATTAGATTCAAACACCGCCCTTCAAGATCACAGGGCAGTTGACAACTTATCCTCATCCACTCCTCAGAGCAGGGAGGGCTTTTCACCAGAATGACCCTGGCAGGAGGAATGTCAAAACCTGTCAGTCATGTGGACCTGTAAGCTCCCTAGAAATCACCTTTAACAGGTTTTGAATTGGAATGCTAACTTTTCTAAGCTGGTCCCCCGAGACTGCAATAGATAGTAAAACAAAGATTTTGTGGTGGCATGTGGTGCTAAGTAAAAGACAAATATTATTTAGCATTCCTTGGACTGTGTTTTTTTTTAAAGTATTTTTTTAAAAAAGATTTTCTTGATTTACAAAGGTGTGTGCAATGTCTCTCTCGTATTTTTTGCATGTAACATTTTTACAAATCAGTTTTTGTTGTTGAGACATTAGGGAGGGGGGGGAAGAGGTGGGTGGGATGGAGGGATGGGTGAGGTGGGGAGACGATGTTTCTATTTTCCTTAATATATGTAGGGTTTGGTGTCAGCGTCGTTTGTGTAGGTTCTCTGTTGTTCGCTTATGCTCCTTTGGCGGTGAGAGACGTCGGGGTTGGCGTAGGGTGTGATTGTTCATTTGTGGTTGGCTGTGGTGATCTTTGGTTTCCTGTGTGAGTGGGGTGGGTGGGTGTTTTTGATCAGGTTAGCCATATTGATTTGTATGCTGTCGGTAGATTTTTGTTGTTGTCTTGTTGGGCTGTGTGTGTGATAAAGGGGAACCATACCAGGGTGAAGATGTCTTCTTCTGTTTGTCCCCGTGTCAGTTTCAGCTTACTGGTTAGTTTTTCTAGTAGGCGTTCCTTGGACTGTGTTAACCAGGAACAAAAAACCAACAGGTATGTCATTTAAAAAGTTCCACCTGTTTCACTTTCCGGTTGTACGTGCATCGAAATCAATCAATCAATAAAAATATCCACTGCACATCCTAGAAGACAAGCCCCTTATGAGTAGGCCACATCAAGAGATAATGATGTGATCTAAATAACTAACAATTATCAGAAATTATAGCAGAAAACTCTTCCCCAAGCAGGCATGTGTTTTCCACAGCTGTGGACAGGTTGAATAATACCACGTTTTCTCAGGAATAAATCCAAATCCAATGTTTTTCTTTGTTTTTCTTTTTTTGTTAATACAGCTGGTGATATAAGTGAAATATTTGGGTAACAAGGAAGTTGCTGTTGTTGGCATCCGTCTGTCTCGAGAGACAATGGAGTGTGCCTCTGGGGATGAAGCCAAACTGCTGGAGAATCACAGCACCTTTTGTGGCTGCAGAGACCAGTAACTCATAACTGCTGCCTCCGACATTTTTTTTGCTGAGTTAGCGGCACGATAGTGACCTCTCTAGGGCACAAGCCTGAGCAGTGAGGTCGTGGGCTGCCCAGGCAACAAGATCCCCTTCTCAGCTATAAAACTGCAGGAGAATAAGATGTTGCCTCATCTCTTCAGTGTGTTGTTCCACGTCATACTAGATATTGAATTGACTGAGAAAAGATTTATCCCCGTAGAGAGTCTTTCCATGATACAGCTTTAAACAGGGCAGCGCTCAACATTTGAGGCCTGATAACAACATTTGAATCCTCCTGTCGAAACTGTGGTTAGGTTGAAGATTCAGCCACGACTTATAGAAACAAGCCAAAATCAAAATATGTTTACAGATCTTGGTTTGTTTCAGTATACCATGGTTTAAACCAGTTTATCCCCCAAACTGGTGCCCTCCAGGTATTTGTACCAGAACGCTCACCGTCCCTGACCATTGGCTGTTGCTGAAGTTTAAATCTTCTCTGATGGAAAATGGTTAAGTACAAAACATCGTGTTATATTCTCCATCAAAACTTATTTACACTGTTGAATTTATCTTGATGCTGCCAGCATTTTCAGCTGCACACAATTATCTCCCATATATTCAATAAACATTTTCCAATCTTCTATAAAGGTATGTTCTTCTTGTTCTCTTATTCTATATGTTAAGTCTGCAAGCTGCGCATATTCTGTCAACTTAAGTTGCCATTCTTCTTTAGTTGGGACCTTGCTCATTTTCCATTTTTGGGCTAACAAAACACGGGCCGCAGTAGTAGCATACATAAATAGTCTTTTCTGACACCTGGGAATTTCAGTCTGAATTATCCCCAACTGAAAGGACTCTAGGTTTTGGGGAGGGGGAAGTACTTTTAAACATTTCTGTCAGTTCATTATGGATCATTTCCCAATACTTTTTTTTTTACCCTTTTACAAGTCCATCCTAACATCTGTTGTCTGTGCTCTGGTAACCTCTAGGCTAGATTACTGCAGTGTGTTATACATGGGGCTGCCCGTGAAGACAGTTCAGAAACATTAGCTGGTGCAGAATTCAGTGGCCAGGTTGGTTTGAGCATATAACGCCGATCCTGGCCTGACTGCACTTACTCCCAGTTAGTTTCCCGGCCCAATGGAAAGGGCTGGTTTTAACCAGACCTTGTATTCGGAACTAAGCCGCATGCATAAGTTAGAACCAATGCACCTGGGATAATTTGCATTCTGGTTTGAACATGACTGTTTTTGACCTCTCTCCCCCCCACCCCAAGTGACGTGCTGGGAAACAATCAGAGCAAATGCCCCCATTGAACAGCATGCATCAAGGCTGACTGTAATAGTCACAGAGGGTTTGGCTAGCATCTTGCATAGCTAACACGCAGTAGTCTCATGGCTGGTGTCAAATGCATCAAAACTACTTTGTGGGGGCTGAAGTTATTTCTGAAATACCTCTGCAGCACAAAAAGCAATCTCCAGGGTGGCCGTTCTCTCTAGCTGAGCAATGTTGAGTCATACTGGTTTGGAGGAAGAGAGATAAACAGAGAAATTATCGCTGTTCAGTTCACGTGATCACCACCAAAAACTATTTACATGATAACAGTTGTCTGTGCTTTGCTGACAAAAAGGGGGGGGGGGAATCAACGTATTTGCTGAATTGTGCACCAGTTTACAGCAAATGGGCAGAGTTTTTATATTCACATTTTTGTAGCATACTTTTGTGTATTGGAATTGGTTAAAAAACAACAACAACCTACCGGTACTTCCCCCCCTAAAAAAAGAGTTGTCATCTTATTGTGCCAGTTTTCCACATTTCTTTCCAATTGCTAGTAATGCCTGTCTAGAAGAAAAACAGCCAGTTGTTTGTGGAGGGGAAATAAAGAAGGGTTCTTTGCAAACACCCCCATCCACTTGGCACATGCTCCAGTTCAAGTGCGCACCTCCAATCATAGGCATGACCCACACTGTAATACACAGCTTGTGCCACCATTACCTCTGGTATGAGCGGGGCTTTTTTCCAGCCAGAACTCACCGGAACTCAGTTCTGGCCCCTCTCAAGCGGGAGCCATTGCCATTATAAGAGAACAAGGGGGGCATTCATGGTGAGTTCCGGCACCTCTTTTTCTAGAAAAATAGCACTGGGTATGAGCAATTACACCAGGCACCCCCAACCTTCGGCCCTCCAGATGTTTTGGCCTACAACTCCCATGATCCCTAGCTAACAGGACCAGTGGTCAGGGATGATGCGAATTGTAGTCCAAAACATCTGGAGGGCCGAAGGTTGGGGATGCCTGCATTACACTAATGCAATAATATTGGTTTCACTATGCTATTTTTTTTTTATTTTAATCCCACACACAAAACACACTTGTGCTTTTATTGAAGCACGTCTAACGGCTAATCTGTTGTTGGTTTTTTTTAACAAAGGCTTTGTGCATTTTGACTCTCAGATGAAACAGTCAAAGCATCTCCGTTTTCTTATCTCTTGCAAAATAATTTAGGTGAGCCCTAGAAATTGGTGGTTGCGCACTCAGATTAAGTACCTCCTCCTCCACCGGATGATTTCAGTTACGCCTTCTGCGGTGCAATCTGCATGTTGTACGTGGGCGGGAGAGATGATGGTCTGGGCCAGACTTTCTCAACCTCGGTTCCCCAGATACTGTAGGACCACAATACCCATCACCCCTGACCACTGGTCCTGCTAGCGAGGGATGATGGGAGTTGTAGTCCAACAACATCTGGGGAACCGAGGATGAGAAAGTCTGATCTGGGCTGCCGCATGGTGATTCCCGCCACATCCCCAGCTGCAAAGCTTGGAGAAACACTGGCTATAACTTTTCCTCTCTGCATCTTTGAAGTGTCACTCTTGGTGCTCAACGACTCGTTGATTTAGCACAACCTTCCCTAATTTGGGACACCCCAAATATTGTTGGGAGTACAACTCCCATCATCCCTCCCCATTGGGCATTCTTGCTGGGGCTGATGCGAGTTAAAGAGCGCAACAACACCTGCAGAATTGCAAGTTTCCCACACCTGGCATAGAGAATATGAAGACGAAGAGATGCTTTCTTTGGGACCAATTGCCTTTAAAGAACATCCATACACTTTCAAGCAACACAGAGCTCATCTTAAGGCAGAAGGAGCAGTTGACTGTCTCCTCCCTGGGTAGCACACTCTTGTCAAGCTCAATGAAGCTGTTAAAACTGTTACATTTTAGCGGAAGGAATGTTGTTAATCTAATATTCCCACTTAGTGGGTTCCTAGCTGATTTGTAACTCTGTGCTTAAAAAAAACAAACCAACAAGAGATTTCCACTTTTGCAACTGTTAAGAATCTTCGTGATTGCCTGTTCCATGTGCATAAGGCAGCTGCTTAGTAACTAGAGTGAATTTCTTTCCGGAGCCAGGATTTAAATCTTGATTCTCTTAAGAGGGAGAGGGGAAGATGGATTGATGACTACATAGACAGGCAAATTACCATGTGCAATGTGCTTTCACAAATGCCTGTGTTTCTGAATCTCTGAATAGAAATGCAGGTGTGTGTGTGTGATGAATTAATACATTAAGGCTTAAGAAAATGGTGTATTAGCAATATAACCATTATTCTGGAAAAAAATGAAAAGCCCTATTTATTACTTTTAAGCTCCTTGTGATAGCTATCATAATGCTTCTAATGTGTTTTGCCTCAACTCCACGAGGCACGCTAGTATTATGTCTGTATTACAGATGGTAATATTGAGACAAACACAAAATGATTAAGAGAGCCTTCCGAGGTCCTTTTCATTGTCCCACAAATTTCCAGAAATGTGACCTATGGAGTGATTCACTTGACATAGCCTGGCATCTTCTGGGTGCTTTTAATGCATCCAACCCTTCAAATCGGTTGCTCTGTTTTCATGTCGACTTTGCTGCTGGTGGTATTATTTTTTGTGTGTGGTGATTTTAGTGTTGAGCTTCCGTGTTCTATTTTTGCTCTTTTAAATCATTGCGAGCCGCTCCAGGAGCCTTCAGGCCAACGAGTGGCCTATTAAACCTTGGTAATAGTCATGTTCTTGCTCTTGATGAGGTTACGCTTCCTCTGAAGGAGCAGGTTCATAGCTTGGGGGTACTCCTGGATCCTTTGCTGCTGCTCGAGGCTCAGGTGGCCTCAGTGGCTCGGAGTGCCTTCCATCAGCACCAGCAACGCCCCTATCTGGACAGGAACAGCCTAACTACTGTTGTCTATGCTCTGGTAACCTCAAACTTAGATTACTGCAATGCGTTATACGTAAGGCTGCCTCTGAAGACGGTTCGGAAACTAGCTGGTGCAGAGTTCAACAGCCAGGTTGCTCACCGGAGAAAGATGGTTTGAGCATATTACACTGACTGGACTGGCTACCAATTAGTTTTGGGGCCCAATTCAAAGTGCTGGTTTTGACCTATAAAGCTTTAAACGGCTCAGGACCGCAATACCTCAAGGACCGCCTCTTTCCATGTGAACCTACCCAGACCCTGAGATCATCTTCTGAGGCCCTCCTTGTGTGCCTCCTTCTCAAGAGGTCCAGAGGGTGGCAACATGAGAACGGGCCTTCTCTGCAGTGGCTCCCCATCTGAGGGATGCTCTCCCCAGGGAAGTTTGCCTGGCACCTTCAGTATACACCTTTAGGCGCCAGGCAAAAAGGTTCCTTTTTAACCAGGCCTTTGGGTGATCTGATTTACATCCAATGCCCTTTTAAAATGTGTTGGGGCTGAACATGGATTAAAAGCCATATAAGCAAACTTAGGAGTGTCAGTTGAGAGCAGTGTCAGTTCAGTTCTGGTGGTTGCTGGGTTACGGAGGTCCTTGTGACACGCCCTTCATTGTGACACCTCCCTCTGCTGGCTCCTTGGTCACTAGGGCTCTAGAGGCATAGCGATCTCCTTTGGTTTGATCATTCAGCAAGTAAGAGAGAAAGTGGATGGAAGTGGATGGACTTTCTCATCAGCATCTGCATCCTGTGCTGATAATGCTCCATGTGAATCTTAGGGAACATTTAAAAGATTAAGATCAGGAATGATTTAAAGGCTTCAGCCAGCCCTTCTGGGCTTTTGTATGACTCCACCCACTGTTTTGTAACAGTGAAGGGAAGTGACTGTGGATTCTGCTTACACTTTAGGAAAAGGAAAAGGAATAAGATGTCATGCCTTGGAAAAGGGCATTCTTTTTAGGCTAGTGACACAAGAGTCACTTGATAACTCCCCATGGGAGCATTAAGCATGCCCTCTGGAGAGGGTAAAGCCTTGCATTGTCTTCCTCCCCTTCTTGCCTCCCAGGGCCAATCTTTCAAAGGACAGCCAAGGTACAAAACCCTTCAGCACGCTGATGTTCCTTCCATAGTAATATTAGTATGTGGTATTTGATGTTTCCCTTTTAAACATCCCTTCTCCACACTAAACAAACCCACCTCTTTCAATGAGATGATGAGAATTGTCTTATAATATCCAGAGGGCGCTATTCTGGCTACAGGATTCAAGCACTCTCTTCACAGGCTACCCATTATGATATGCCTAGGAAAGTGAATCCATCTTGAGCTTTGAGTCGTGAATGCCCAAACTTGTTTAGGGATGTAAATCAGGAGAGTGCTTTGAGTCCCATTTCTCACATTTTAACAGGCCTTCTCTGCAGTGGCTCCCCGTCTGTGGAATGCTCTCCCCAGGGAAGTTCGCCTGGCACCTTCATTATAAACCTTTAAGCGCCAGGCAAAAAGGTTCCTTTTTAACCAGGCCTTTGGTTGATCTGATTGACATCCTATGCGCTTTTAAAATGTTTTTGGTTTTTTTTGGGTGGGGGTTGGAGGCTACTGGGTCATGGTTTTTATTTTTATTATGCGTTTTGTGGTTTAAATCTTGATTTTATTCTGTGAACCACCCTGAGACCCCCAGGTATATGACGCTATATAAATTCAATTAATAATAATAATAACAACAACAACAATAATAACAACTATTATTATTCTCTGCTTCGCAGAGAATTATTGAGCCTTAAAACCGGCAAGCGTCCAGCTCGATAGTTCATGTTCTTAACCACTGCAGTAGACTTGTCTCTGAAGTTGCAATTAGGAGAGCAACCAAGGGTGTGTTTTAGCAACACTCACATGAGGCAAGTTGGAGGGCATAAGTATATAACCGTTGTAATGTGTTTAAGCCAGCAGTGTAATTAGGCTGTCACCTAGTCACTTCTGGTAAGTAATGGTTTCCTCCAGGCAGCAGATGATGTATGTTCCCCTCTGCCCTCCCTCTGTTATGCTTACAGTAAAGTGGAACCTTGGTTCTCGAACAGCTTAGTTGATGAACAAATCGGCTCCTGAACGCCGAAGACCGTGTTCCGGTTTTCGAACGTTTTTCAGAAGCCGAATGTCTGACACGGCTTCCCCTTGCAGCCAATCGGAAGCTGCGCCTTGGTTTTCAAACGTTTTGGAAGTCGAACGGACTTCCAGAACGGATTCCGTTCGAGAACCAAGGTACCACTATACAGTACGCTGAATATCGAAGGTCCCATAATGAGATGCTGGAGCAGCAATCTCTGTGCATATAGTATCCTAGGAATTGCTGCCGCATGGCTTCTTAGATTGCTGGAGGTCCAAGCTCAAGTAGGAAGTGTCTCCACGCCTCCCATCTCATGCCGAGGATGCATGGGGTTGGGTCAAGGGTTATCAAGGGGTACAGGAAGATGCTACTTGAAGTGGCTTCCATGCTTTTCAAGGTAACATTGGTAGGACAAAGCGGGTATTTCAGCCAGAAATCACTGGCACACATTTCTGGCACCTTTGAGGTGGGCGTCATTGCCATTATAAAAGAACAAAGGAGGCGTTCGTGATGAGTTCCAGCACCTCATTTTCTAGAAAAATAGCTCAGACACAAAGCATCCTCCATGTTGCACCCATTTCCCAGTTGTAGAATACACAGATCAATTTGTAGGAGTCTATTGGCTGGGAGCTGTTGCTTTGTCACACACCAAACTGGCCCCGTCCCAACTCTGTAGTAGCTCTTTTGCCCCCTTCAGTCTGAACTTGGCCTAATTAAAAATAGATCTTCTTCAGCTAAATTAGGGTCGCCATATATCTGGAATTTCCCAGACATAACTGGGATTCAGCTGTCTATAACCATACCCAGGCAGAAATCGCTTAAATGTCCAAGAACATCCGTACGTTTGGCAACCCATGTCGGAAGTGTAGATTTTGGCGAATTTCCTTAAAAATAGCACAAAAACTTCCTTTTTAAAGAGAGATTTTTTTAAAAAAAAAAAGCTCAACAACTTTTGTGTCCGAATTTTCACTTTCTGAAATATGGCAACCATAGCTAAATATTTATCTTAATAACTTTATCATTTGCTGCGTATCAGTGAGTTTGGAGCCATGCTGCTTCCTGCAAATATTTTATTTCTCTCCATAGACAGGTAATTTTATTTATTGATTCAACCTACTGCTTTAAGTTTTTGATGCTATGCCTACTTACCTTGGAAGAATATCCATGATTTTCATCACTTGACTGCCGCTGTGATAATAGCCACTGTAGTTCACGTACGAGGGACAAGATTTAAATGCAGTCCCAAACACAGTGGGAAGAATTCAGCATCGCAATACACTTCTGTCAGGGCAAGCATTTTGACTTGACAGACAGAAGGAGCCCTTCTCTCCTCCCCCCTCTTGTGTGCTGCTCCAGGTGTTCTCCAACCCCCCCCCCATGCCACTTTAGGGGTGGGGTGCGAGGGAAGAAGAGGCTGAGGAAGCCCTGTTGCACAAGCAGGAGTCCTTGCTCAGGGCTTACACCAATGGGACTCCCTATATGTTCAGTGTTGGCCATTTACCATCAAGTGAAGTACTGTCAAATGATATTAGCGGCATATTCTCCAATGACTTCTGTAGAGTTTCCTGTTCACATCTGTGATGCCAAAGTTGGGGAGATCTGTAAAGATTATTCGTGATAGCTAGTTAGAAAGAACTGTTAATTTACTGAGCTGGACCAGATTTGCCTGGCAAACTAGTTTATTTTCCTATTTAATTCCTCTCACTAAATGATAGTCATAACTTTGGCACTCGGAGCAGAGGAAGATACCCGATACCAAGTCGAGTGACTGATCCATCTAACACAGGTGTTGTCTATACCGCGACAGGCAGTGACTTTCAAACAGGAGTCTTATTCAGCCCTACCTGGAGGGACGCGGGTGGCGCTGTGGTCTAAACCACTGAGCCTCTTGGGCTTGCCGATCAGAAGGTCAGCGGTTCAAATCCTTGCAACGGAGTGAGCTCTCGTTGCTCTGTCTTACCTCCTGCCAACCTAGCAGTTCGAAAGCACGCCAGTGCAAGTAGATAAAGACCACTGTGATGGGAAGGTAAACAGCATTTTCATGCACTCTGGTTTCAGTCACGGTGTTCCGTTGCTCAAGAAGCATTTTAGTCATGCTGGCCACATGACCCAGAAGGCTGTCTGTGGACAAACGCCGGCTCCCTCGGCCTGAAAGCAGAGAGGAGCGCTGCAACCCCATTGTCACCTTTAACTGGCATTAACCATCCAGAGATCCTTTCCCTTTCCCTTTTACCTGGAGGTGTCGGTCAGGGACCGAACCTGAATTATTCTACATGCAAAGCATGTGTCCCTCCGCTGCATTTCAGGAAAATATTGCAAAGTTTATTGAGCAATCCCAGCTAGCTGCTGAGCTTCATCAGATGTAGTTCATCACTACATCTGCTGCCCAACCTCTCCAAAAAGTGGCACAGAATGGTGTTGGGGGTAGATAGATTGGAGCCGTCACAGAAATGAGGTGCAGGCTCTCGCAGAGGTCATGTAACCTGCGCCAGCTTGAGAACAGCTTGGCACCCAACAAATCAGTCCTGCCCTCAGAGCACCCCGTTTGGGGACCTTCCGCCACGCTGCACAGGTAAGCGTACTGCTTGCGGTTTTTCAGAAGTCTCTGCCAGCCGAGTGGCCGAGGCATGCTTCCAGGAAATCCAAATCCCACAGAGCTTTGCATAAGGGGCGCAGGGGGTTGGATTTCACCTCGTCGGTACTTTCAGGGCTGACAGCACGTAGTCTCCCTTTACAGGAATCCTGATATCACAGAATCATAGACTTGAAGAATTGGAAGGGGCCCCAAGAGCCATCTAGTCCAACCTCCTGTAATGCAGGAATCTCAATGAAAGTGTCCATGACAGATGGCCGTCCAACATCTGCTTAAAAACCTCCAAGGAAGGAGAGCCCACCCCATTCTGAGGGAGTCCATTCCACTGTCGGAAGTAGTAGTAGTAGTAGTATTTTTATTACGACCATTGGTCCATATCACCCACTGTCGGAAGGTTTTTCATGATGTTTAGTCGGAATTTCCTTCCTGGTAACTTGAAGCCATTGGTTCGTGTCCTACCCTGTAGAGCAGGAGAAAACAAGCTTGCGCCATCTTCCCTGTAACAGCCCTTTAGATATCTGAAGATGGCTGTTGCAATGAACCTCCCTTTCACACTCCCGTCCCCTGTTACTAAGTTTGTTTGTTTGTTTATTTATTTATTGCTCAGGTGTTCCGGGTCAGACTAATTAGCCCCCCCCCCCACCTGTCCCTCGGAGGTCCGTCAATGAAGTAAACTCCCTAGTAGATACAAAACGGGAGTATCTTAGTAACCGGAGTGTCTTTGTCCAGCTGCCGCGGCCGTTTATAATCCTTGCTCTGGGCTTCAGGGGTTAAACACCTTTTGCCTACAGCCCCAGGGTCTCTCTCTCTCTAGATCCCTCACTTTAGCAGTCTGCTAAACCCTTTTAGCAACTCAGTGGCATACACAATGTTTCAGCCCGCTAGCCCCTCCTGAGTGAAACCCCTAAGACACAAACTAACACCCCGCAGGACAGTTTGGACTCTTCCCTGGGTTCACCTCTTCATGAGCAGTTTATAACCCGCTGGACCCAAAAATTGACGACGCCTGACTTATAGCAACAAAAGTTAGCCTTTATTTTTTTAAGAGCATAACGGTTTCAGAGAATCAAAAGTTTAAACGTAGTTTCATAACAGCCTAAAAGGTTTACTATTCAGTATAACATACTCAACCTTCAACCTAGCCTAACCTACCCACCACTATCCTAGTCTCTAACCCTCTCTCCCTCAGTCACCACTCACTCCCTCTTTCTCCCTCCTGACCAACTGCCGCTCCCTCCTTTTAAAGGGCAAAAAGTCCCACCTCCTGCGAGCGAACTGCCACTCAACCAGACGGAATCTTAACTCTTCACATGCTGGGGTTTCTGACCATACCCTGCCTAAGGGCAGATCCATTACAGCTGTCATATGATATAACTAACCAGAGCAACCTACGCTCAAGTATTTGCATTTAAGGACCTTAAACGCTCTTCATATTATCCATGTAACTAAATAGGCCTAAATCCAGGTATCTATATTTAGCTGAGTTATAGGTTATGCTGAACTTTGCTAGTCCAAAGCAAACTTTGGATGTGGTTTTTGTTATAGCACAGAGCAACATTCTGAGCAAAATAACGTTTACTTGGAATGCTTAAACAATGGATATGCCATCTAAGCCATTTGTTTTGCATTATTGTTACCCTTGTGATTTCAAAGGCTTCAATTTTATCTTTACTCTTACAAACTCTTCCAAATGCATGAATTATTTTGATGGTGGCCATAAAGCTGGCAGGTAGTAACAGAGTTTTCAGCAGTGCTGAAACGGAAAGAATCGGCATCTTACTAAATACACCGTTACTAACCCAGGATGTTTAAAATAATTTGGTTTTTTAATACTGTTAGTTAGAAATTCTAACAGGCATTTTGCAGAAGGAGAAATCATGTGGAGATCAAATGAAAGAAAAGCTTCCATTTAATTGGAATCAGTTCTGCCTCTTTAGCAGAGATCCAATATTCAGTGTGAATGCTCTCCTTTTGTGCTAACTTTCCATGCTAAGATAGTGCCTGGCAGTGAGAGTGACTTGACTCATTAAATCTACTAATGGGTTTCCTTTAATACACCTCCTGATTGGGTTCATATCGACCTGCCCCCTACAGGGTCGGATCCCATATCAGACCATGGAAACTGATTGCCGCGGTTCATATGATAAGTTTTAATATTTGCTTTTTCTCTGCAGAGGAGCAGGGAGGAGGAAGATACGCCATTTGAAATACTCTGTCCAGGCTGCATTCCCCAATATTTATGGTTTTCATGATGTGCTCAACAGCTGAGGCTGCTAGATGCGGATAAACAGGCCCATCTGATTCAGAAATTTCAGGAATTGTCCTGAAAATCACACCCTCCTGGCAAGACATGGTTATAATGTTAGGTTCCAACATAATGATGAAGATAATGTATTTTGTTGGCTGCTGTTTTATAGATTATGAATTATTTTATCTTCCATAATAGCTCTTTTGAATGACGTGAAAGCAAATGACCAAACCGTTGACCTGACCACAAACTTACCCAGAGTATGTCCCATTGAACTCAATGCAGCTAATTTCTGAGTAGGCATATAATGGATTGCACTCCAAGGGAGTTCTGGAACAAGGCAATTAGATTTTGCTGGCCAATGATGTTGCTGCTATGTAAAGCCTGCTCCATCTCCCTACGAAAACCCTCAGTGGTGTCCCCAAGCAACGGCCTCAGACTTTGAGCTTTCTTTTAAAAAATAAAAAATAAAAAAGCATGTCTCTAACCCCCACCCCACCCATAGAAAGAAAATTCAGAAGCACAATGTACAAGTACTCTTACTAAGTGATTTCTGTGGAATGAGGCAGCCTGGCTGCTTCTGCCCATCAGTGTTTTTAGCTAGTGAGTGAAGTCAGAGCTGTGATTGATCATACAATTCTAGAGTTGGAAGGGACCCAAGGGTCATCTAGTCCAACCCCCTGCAAGGCAGGAATGTCAGCTAACGCATCCATGATAAGTGAGGTGTTTGGACAGTAGGCCATAGAAATCCCTGTGGTTCTAAAGAGCTGCTCCTTTTTCTCCCCCTAAATGGACTTTTTCCTGTGTCTGTCCTATTTTCTAGTCATCTCTGGAATCTCTGTAGTTTGTCCTTCTGTTTTCCCCTAGAAACCAGGATGCATCTTTCCTGTGGTGGGTTAATCTGAGATGAGGTTGTTGTTGTTGTTCAGTCGTTCAGTCGTGTCCGACTCTTCGTGACCCCATGGACCAGAGCACGCCAGGCACGCCTATCCTTCACTGCCTCTCGCAGTTTGGCCAAACTCATGTTAGTAGCTTCAAGAACACTGTCCAACCATCTCATCCTCTGTCGTCCCATTCTCGTTGTGCCCTCCATCTTTCCCAACATCAGGGTCTTTTCTAGGGATTCTTCTCTTCTCATGAGGTGGCCAAAGTACTGGAGCCTCAACTTCAGGATCTGTCCTTCTAGTGAGTACTCAGGGCTGATTTCTTTGAGAATGGATAGGTTTGATCTTCTTGCAGTCCATGGGACTCTCAAGAGTCTCCTCCAGCACCATAATTCAAAAGCATCAATTCTACGGCGATCAGCCTTCTTGAGGTACTCCCTAGTAATTTTGTTCTGCAAATACTACTACACAGTACAGTCGTACCTTGGTTTCAAACAGCTTAGTTCTCAAAACGTTTTGGCTCCCAAATGCCGCAAACCCAGAAGTGACTGTTCCGGTTTGCGAACTATTTTTAGAAGCTGAACGTCCGACGGGGGCTTCCGAATGGCTGAAGGAGTTTCCTGCAGCCAATTGGAAACCACGCTTTGGTTTCCGAACGTGTTGGAAGTTGAACGGACTAACAGATTCCGTTTGACTACCAAGGTACGGCTGTAAGTGGATGTTAAAGAATCCCCCTCCCCATATGGCAAATGCAAAATGTGAGAACTTTGCAAACGGGTTAAGAATTTCTCCAAAGCCCAAGCATTCAATAAAACTGAGTTCATATCTATTTGCCTAGAATTCTCTTTGCATGTGGGCATATTCACAGGTAAGCTGAGTACAGCATGGCAGCCTAGGCTTTGCTATAGGGTTGACATTGGAGAAAAGCAGGGGTTTGTGCCTTTAGCAGCTGTACGGCTGGCAGAAATTCAATAGGTTAATCCTTTCCAGTTGTTGTTGTTGTTCAGTCGTTCAGTCGTGTCCGACTCTTCATGACCCCATGGACCAGAGCACGCCAGGCACCCCTATCCTCCACTGCCTCCCACAGTTTGGCCAAACTCATGCCAGTCGCTTCGAGAACACTGTCCAACCATCTCATCCTCTGCCGTCCCCTTCTCCTTGTGCCCTCCATCTTTCCCAACATCAGGGTCTTTTCCAGGGAGTCTTCTCTTCTCATGAGGTGGCCAAAGTACTGGAGCCTCAACTTCAGGATCTGTCCTTCTAGTGAGCACTCAGGGCTGATTTCCTTGAGAATGGATAGGTTTGATCTTCTTGCAGTCCATGGGACTCTCAAGAGTCTCCTCCAGCACCATAATTCAAAAGCATCAATTCTTCGGCGATCAGCCTTCTTGATCCTTTCCAGTAGGGAAATGCAATTATGGGAAGATGTGCATTTGTTTGGTTCCAGGCATTTGGAGCAGCCAGCAGAGAGGCAAGTCTTCATTTTAGAAAGTGCCCACCCCTGAAATGTTTTGCAGTGTCTGAACATGTGCAGAGTACATTTTGTCAGCCACTTGCATAATCAGACCTTACTCTCCCCATACTTCTGAAACTATGGTAGAATGCTTCCATCCAAGCTATGGCTTCCGGAGAGGCTCTTTTCAAGCATTAACCCCAAGATGTAGACTTCTCCTCTTAGCATTTTATCCCAGCACTGGATTTAATGCAAAGCAGATGGGTAGCAAAATGCAATTAGCCTCCTAGACACTTGCACAATATAATAATATATAATAAAATCACACTAACCTATTAAAACAGATTTTAAAAGACGAAGGGAAGAGTTAGGTTCACTGAACAGGAAAGCAAGAGTGGAACCCATAATAACAACAACAACATCGTTGAAGCATTTGTATAAAATAAAAGGGATCAGCAAATGCAAATAGGCAACAGATTATTATTAGTATTATTATTAGGAACACAGAGAACCTATTTCACCAAATTGGATCATTTCTGCAAGCCATGTCTGGCAATCTAGAATGAGAAAGGTCTGTGTTGTTTCTCCCGTTCTAGGTTATTATTTGTTCTCCAAGCATCCTGAAGTGCTCTCAAGGCTGTTGCTGTTTTAATTTAAAGTTGATTGAAGCATTTTTGTTGTTATCAAACGCCTAAGCAAATATTTTTACCAGTTGCCTTATTATCTCACCCCATCCTATAAATCCCAACTATTGGAGAGAAAACGATAGCAAGTGTTTGTGTGTTCGTGTTCAGACCAGATACCACTATCATCAGTGCTGACATTGTGTCTCTTAAATCCTAGTCCTTTGCCACCTCTAAATGTTCCTTGATCAAGGTTTCCCTTATTTATTTGTCTATTTCTTCTTCCTCGTTTAAGATAGGCGAATGAATAATGTGCCTGTTTCCTTCCTTCCGGAAGGGCTTTAGCCCTTTGTCCCATCCTATCAACGAACCAACAAATAATTTCCAGGGACCTTGCAGTATGACAGTTTCACGCACAGCATCACCGGAGACTGCAATCGCAGATTTAAGACCCGGCAAACTTTACAGATGGCAGCAGGCTATAATTGCTATGAAGCCCGGCACAATGTTGGAATCATTATGTGCATGACGTTGCTAAATGAATCCTTTTAAAATCATGGCTGAGAGGGATGTGTGTGCCTGGATATAAGAATAGCTGGCCTTTATTTGACGAAGAACTTGGCAGCCTCAGAGCTGATCATCATCCCTGCAAGTCTCCTGTTAAATGGAGGAGTCTGGGACTTTTCTGCAAATGACAGTGTTTGCCCAGCACTGTGATATAAGTTTTTTTTTTTAAAAAAAAAACTGCTCCTTTTCCCTTATGGGGTACCCAAGAGCCCATATAGAATCCTTTTGTAGGTTCTCTATCGGTAGGAGAATATAACAGAGACCAACCAGAAAATTGTTGTTGTTGTTGTTGTTCAGTCGTTCAGTCGTGTCCGACTCTTCGTGCCCCCATGGACCAGAGCATGCCAGGCACACCTATCCTTCACTGCCTTTTGCAGTTTGGCCAAACTCATGTTAGTAGCTTCGAGAACACTGTCCAACCATCTCATCCTCTGTCGTCCCCTTCTCCTTGTGCCCTCCATCTTTCCCAACATCAGGGTCTTTTCTAGGGAGTCTTCTCTTCTCATGAGGTGGCCAAAGAACTGGAGCCTCAACTTCAGGATCTGTCCTTCTAGTGAGCACTCAGGGCTGATTTCTTTGAGAATGGATAGGTTTGATCTTCTTGCAGTCCATGGGACTCTCAAGAGTCTCCTCCAGCACCATAATTCAAAAGCATCAATTCTTCGGCAATCAGCCTTCTTGTACACCTTTAGGTGCCAGACAAAAAATGTTCCTTTTTAACCAGGCCTTTGGTTGACTTGATTGGTATCCTATGACCTTTTAAAATGTGGTTTTTTTGGGGGGGGGTGTTACTGGGTCGTTCTTTTTATTTTGATTATATATTTCGTGGTTTTATATTTTGATTTTGTTCTGTGAACCGCTCCGAGACCTCTGGGTATAGGGTGGTATATAAATTCAATAAATAATAACAATAAGAGAACAAGGGAGGCGTTCGTGGTGAGTTTCGGCACCTCTTTTTCTGGAAAAATAGCTCTGGTAAAATCCAACCCTTTTTAATCTTCGGTGTTCGGCTTGAAATAAGAAATGATAGTAAGACCACTTTACATTGGTCTGCTGTCACCAGCCATTGGTGCTTTTTAAAATATATATATATACAGTAATGCATCTCCAGAGCCAGCCCAAGGCATTTTGATAATTTTCAGTGGGTTGCACTAGTTAAAAGATAGTGATGTGAGGAGCCAAAACTGCACCAGGCTCCTCATATTCAGAACTCTTTATTTTCAGATTACTGACATTCACGGTTATGATCTGTCAGCTGGTCTCACATCCTCTAATCCATGCTGCGTATTTTATTCTGAAAGTATAGAGTCGTGAAGCACTAGCCCAGGGTTGCTGAGAGTAGGATGCTGGGGAAGTTTCCTTCGTTCCGGAATCAAGATCTCTTGTAGGTTACGGAAACAGGTTTAATTATTTTCATAATTGTACCAATTTTTCACTGAAGCATGGCTTGAACTTATATGCATCCTACACTTCTCCTCAAATAATGGTTTTCCTTTCAAAAGCTCACCCCAGGGTAATTCGGTCACATGCATTAGGTCTCTATGGAAATCGGTTTTTCCCCTTTTCCTTTTTTGTATAATTAAGCCTAGCACAGCTTTGCATTTTCCTTCTTTATGCTAAATTAATACCTTTCAGCACGAGGCTCTGGTAAGTGCACTGTTAATTGAAAGCACCTTTATCAATGGAAAGTATTAAGGAGTAATGTCTGCCACCCTAAAAGAGGCAGGGTGCACCCTGTTCTGAAGAGGCCATGCCGCACCCTGGGGTATTAGGTGGGCCTGTCTGAATTCAAGTTAAGCCTCTGACATTCTAGCAAAACCTTGGGTCTGTGCAGCGAAGTAATTCCTATTTAATAAAGTTTATCTTGAAAGGATTGCAAGATAGCAAAGGTCTTGCAAAAAGCTTTGCAGCTCAGTTTCTGCACAACTGATTCAACTTTTGAGCAAAGTGTCGTCTAGTTACCTTATCTCGGAGCTTGACAGTGGGTAGGTGCTGAAGGCTTTGAACGTGGCAGGAAATGAGTGGGAATTTTTGTCCATAGCGAGCCAAAGGAAACGCCACAGTTCCTGCAGCGTTGCACAAGAAACAGCAGGCTTGACGGGACAGAGAGTGAACTACAAATTCGGGTGTAGGAGGAAACACATAGAAAGAAAGTAGGCAGAAAACAGACGGGAAGTACAGGAGAGACGTTTGGCAGATCCTGGGTAAAGGCACTGGCGGAGGCAGAGGGGAGCAGGGGGAGCACACCGCCCCCAGCAGCACGATCCTGGTGGGGTGCCTTCGTGGCTGCCCCCCTGCTGTGCTGGGCACCATGTCCCCAGGATGTGTGCCACGCCCCCGGCACACGCACCAGCCCCGCCCCATCTGCCCTCCACCCCTCGGTGCCGGAGCATGAAGCTCCGCCCCTGGGTAAAGGATGGTTTTTATCAACCTACACTAGTGGCCAAAATTGTGGAAACTTTTTGGAAAAAGTGTATTTCCGAGGTTTGATGACTCAGGAGCTGTGGTCTAAACCACATAGCCTAGTGCTTGCCAATAAGAAGGTTGGTGGTTCGATTCCCTGCAATGGGGTGAGCTCCCATTGTTTGGTCCCTGCTCCTGCCCACCTAGCAGTTCAAAAGCACGTCAAGTGCAAGTAGATAAATAGGTACCACTCCGGCGGGAAGGTAAATGGCGTTTCCGTACACTGCTCTGGTTTCGCCAGAAGTGGCTTAGTCATGCTGGCCACATGACCCAGAAGCTGTATGCCAGCTCCCTCGGCCTATAGAGCGAGATGAGTGCCACAACCCCAGAGTTGTCTGCGACTGGACCTAATGGTCAGGGGTCCCTTTACCTTTAACACCTGATTGGCTTTCTAAACACTCATGCTCATTGGCTACATTCAAATGAAGGAAAGCTACTGCATGCCAACCTAAGCAAGTTGTGCTTCCCTTTTCTGGTTATTTGGCCAGAACTTTTGATAGAATACAGATAACTGAACAAACTTTGTTGCATTACATTCTTCATTAGATTGTCTTACAGTGGTGCCTTGGGTTAAGAACTTAATTCATTCTGGAGGTCCGTTCTTAACCTGAAACTGTTCTTAACCTGAAGCACCACTTTAGCTAATAGGGCCTCCCACTGCCTCTGCGCTGCCAGAGCACAATTTCTGTTCTTATCCTGAAGCAAAGTTCTTAACCTGAAGCATTATTTCTGGGTTAGTGGAGTCTGTAACCTGAAGCGTATGTAACCTGAGGTACCACTGTTTAATGTTATATTACTCCAAAAGAAGTGGTGTTATGAGCCATAAAACCTCAGAGATACACTTTCCCCCCAAAAGGTTTCTACAATTTTGGCCACTAGTGCATGCAAATAAAAAGTCCTGCTGGCTCAGACCACAGGTTTCTCCGGACTAATCCAGCATCCCATTCCCCATGGTGTCTAACCAGAAGCCCAAAAACATGTTCTCAGCCCTTTCTCCTTATATCTTCAGCTATTTGATTTTTTTAAACAAAGACAAAAAGATAAGTTGTTCCTTGATTTAAAAGATACACACACAGGGTCAATGGGCCTTCAGAAATTCCCTAGCTCTTAAAAATTTTAGTCCACTAAGTACCCTCAACAGATATCATAAGGGAACCACTGTTTTATCACCTGTGTTTTATGGAGGCTTGTTCAATGGAAACACAGATGGGAAATAATCAGTATTTATTGTTTGTAAGCCATAGGCCACTGCAAACGGTACAAAAGGAGCAAAGACAAAGCGCGAGTATTTGAACTCCCCAATTCTGCCCTAAAATAATGGCACCCATAGAGTAGCTTTAAAAAAAAAATGATGATGGTAGAAAATTTTACCAGCATTTTAAGGCTTTGGAGAACCATCGGCGCTTTTCCGTTATTGTGATTTTGTATTTGAGCCTTTACGGGGGCTAATCTGCTTTGCACATTGCCTCAAGCCATTTTAAAGAAAGGATTTAGGTATTGTAGAAATAAATAATAATGACTCGGAGGTGAGCTTCTGGATTCTTTGCTGTCTCAACTGTAAAAATAGGGCTATTTGAGGGCTGGCCCTCCTAATCTCATGTTTGCTGTTGCGTGTCTCTACAGATAGCGCTAGCTGAAATACCTAAAAAAAAAAACCTAATTTTTGTGTGCTCTGCTGGGATCATCTATGCTGTCTTGTTGACCTTCAGAGTTCTGGGAACTGATAGCCTCGGATTAATACCATGCAAAGTCTTTTACATCTTCATCATTAGTTTTAATCCAGGCCAGTTAGGAATGAGGCATGAATTACCATTATCATGTTTGGCATGTTAATCAGCTTGACTGCATAGGATTGCAGGCTTAAGGATGAGGTAATCAATCATTGCATTGTCAGGGGGCGCAAAATGTTCAGTGCGTATCATTAATCAGATAAGAGCCGTCTGGAAATAACTCCTGTAAAGTGCAAGCCTATACAGTGTCTACTCAGAAGTAAGTGCCATGGAGTTCAGTGGAGCTTACTCCCATATAAGGATTGCAGCTTTAGCTATCTAGAGAAAACCCATTCTGCAGTTTACACTGTCACTGACTGACTTAGATATGTCAGTATCTTGAATTTAAAGACAGGCATAGGCCATAGGGTTTAAAGTTCAGGCTACAAGGGGAAAGTTGGCCAGTTTGACGCTTTTTAACTTCCACAGTTGGTAGACTTAGCCGTATATTTTCAATATTCAGTGTTTAAACTTTGACACTGTTTCAGATTGGCTCCGGGCAACATGTTATTCAATATTGTCAATTTATTCAAGACTGCCTATTCATTATACCGAATAAAATTATTTGGTAGGTGCTAAGAGATGTGAGGAAGAATGAGAGCCCTTCAAAGGGTTATTGGAGTATTATAGTTGGTTATGCTTTCAATTTCTATAAGTTATGATTATTGCTTGTAAATTTATTCATGATGATCTGATAATGGGGATTTTTGTACACTCGGAGACAATATTTATATTCTACCATATGTGAGGACATGGTTGGTTTTAATAGTGAATGTTGAAATGCTGTGGATTAATTTGTCTATCGAATTAAGAGATATGTTTATATTTTTAATTTAGTTAAAAAGAAAAAAAAATCTAGTCACCAGTAATATACCTTCATCACAAAATCCTTGTTTATTTATAACATTTATGTGTTATAAATAATACATTTATGTGTTGCCCTTTCAAATCAAGTTTGCTGAAGGCATCTTACATATGTTTGTTTTCCCCGCTTTTCCTCCTCCAAAGAGCTTAAGGTATCGTACATGGTTCTGTCTTTCCAGCTTTTATTTTATCTTCACAACAACTCTGTCTTCCCATAATTTTTATTGAGTTTTTCCATAATTATAATTTAAACAAAAGTATACAAAATTTGAGACTTATATATATATATATATATATACACAAATTTGTATGAGTAAAAGTGCTCTTAGGCTCATATCATATACATAGCTTCTTCACAATTTTGTACACAATTTTGTATGTTGTACGTATACTAAACTTATAACTTATACATTTACATAGCTTGTACACAACTTATACAAAGAACAAAAGCTGATCGAGAAGGAGCGCGGGCGATCTCCTGCGGAGAGACCCCAAGCTTTACAGGGGAAAAGGGGTATTGTCAGGGCTGAACAAACCCTGAAACCCGGGACAATAAAGTCCAGGGGACACAGGACATGGCAGCGTCCAGGTGACTCTCCAGCTCGGACACCAGGCTCGTACATCTTCACAACAACTCTGCAAGGCAGGCTAGAATGAGATTAATCAACTAGCGCTATTGTTGGTTTAACAGTAGGGATAATTTCAGTTGGTGGAGTCAAATCTTAATGAGTGGAGGCTGAAAGTCAAGGTCAAAGTTGCTTCATTTAAAAAAAAGATGAATTGGTTATTCATGGGTTTCTGCAATAGGGATTTGAAAAGGAAATATTAATGATTGCCTGTCCATCTAAGCCCATGTGTGCTGGTTTATTCAGAGTCAGAGAGCCTGACCGCATCCTTTTACACCCACAAACATTGATCCTCTATATTATCATGTGAATATTGAAATAATGTAGGGATGCTCGCTGTCCGTTCCCGTCTAAAAATAAGCTGAAATGTTTGTTGCAAGCCTGTCGGGAGAACTATGTTAAACCAATATTCATTATTCGCTGTGGAAAAGCATCAATAGCATCCCTGGTGTAAGCACATTAATTAGCTGGTTGGGAGGCTCGCATTGCGTCAGGGTGAATTTTCCAGTGTGCCTTCCTGAGATACTGTTTATGAAAAGATACAAATAATATTGAAGCATCTCTTCATCTGCACATTGTGATGTCTATAAATAGTTGTTTTCAGCTTCTTCTTGACAAGAGTTTAAATATTCAATATAAGCTTGGAAATATTTTTTAATGAAAAACAGCCGTTGGGGGGTGGGGAGTCGGAGGATTGTTTAAAATTAGAAATAAAAATGTGTTTCCCCTTTCAGTAAGGAAATTATATATTTATTATATGTGTTGATAATTGCAAGTGCACAAGGCTGTGCCCAGGCAATGGTGGTCGAGCCCACAATGTTTTTTCTTAATGGACAAAAGAGGATGGGGCTAAAGTTTCCAACCCTTTCTGGCAGCGCCTTCATGCGTTTAAGGTCTGCACACACACACACACACACACACACACACACAAACACAAATCGGCAATCTAAATAATTTGTTGTTGCTGTTCAGTCGTGTCCGACTCCTCATGACCCCATGGACCAGAGCTCGCCAGGCACGCCTATCCTTCACTGCCTCCTGCAGTTTGGCCAAACTCATGCTAGTCGCTTCGAGAACACTGTCCAACCATCTCATCCTCTGTCATCCCCTTCTCCTTGTGCCCTCCATCTTTCCCAACATCAGGGTCTTTTCCAGAGAGTCTTCTCTTCTCATGAGGTGGCCAAAGTACTGGAGCCTCAACTTCAGGATCTGTCCTTCTAGTGAGCACTCAGGGCCGATTTCCTTGAGAATGGATAGATTTGATCTTCTTGCAGTCCATGGGACTCTCAATCTAAATAATAGCAGAAGTAAATTCTGTTTTGAGAGAAAGGTTCAGCTGTTGAATTCATGCCTTCCATCAAAGGTGCAGGAGCCCTTGCAGGGGCAGAGGAGAAAAAGACAGCACTAAGTTGTACAACTTGGAAAAAGGGGCATCGTTATGCAACAATATTGTGCCCCTTCCCTCTACCCCACTAGGGCCAATATCCACCTGCCATGAAAGGTAGAGCTACTGTTAGATTACTTCCTGGGTGGCTCACATGGCCAGTCTGCTCTTGTTTTTAATGCATACTGCTATTAGAATTGCACTGGGTGGGTTATTGTTTTTGGTTTGATTTTCTATGTTGTGGTCTTGTTGTGAATTGCCCTGAGACCTCCGTGTATAGGGCGGTGTATAAGTTGAATAAATAACAACAACAACAACAACAACAACAACTGTTTGCTTTGCCAGTAAAGAGCAATGTACATTGTTGTTTGGTTTGGCATCTTACACTTTTATTTGCTGCCAGATCCTGAATCTGTTTAAAAGAATTGTGTTTTAATGTTGTAACCCACCGTGGGACCTTGGGGTAAAAGGGCAGGTTAATAATAATAATAATAATAATAATAATAATAATAATAGGAATCAATGTACTGGCAGGCAGGGGTACAGCGGTCAGCATGTGGAGCATCTTCACTTAGCCGTTACGTTAGTTTTACCAGATGCGGCAAAAACCTTTAAGACTTGAGTGGAAGAGGGGATTTCAGCAGTTGCCACAGCAAGCTACTACACCAGACCAAATGGCCTCCCTTCTTCTTCACGGCCTTTCTGATTGGTGGCCGGGATTAGCAGAAGAGGCACCTGTATCGACGGAGATCTGCGTGCAAGAGCTGGCCATTTTGCTCTGAGTAATACCCACCTGGAGCCACTGGTTCGCGTCATTGAGCGATTTCTTGCAATTCCATCAGTCTATGGAGGGTTTGGTCCATTAGGGTGCTGTGTCACCAACCCCAGTCTGCCATTTGCCTGCCTTCTTGCTTCCTCCTCCTCAGTCTCAGTGTTGCCCCTGGCAGAACTCATCGGGGAACAGGATGCAAGTCAAAATCCAAATTAGTTGCCGTTGCCCGTCTGTGGCTTTGACTTCACCTGCTTTTGGCCTTCCTGCCTTCTGCCCTGACAATCCTAACATGCAGCAGTTAGCAGGGCTACAACCCTACAGATATAAATCTTATATACTCAAGATATACCTCTTGTAAGCAAGCTAACAGATTGCCTCACACACTCCTAAAACAGAGGAGGGGGCCTGGCTGGCAGCTGTAGAATGGCACAGTTATTTTTTTCCTCTCCAAATAATACTGAGATGGCTATGTTTGAGGGTGGATCCATTCGAAAGTATCCTCAAGTGTTCAATTCAGTTCTGTTGAAAATTATTTCCTCAGGGTAAAAAAAACTGAGCTTTTCCTTCTCCATCGGTCTCTTGGGGCAGCTACCAAGAGGCTTTATTGAATTTTAGAAGGTGAACACTAAACCAGCTCTTTAACATTTGGCAGATCACAAGGACCGCTGTGCGTTGTTGCTCCACCGTTTCTGTCCGGGACATGCATTTATATGAAAAGGATCGAACAGTTCAGACAGAACACTCAAGTTGTAAATATCTCAAAAAAAAGAAAGAAAATTTAATGAATCTTCTGCTTTCTTGCCCTTACAAGTTATGTACTATAGAAGTCTCACTGTACCTGTATGTTCATAAATGGAAACCATGTTGGCTTGTTGCCCTTTCTTTCTTGGTCCATGGCACACTGGATTGGGGAGGATTTTATGGCTTCAGCTTAGACACTTTTAAGTTGAATTCCCAGGAACTCAAGTCTTAAAAGCTGCATCTCGTACAGTGCAGCCTTGTGCATGTTTGCCCACAAAACTCTCTGGGCTTGCTCCCCGATAAGTGTGCCTAGGATTGTATAGATAACATATGCAGTTTAAGTCCATTTTTTTTTTTTTGCATTTACTCATGTCTATAATTTGAATGGACTAGTTGAGTATGTAATCAATGTACAACTGTTACTTGGAGGTTTTTGTCGCAATTAACTATGTTCAGATAGGGGATCACACTGAAAGCACAAAGGGCCCGTGAGATGAATATTATCCCTTTCATCTAGCAGTTATTTTTTTGGCGAATTTCCTGATGAAAGACAGGGTTTCATAAAACCTACATGCCTGCTCCCTGCCTTCCCATCTGCATTTATCATTCCCCTTATTTGATTGAGTCTCTGATCCTGGATTTGTCTGCATTCGCCTTTATCAAAAGTGTAAGGAAACTTCAATAAGAAGACAATCGGCTGCTCCCCTTGCCAATAATAGCTTTTTTGTTTATCGTGTCTAGATTAGAAGACAGAACACACATTCACCCTCCAGTCCTGACCAGCTGAGGAGAGATGCAGACGGTGACTAGCATCTATCATACTGCATGCTTTGTGATGCTGCAGGCCCCTGAAATAATACATTCTTTCCCCCAGAGAATTCTGGGTACTGTAGTTTACCCCACCCCCAGTGTGAAAATTCCCAGCAACCTTTAGCACACTACAGTACCCAGCATTCTTTTGAGACGGGAAATATACATCGAATGTACTTTAAAAATATAGTGCGGATGCAGCCCAACGAGAATGAAGCAAGTGTTGAGTCTAATTGAGAACAATGGATACGATCCAGCCAAGTCACTGGTTTCCATGGGATGGACGTGCAACACAATCCTAGGCATAGGAGTATAATTCACATTTCCCGCAATATTCAGTGGGACATGCTCTCAGATAGTAAGTGGGAGTAAGATATCCGGCTGCAGTTTTCTTACTGAAATCAATGAGGTGAATTTGCTTCTCCCCCCTGAAATGGAACAAAAACCCTCCCTTCTTCATCCAAATTTCCCCTCACATAAAACAAGTGTCAGTGACTCCCTGAATTTCAGTTTCTCTCTCTCTCTCACACACACACACACACACACACAACCACTTTGCCTGTATACACTTTATACTGAATTTCTGTGTTGTTTTTCTTTTCCTGTTCATCGCTTTCAGTGATAGCTGGGCCTGAGAAGTGACAAATAAATAACTGAAATAACAACAGCAATTTAGGATTCTAATATATTTCACATCTCAGTTTGATTTTAAGGTGCTATGTTGTCTTCAGCAGAGTTTCAAACACGGATGTTCAGTGCAGTTAGTGGGTTGGAGGAAAATCAACAACAAAGTCGCACATACTTAGCCCCAACCATTGACGTCATTGTCAGAGTAATTGTTTCAGCCATAATGCCCAATGGGACTGCTGGTGAGCATTGCATAAGGGCAAGACTGCCAGCGTGCTAGCCTATGGCACTGTTTGAGTGCCCTCGGATTCTCATTGTTCAGATCTAATTAGAGGGCACTGTAATTCAAAATCAATTCATTTCCTGCTGGTTAGTAACTAATTCTCCCATCAGTGTGAGTCAAGAGATTATTTTTGCAGGTTAGAACTTTATTTAAGCTACAGTTGCACCTGAGACCAGCCGTGTGTGCAGGCGATAAACAACAGGCAAGAAGCAGACATCTTTCTCAGCCTGTTGTGTTAGTTAAAAGAAAGGTGCTTTAGTGGAGAGGGGAGGGTCTCACATGGGTGATGCACCGTACCTGAACTCTGCAAAGGCAAAGCCTACCGCAGCAATGGCGCAGAATAGGGCTATTTAACTTAGGTTACAAAATGGTAAAGGGATGCGGGTGGTGCTGTGGTCTAAACCACAGAGCCTAGGGCTTGCTGATCAGAAAGTCAGTGGTTCGAATCCCAGCGACGGGGTGAGCTCCCGTTGCTTGGTCTCTGTTCCTGCCAACCTAGCAGTTTGAAAGCACGTCAAGTGCAAGTAGATAAATAGGTACCGCTCCTGCGGGAAGGTAAACAGCGTTTCCATGTGCTGCTCCGGTTCTCCAGAAGCGGCTTAATCATGCTGGCCACATGACCCGGAAACTGTACGCCGGCACCCTCGGCCAGTAAAGCGAGATTAGCGCCGCAACCCCCGAGTCGTCCACGACTGGACCTAATGGTCAGGGGTCCCTTCACTTTAACCTGACCATTAGGTCCAGTCGCGGACGACTCTGGGGTTGCGGTGCTCATCTCACTCTATAGGCCGAGGGAGCCAGCATTTGTCTGCAGACAGCTTCCAGGTCATGTAAGGACAAAGATGGCTTGCTTAAGCTATGCAGTCTAAGCTTGGAGCATCCATCCTAGACTTTCTTACTGGTAGGGTTTGCATGGTGGAAAGGAGAGGGCAAAAACCCTCCCCAGATGAAAGGTATGTGACCTAGCTAAGCCTGGCAGGACAGCTTATTCTTTGGTCTTAACCTCTTCCTGCATCAATTAGAGTTGATTAATCTTGGTTATATGAGACTGGAGATATCCCCCAGAGGGCAAAGACAACTTCTCCCAGAAAACATATCATAACCCCCTTTCTTTTGAGTACAGTGGTACCTTGGTTCTGGAACTTAATCCGTTCTGGGAGTCCATTCAACTCTCAAAACCATTCAAAAACCAAGGCACAACTTCCAGTTGGCTGCAGGAGCTTCCTGCACTCAAGCAGAAGCCACGTCAGACGTTCAACTTCCGAAAAACGTTCGCAAAGCAGAACATTTACTTCCGGGTTTGTGGCGTTCAGGAGCCGATTTCTTTGACAACTAAGCTGATCAAGAACCAATGTACCACTGTACATGCTTCACTTAATCTAGTGCAGGCCATCAAGTCTAAAGGGGGGCGGGGAATTAGCTTCCTTTCTTTTTTATAATGGGTTGTACAAGCCATGTTTTAGTAGAAGGGAATGCCTTAGAAGAGGCATGAGCAAAGGGAATGATTCTTCTCAGATTTATTTTACTTACTACATTTTCCTATGTTCCGCAATTATTTTAATTATCTCAAAGCATTCTACACTGGCTGCTTCCCATTCATTCTCATGACAGCCATGTGAATTTTCTCACATTTTGGAGAATGTGACTGACCCAAAGTGAGTGCCATGGCTGAATAAGTACTCGAGCCTGGATTTTCCCAGTCCAACTCCAATTCTCCAACTCGGGGGTAGCCAACATGGAAATATCCAGATGTTATTGGGCTAACAGTAAGGTGAAACTGGTAAGACAGAGACTTGGTGGGTGGTTTCTGGACACGTGTCACCTGCTAACATTTTGCATGTCCTAAAAACAGAGAACATGCACGGAAATATGTTTGCAATCCATGATTCGTTTAGGGCATCCACTTTTTCCTTGCAAGATGTCTGTGCAATAAGATAGAAATACAACAGATGCAGCTTCTTTAGTATGACAATGAAGGGCAGGTGGTGGAAACTTCACCTGTTGAATTTGCACCATTCATGTGGCTGTTTAAGAGTTTGGTAATCATCCAGAAACAGAAAGCTGCACCCAATCTACAGCTAACACAAGAGAAAAATATTGTAAGGGGTGGAAGGTTGGGTCTTAAGTTTAGACAACATCTTCTGAGCTTAACAACACATCTTCACAAGTAGGCCTATTCTCTTTCTGCAGGTCTTTCCAGGGATGATAGATAAGTTTTCCTCTCTCTTCAGAAGTTCAAAAAAAGTTCAGCTATTTTCTAAAAATGAAACCTATGGGGGTCCCCCCCCCAAGCACCTTGTTTTTGCTGTGAACTAGTTTGCTGTGAACCAGTTCTGGAAAAAAGGACCTCATTCTCAGGGAAAATATTTACTTCTTGTTGTTTGAATCCTGGAATGATTATGGTCTGGGTGGTCTCAGAAATTTAATTTCTGCAACTTGGTACTGTATGATCATAACACATTTTCTTCAGAAGGATAGAATTTCAAACCTATTTTATTCAAAATATTGCACACACAAGCCAACAGATTTAGAGGAGTCGTTGCAACTTGATTTTATAGAGTGTAATCATTAACATGTTAGCAGTTCCTGTAGAAAATCTAATTCATTAAAGCATTTTCTGTAGAAAAAAACCAATGGCTTTTTCTTCTTCTCCCAGTAGAAGTGTGACTTTTAAGCACGACAGGTAGTAGTTTAATCATGTCAGCATTATTTAAACACATGGCTTTTGTTCATTAATTAGTGCGGCTTCCAGCTTTGCTTAGTTTTACTGTGTAGTTTGGCTGCTTGTGATTAAAAAAAATAAAATGTGGCATCACGTGCTGCTAGATGGTAAGCCCAGTCCAATAATCCTCAGTCTGCTCATCTTGTTAGTGGGGTGGGCCAAGTTGGATCCGCCCTTTCATATATAGGTATTACACGGGATGCATAGCCTTAATAGAAAAGCAGTGCAACAAACAGTAAACTGTGGACAGCCGATGTTTACAGATGCAAACCCCATGTACTTCGTTCAGCATCTGAGATCCCACTATGGGTCTCTTCCCTTCCCTAACCAAGGTTTTTTGTAGTGGGACTCCAAATTCCATCACTCCCAGTCGGCATGGCCAATGATCAGGGAAGATGGAAGATCATCGGAAGGGCCAGTGTTTCCCAACTCCAGCTCAACTGTTGACCTCTCTGAATTCCCCAATAAAAGAACAGCAGGATCGACACTTTAAAACAGACTCATCCCTTTTATACCCATGTTTAAGACATTAGGAATCCCCAGGCTAATCGGACTCCTAGGCACAGAGTGTTTGGATACGAGCAAGATATATTCCACGTATAGTGTGGACCATCCTCCGAGGCAGACTCAGCCGGTAGTGAAACCACCAATTTCCACTTTGTGTGAATGTTTGCGCCGAAAGATAGCAAGATACAAAATCATTTCCAGCTCACTTGGAAGTATTTCCGAGTTGATTAAGAGAATTATCTCAGTTGGCAGTTTTTTGTTTGTTTTAAGAAGGATAGGGAAATTACCTACCGATTGATTTTTCTTGTGGAAACTTAATCGCAGGTATCGGTGTGTCAATGCAGATGTGAATATGTTATTTATAAGAGTGAGCAAAAAAATTAATTGGAAGAGTATTTTTTACACCAGTGTTTTTCAACCTTTTTTGGGCAAAGGCACACTTGTTTCATGAAAAAAATCACGAGGCACACTACCATTAGAAAATGTTAAAAAATTTAACTCTGTGCTTATATTGACTATATATAAAGTAATTCTCTTGAATTTTTCAATTTTTCCCACGGCACACCAGGCAACATCTCGCGGCACACTAGTGTGCCGCGGAACAGTGGTTGAAAAACACTGTTTTACACAATCCCAGTATTGGGGGTGGGTGGATCCCACTCTAGGTTCAGGAATCAGCTATGAGATAAAAAACCAAAGGTTTATTGTTGTTACACCTGAAACAGGAAGACTTCATTTTTCACTGAGAGCATTTGAGATGCTCGTCATTAGATATTTCCCCGCCTGCTATACCACATGGCATTCCAACTTTCCCAGTTTAATGTTAGTGCACATGAGCAGGATTAAAAATGAACCTGTTTTGTTTAAGCACAGCCCAGCTCTTCGGCTTCCCTGTTTTCTACTCTCTCTCTCTCTCGCCAGAAGTGAGGGAAAGCTGCAGGCAGGAACGATTAGAACAGGAATGGGGAACCTGTACCCCTTCAGGTGTGTCTCTCTTGTAGGAAACATAAACTCTTTTTAGGCATTCTGCGTTTTCCAATTTTTGGGCTACAGCTTCCAGCATCCCTGATCATTGCCCATGCTGACTGGGGCTGATGGGAAGATTAGTCTGGGAACATCTGGAGGGCCACCGGGCCCCTATCCTTGAGTTAGGGAATACTTGAAAGGCAGGCAACACAATTGCCATCTCTCTTCCTGACAGGGGCCTCAGTGACTTTAACAGCTGCACGGCGGGCAGAAAATTGAAACTCGGGACAGCATTTCCTCTCATGAGGATGCCGCGGCAGAAAAGGCTACGTCTGTTGACGTTCTGCCTGCCATATGGTTCTTCATGGCACACAACTTTGGGGGAGTTGTGGTAACTCTGCATGACAGTCTTCTGCCTATTTCGCTGGATTCACATATTCCGTTTACAGCTCTCCGCAGAGTTGCGAAGGAAACCTTCAAAAGTGTAAGAAGTAGTATCTCGTATCAGTTTGAGCCTATGCACACGGGCGGCAACAGAGCCCGAGGTGTTATTTTATTTCAGCAAGTACTCCTTCTGGTGCTAATATTACATGTCAACATGCCTTGGCTTTTCATTATCAGCTTGAATGGAGCCAGCAGCAAACTACTCTTAAGCACAACTCCCAGCCCCAAAGAGTTGGGGTAAGAATTACCCGTCCCTAGAAGGGCTCCCAGGCCATTTCCCCATATGAGGCCCAGTGCAGGGTGAGCCTATTCATTAAAACAGTGTTTTTCAACCACTGTTCCGTGGCACACTAGTGTGCCGCGAGATGTTGCCTGGTGTGCCGTGGGAAAAATTACTTTATATATAGTCAATATAGGCACAGAGTTAATTTTTTTTAACATTTTCTAATGGTGGTGTGCCTCGTGATTTTTTTCATGAAACAAGTGTGCCTTTGCCCAAAAAAGGTTGAAAAACACTGCATTAAAACAAGGCAATGCCCAGGTCTGTTAACTCATTCAGAGATGCAACAGGACAGTGTCTTCTGAGTCTGTGCACTGGGAATTGTTCAGTCACATCTGCAGCAGAAATGGGACAGACATACCCACCCTCCAAACTGGGAGGAAAGACGACAGAGCAGCTTCACCTTACTTATTTAGCTCTTTTATATTCCACTTTTCCTCCAGTCCAGGTTGTTCCTCTCCCGCCCCTTTTTATCTCCCTCGTAGATTTGAGCCGATAGGTACTGACTGGCTCAAAGCAAGGGCCCATCTGCACTAGACATTAAAAGCAGTATCATGCCACATTAAACAGTCATGGCTTCCGCTCCAGAGAAGAACTGGAACCATAGTTGGTTAAGGGTTCTGAGAGTATTGCCCTCGTGGAACTACAGCTTCCCAGAGTTCCATGAATACAAACTGTTAAATCACTCTTGAGCACTGTAGGAAAATAGGGGTTGCCTAACTTTCACTACCCTTAACCAGCCACAGTTCCCAGAATTCTCTGAGGGAAAGCCACAGCTGATACCGCTTTAAATGTGTACAGCATATGGGACCCCAGGGAGGTGCACAGTTGAAACTCGGACTCCCAATTCCTACCCCAATGCTCTAACCACTACCCCACACTGTCACCGACACACAGGAAGAATTGCACATATTTTTAAGTTCCCATTGCTACATTACAGAGCTAGTTACAAAATGATTTGCCCTCTTTTTCCTGCCCCCCTCCCCAATAGGAGAATGACCTAATTATATCTCCCCCTGGGCCGGACCTACAGTGCATGCACATTCACTCTCTGATGCAAGATTAACTAGTTCTAGGTATACCTACGCATTAACTACAATGCGTCGTGTGCTACTTTGGTGGCCATTTTGATGAATGTTCTTAGTCCTGGCATCCCTCTGCCTGCTTCTCCTCATCCCATCGCAACTAATTATGGTGTACAAGAGAACACCTTAATACGGGGCATCAAAATAAAGCTGGCATTTGGGGCCACGACTGACTGAATCAAAAGTTTTGCTTTCGCCAGGTTGCCTCCATCTTGTCCCCAATTTTGTCCCCATCTTCTCTAACTGCCTAGCTGACAAGGGTTGGAAATCAAGGACAGGGAAAGGTCAAAATCACCTTTTCTCTCTCTCTCTCTCTCCCGCCTGTCTGGTCTTTTGGCTCGCTCTCTTTATCCCGAGTTCCTCCTCCGTCTTGTTCCAGCTTGGATTCAGCCTTGGCTCGCTGCTATCCAAACACACAATCTCCCTCCCTTTTAAGAATAGCCTTTTATTTGCTCTATTAATAAAGCACCCTTTTCTGGCAATGCATTGATCTCTGCTGTGTTTTCCCTCCCAAGGAACTCTACAAGGACAATCCACTGTCCAAACCAAAGATCCTAACGCTACCCACACTGTGCTAATTTATAAATCTTTCTAGGTTTCAGGCCGGCTCTGCTGGATTGTCTTTTCGGCAGAAACAGAGCCAGAAAGGCCACATAGCAAGGAGGTTTTCCTAGCAGCAGGTCTAACTTCCTTCTGTCAAGTCTTTTTTCCTGAAGGGTTTACTTCCTGAACAGAAATAGGTTTCAGACATGCATAGTCACGTGTCGTGAGCATTGTTGCGTACTATGAATTTTTTAAAAAAATGTATGTATTTTTAAAATGTGCTGGGGTGTGTGTGTATGAAAGAAGAGACAGCAAACCCGAGGAAATTGAAACTACTCTTTCCCCTCATAATTAGAATTTCCAGGTTTTGGTTTGGAGGTTTTATGGCTAACCTGACCCAAAATACCCACCAACCCCACTCACACAAGAAACCAAAGATCACCACAGCCAACCACAAACGAACAACCACTTCCCAAGCCAACTCCGACCTCTCTCACCGCCAAACGGGCACAAGCAAACAACAGAGAACCTACATAAACAATGCTGACACCAAACCCTACTCATATCAAGTAAAAAAGAAACAGTCACCCCACCCCACCTACCTCCCCGTCCCACCCACTTCTTCCCCCCTTCCCCCCTTTTCTTTTCTAATGTCTCACCAACACAGACTTATAAAAATGTTATATGGAAAAATTTGAGAGAGACATTGTACTACCTTTGAAAATCTTTTATATATATATATATAATTAGAATTTCCACCATGCCAAAGTGCATCCTTGTTAGAAACATTGGGCACCCGTGAAGTGTTTGCTTTAAATGAAAACCACAAATATGGGAGTGGCATCAGCCTGGTGTGCATGCCATGCTGGCCAAACCGTGCCTTTGTGCAGATGTGTTAGGATCCTGTGCTCCTTTCCCAGTCCTGCTGCGCTATCAAGGCTAAGCAATAGCTTGATTGCTCCAGGTCGTCCTAATATAAAGGAATGGACAAAATGAGACCGGACAGGCAGAAATGGCAAAGGAGAATAAATACAACGTTCCGTTCTCCCTTTGGATAGCCAATATGTAGGCACCCATGAAATTCAATGCTACAGAAGGTCAGACAGACACACTTTCGTCTTCATTTCATAAATGGACAATTTCATGGTTATTAGAATTCATAACTAAGGCCAAAAGGAAAGGGGAAAAAAAAAGAGAAATGCAGTCCTGATGAAAGCCAATAAGTCTCATGCTTCATGGCATAAGATGACAGCAGCTGGAAATAGCTAATTCTGTTTGATTTATAATATTATAAATTCTGCAGGCGCTTTATAGAATTAAGAGCCAAGATGTCATCTTCAAAGGGACCCAAGGCTACAGACTCAGAAATAGCTTCATTGATGTCAGCTGAGTTACAATGGTGTCCAATGGGCAAGAGAGTGAAGCACTGAAAAAAACCAAATATTCCAGTAGGGCCAGGGGTGCTTAAGGCCTGGCTCTTACCATGCATTTTATACTTCAACACACAAAGGTAATAATACAGAGGTTTACATTGCCTCCTAATACTTTCATTTGTGTTTAATTTTGCAGTTCTTCCCCTACGGAGATGCTTCAAAGTTTGCCCAACATGCCTTTAGAACCTTTGATAAGAACGGCGATGGAACCATTGACTTCAGAGAATTTATTTGTGCACTATCTATCACCTCAAGGGGTAGTTTTGAACAGAAACTAAACTGGGCCTTCAATATGTATGACTTAGATGGAGATGGAAAAATCACAAGAGTGGAGATGCTGGAAATTATAGAGGTGAGATTTTGCACACATCATCATAGAACCGTAGAGCTGGAAGGGGCCCCAAGGATCATCTAGCCCAACCCCTTGCAATGCAGGACTGTGCAGCTGTCCCATACCAGGGATTGAACCTGCAACCTTGCCATTATCAGCACTAAGCAACTGACCTATCCAGGCTGAATGAACATTGAAATCCAGTTTCCCTTTTCGAAAAGAATGGGGAAATTATATGACATATATAGACAAGATGTGTATAGTAGATTAATATGGAATTAAACCTCATAACGGGAAGAGAAATTTAGTAAATGGAAATAGAACGGAAAGGTAATTGGTAGATGTTTGGAAAAAGGAAACAATCTGTGTATATTTTGTGAACATTAGATGTATAAGCTTGAGAGATTAGTTAATATATTATGGAAATTGGACAAGAATGTGAAATTTAAAGATTGATTTAAAGAAGACAGAATATGGAAGATTGGAAGTCGATATTAGATACAGAATATAAGTTACTTTATGTAATTACCAGATGTAATTATATGTGTATATTAAAATCAATAAAAATTATTGGGGGGGGGGCAAGAAATCCAGTTTCCAGTATTCTGTCACATGTGACTAAAAAACAGCTTTTAAAAAAGAAAACCATTCTGTGATACCTTTGTGGGTAAACTGCCATTCCTAAGCATATGTACTTCTAAAGTAGAGTAGACATTAAATTCAGTGACCTTCTAGTTGAGGAGCAGAGAGTTGTAGCCTAAATAAATTTAACACAGGATGAGGGTAAGAAGATAAGAGCAGGTCTGACCCACAGTAACTGGCAATGCCAAATGTAGGGCATAGTCTATGAGTGTCACTGAGTGCACTTCTTAATTTTGTCCTATATACCTGAAATCATTAAGTCCCATGAGAAATAGTAAAATGCTTCTGCAATAACTGCAAAACTTGCTCTCTATTCCTGGCCCTCTCTGGCAGATGCACCCCCAGTAGTTCTCTCACTGTAGCCTTCCCAATTCCAAAAGCCAAATGTTGAGCACCCCCTAGACATTATTTCTAGTGGTTTGTGAACTTCGCTGCAGAATCGCAGGTGCTCATGCAAGATTCTCACTAGCTTATGAACACTATGTAGCAAACATGAAAATACTCTTGTAGTATAGCAGTTCAGCCTCACATAATGCATTTCATGTTTCCTGCTTAACTCTCTAGTTAAAATCCTTTAAATTTAAAAATGCAAGACGGTGCAATTTAAAGTTAAGTTGCAATGCTATACCTGTTTACTAGTAAATAAGTGCCACTGAACTCAACAGGGCTTGCCTCTGAGTTGATACCGTGTTTCAAAAGGCTAATGGTGCTGGACCTTATGTTTATGAACTTTTCTTTCTTTCTCTTTCTCCTCAAGGCCATTTATAAAATGGTGGGCACTGTGATAATGATGAAAATGAATGAAGATGGCCTCACACCGGAGCAAAGAGTGGATAAGATTTTCAGCAAGATGGATAAGAACCATGACGACCAGATCACACTGGATGAATTCAAAGAAGCTGCAAAGAGCGACCCTTCCATTGTATTACTCCTGCAGTGTGACATTCAGAAATGAGCTCATGTAAAAATGCTTTCATGGACTGCACAGAAATTTAAATGTTCCATTCAGTTTGCAGCTATTTCCACACATACACACACACACACACACAAAACAAACAAACAAACAAAATTGCTTGGACTACCTATCAATGGACTTGCTTCTTGTGTTTGAAACACTTGTGTGCATGAGAATGTCAATTGCTACAGAATTTTAAAAGTATATATTATAAGAAAAAAAATGCCACGATGTGATGTGTGCAGTGTCATTTCATGAGTCTTATTCCTCCGATGCCTGTGCAGCATTTCCATGCTGCAATGAACTATATACTATTTATTGTTCATGTTTTACTGATGCTAGTTGTATGTCTCCTAAACTGGGTAATGTTAGTGACACTGAAAACCCCATGGTAGTGTAAACTGTTCATTAGCAAACATGACACCCTTCTGCTGTATGTAGTGGACAGACAGAGGGGAAGCTCCTCAGTTCTTGAGTCTGGTCCAGACATGTGCTTGTACTGTCAGTGAATATTAATGTATTCATTTGCATGACTTTTAGGTTTGCCTTAATTCTTACCTCATTTGCATCCTTTCAACCAGACGAAAAAAAAAGAGAGCTATGTCAGAGGAATGAAGTATATGATGAAACCTTCTTTAAAAAGCTAACCCTGCTAAAGTGTTCCCTAAATTGAAAGTTAACATATAAATATATATAATATAAATATATATAAAAACACATTTAAAATACTGTTTTACTGGAAGTTTAAAAACGTTTTGTTGGGAGTGTATTAATTTCTGCTTGAAGTTTTCATAAGCTTCCAAAGAGGTTGAAATCAATGTCCCGAAATAAATTTATAACATTTGACTTCTCCTTTGTTTTCTTTTACATGAACAATTTGTCTGTCTTTGGCGGAGGGCACCACTGCGGCTTGCTGTGATTTATAGACTAGTCCACAAAGAAGCCTGTAGAACATTTGGATTTTGAGGCATTTGGGTCCCACAGAAGAAAGCAGAAGTATGGCTGCAAGCTTCAGCGTTTATGTTCCATTAAAATCACTGAGTTACTTCCAAGGTGTATGAGTAACTTTAACAACCCTGTGCGTTTCTGCTGAGAAATCAATCCAGTAAGATTTACTCCCAGGAAAGTGCTACAGGATTGCAACCTAGATAACTTAGATAATACCAAAGTACCGGTATATCAGTGTAGCTGAACCGTGGACCAGGTAAGGCCTATCACACACACAAAAACAGTTAAGTTTTTGTATGATTCAGCAACATCAGAGAAATGTATCTGAGAAAATCCATGGTGGAGCGCTCCTAACCAAAGCTTTCATTGTGGATGCTTTGATATTTTGTGATTTACTTATTATGGCAAGACCCAAAATTTCAACAGAGAACATTGAAGCAAATGGGAGATTCACCACTGCCAGTACAGGCAGCCCAATTCCAGACCTCTTACCCAGACCCAGCCACCACACTATGATTTTGACCCAAACCAGAATCTCTTTCATTCGCCATTTTGGTTTTAAAAGCTAGTACAGTGTAGTTAAAAGGGTTCTGGACAAGAACCTGGAAGACCCAGTCATGAAGCTTACTAGGTAAGCCTGACCTATCTCGCAGAGCTGTTAGGATAAAAAGGGGGACGGGGATGGGGGGAGAGATGCGCACAAAGAACAATGTATGCCTCCTTAAGTTCCTTGAAGGACAGGTGGAATATAAATGCGATAAGCAAACCCCACACTCAAGGTCACAGGGAACCAACTTATCATTAATTTGGCCAATGTGAGACAGCTAGCTCCAGACAGCCAGCACAATCTAAAAAGGAAATCTTCCTCACCAGTACTGTTACATTTTAACATTTGCGGTGGTCTTGTAAGAAAGTCAAAAGTCTTCTGGGAAATGATTTATATGAACTGGAGAGGGGGCGAGTTAAAGGTAACTTCTACCAAAGAACCAGAAGCCTTTCTATTAATACAGCAGACCACCGAAAGACCACAAAAAACTTTTATATATGCAACCATGGCTGCCAGAATGCTTTTTGCACAGAGATGGAAAGACGGAACTGTCCCAACCAAGGAAGAATGACAGATAAAGTTAACGGACTATGCAGAAATGTCAAAATTAATGGGAGGACTAAGGAATCAAGAATTTTCAACAAAGAATGGGGGAAATTTGTGGACTATCTCAAGGACTATTGTAAACAACTAAACACATTGGCAGCATTAATCTAAAAACAAGCAGTTAAAAGGTTAATTTAAAAGTAGAGAGTAATTAAGGAAAAGTGGGAGATGCAGTTTTGGAAATGATTTTATATGAAACCACAGAAGGGGAGTCAAAATGAGTATGTACTGATTTAGATGTGATTATTGTTAAACTGAAAATTGGAAAATAAAATTTACCAGTTACTGTCAGATGAGATGTCAGGTCGGTGGGCAGAAGACGCTGCAATTACCTTCTCTCCCAGCTGCAGATTTAAAGCTGTAAAAAGGAATCTGTGAGTTACAGCTGGCCAATTTTAGGGAAGGGATCCTCTGTCCCAAATCCATTCCAGTAAGTGGTTTAACAAAGTACAACTATTTTGAAGTAAAACATTTTACCACTTGTCTGCAATTCTTTCCAGAGAGTGTACCTGTCAAAATTGCCCTAAATAAAGCAGTGTGCAGGAACTATACCATGCACTTAATATTATCAACAAATGCCTTCAAATTGCTACCAATGGAACAAATCCTTCTGAATTAAAATAGGCCACGCTTCCAGAGTTTCAAGCAGGGTTCACAATGGCTGCCAGCAGCAGATAATTTAAAGATGTGGCCTGCGGCAGTAGATAATTTAAATCCTTAAAATGCCATGGGAATAAATTCACGCCATGAAGAAAAAAAAGTCAGAATAATCAGCAAATGAACACAACCTTCAATAGACTCAGACGTTTGCTATTACAAGAAATGCCACTTGCCCATACTGTCTTGGCAAAAATACTGTCGATCTTCATGCATTTGGAGCCTTATCCTGGCAGAAAGTAACAGAAATCAGGTTGAAGAAGATTCTGCCTACAGCAGCAAAGGGGGACTTCTACTGCTTTATTGTGGAAATTAGCAGGAGCATGTGTCAATAAAGCAAGTTTTCTGTAAAACTCAAAAGTGGAGCATCAGGGAGGAAACTTTTTGATTAAACAGCTGGTTCATATGAAGTAACAGTTATCCCTGAGCCACAAAAACATCAAAAGGCTTAGGAGACTGGATTTTAAGTTGACAGATTGTACAAAGCCCCTAACACATTCAAGTTCCCATGCAGCTAGTCTCAGTGCTTCACCACAACCTATTTTTGAAGTGTCATCACAGCCTTTAGCAACATGTTCAGCCATCACCATCCTCTCACATCACCCAGCAGAAACATTGCCATTGTCAATTACCCAACAAAAACAGCAGCCCTCCATATGCTGTTGGAATACAACTCCCATCACCAATGCTGATTTGTTTGGTTATTTATTTCATAAAATGTATACACATGACTGAATTTTACTTTTTTTACAAAGCGGTTTACAAAAAGCTTTCATTTAGCTGTGACAGCCAATACCCATGTGGTCAAGTAAAGGTACCCCAGAACATTAGGTCGTTGTGGACGGCTCTGGGGTTGCGCCGCTCATCTCGCTCTATAGGCCGAGGGAGCTGGCGTTTGTCCGTGGACAACTTCCGGGTCATGTAGCCAGCATGACTAAGCTGCTTCTGGTGAACCAGAGCAGCGCACGGAAACGCTGTTTACCTTCCCGCCGGAGCGGTAGTTGTACTTGACGTGCTTTCGAACTGCTAGGTTGGCAGGACCTATATGGTCAGAGCTGCACTTTATTCCAGATATGGCTACACCATGGATTTATACAAAAGCATTATACTGGCAGTTTTGTCCCATTCCTTTCTTAATCCCCAGCATAAAATGTGTGCTTTAGGTCAGCTTGGAGCTTCTGGCAATCTGTTTGGATTCTTAGCATCCTGAATAATTGGTTGCTTTCTGGAAACTGGGCCACACTGCTGCTCTCTTGCTTCCAGATTATTTGTGACTAAATTAAATGCCGTAACATTACTCGGAGGACAGATGAGCTTTCATGATTTAGGAATTCTTCCATCAATCAGTCTTAAACACAGCTAAATTTTATAATACTCGGCTGACAACCCATCCAGATCTGGTGACCTGCTTGCCCTCATTTCTTCTCAGAATCTGTTAAGCATATCATGTTGTCAATTTGAGACTTTTAAGATATACATTCCTCTTCAAAACTGGTTTTTAAACTAAAATTCATTTTTAAAGGTAGTGCAAAACTTTTGTGGGGATAAGGCAGAGTACACCAGATTATAAATTTTATCAAGGTTAAAAGTGAGATATTAAGATCAGCTTTCCTTAATGCAAATTTTTTTTTTATAGCATCAAGATGCTATCTTTTTTTCAGGAATGAAAATTTTAGACGGGTGAAATATTCATAAAATGTATTGTTTTATGAAGCCCACAAGAATAGCATTTGTTAAGAAATCTGCAAAATTTGACAAAGAAACAGATGGCTAAGGCAACTTAACTAGAAATTAGGCAAAACATTAAGTTTTTCTGTGTTCAAAAAGGTGTCTAATCCAGAAGTCGCCAAGCCAACCTCTCTGGACATTTTGAATTTTTAGAGTGCTGGGGGCATCAATCAAATTTATCTGCTCTTTGTGGGGAGGGGCATGTTTCACAGTGCAACACAAAATTACAGAGGCAGCCACCCCTGACCACCATATGCTTATCATGTCCTGCTGGTCCCAATTGTGTTTAAAATCAGTATTGTGGCATCTCCACAACACAGATGGTGCTGTCTGATAGCAACAGGGAACACTCCTTAGTGCCAGGAAAAATATACAAGGTGTTCACACCACAATCGCTCTCAAACTTTTATTTTGTAAAATACAGCAAAAATAATAGTACCATGGCTGTCATTCCATTTCTATTCTAACAAAAAGTGACTGCAATGCGGAGGAGCCACTTGTACAAGAGATGGCCTGTATATTGCAGCATTTCCATCACTAAAATGATTTTTGATGCTCCCAAGTATAAACTCCAGTTTTGATGTTGAGCACTGCAAGCTGCAATAAGAACAAAAGGCCCAAGTCCACAAATGTATCTTACGGACATAATTAAAGGTGCGAGTCTCATTGATTTCAGCAGGGCATGAGCACATGTTGAACTGAGTTGTTAAATCCCTACAAATGTTACATAAAGCAAGCTGATAAAGAGCAATGTACATGATTAAGGCACTCATTCTTCATCCTCATCTTCATCACCTCTATGACGGAAAGTCAGTTTGTTCTGTCCCCTCTCGGGGTCTTGCATTCGAAGGATTCGAATGAGACGACTCGTGGGCAAGGTGCTAAATACAAAACATAAGGGCAAGTTAATAGCAGTGCACTCAAGCATGATTCTTTCACTTGTATCATGGAAATTCTTAGTTTTGCATATGCCATTTAATGAAGGAAATTTTACGTCAGAAGACAATCTGTGAGAGATGCTTTAGATACAGGAAGCGCTTGGTAATTTGCTGTTCCTATATATGGGTGGCATTTGAAAATGCAACAAACTCTAACAGGCAGGCCAAACAAGTAGATCGTGACCTACCAGTAGATCACTGGCTCCCCCAAAGCTCAACAAGCTTGGCCCCCCTAAAAAAAGCTCAACAACTTTGACCTGAACCCCCAGTCTTTAACTCCGTGAGTAGATTGCAGTCTCCTGGGAGGTGGCCACCCCTGAAGAGCCAGCCAATTTTGTAACCCAAAAAGGGATTGCCAGCCCCATGGAATGGAGAGTTCATAACAGCGGGAGAGCAGACAGAGGCAGCTCAGCTGAGCATATGCTGATTGCAATATGATGTCATACTCTGAAGCAGAAATTTGCTCTGGTTAGTGCCCTTGATGGAACTTGTTTCAGAGGAATTTATCCAGTGGGTCTTAAGTGGTCCACCCCACTTCACCATCCACCATTAGGGAGAAATGTTTCTGTTCCGGAGAGTTTAGCACCTACACTGGTTTACTGCGGAAGCCTTAGATATCCCAATTAGGTGATTTCCTGTGATCTAGCAATCAGGCTGGATTATAGTTTTTTGCTCCCTCCCAGACTTAATGGTGGGGAGGAAAGGATCCTCATTAATTCCTGAGGCCTCTGATGCAATGGCCTTGTTTGGGAGAAGAAATTCAGAAACTGGGGCTTGAGTACTAGCTAGCTTCTGATGAGCACCCTGGAAACCCAGAGAACCTCTTTACTACTGCTGCTAAGCAAGATATATTTTGGAAGCAGAAGGGAGGAAGAGGAGAGTTTGGTTTCCTGTTTAGGGGAAAGAGTCCAGACTAGCTCCAAACAGGAGAAGTTGCAGCCTGGTGTCAACAGCTCAACCAACAGATAATCTGCCATATTCTCTGAACTCTCATAGCTTCTGGATATTTCTCTTTAAAACTTACACAGCTGATGGAAGCTTCAGAGAAAGGAGCATGTTGCAATTCACTACCACTTTTATTTACATATGCATCTGATTTTACGCCTCACTTTTCTATAGTCTGTCTTTTGGCTTCCTTATATTTTCTGATTAAAGCTATTTCCATCATAGAAGTATCTAAAGTATCAATGTAGCTGTTTTCTATATTTTCATTTAAGTTTTAGTATTCCTGTTGACAACACAGCTCATTCAATAAGCCTTTGAGATGCAAATTTAAATGAACAAGAAATGTGTATTTGACTTTGTTGAAGTAGCAAGGCAGAAAAATGGGTCGGGATGGGGAGGAGGGTAGACTTATTAAAAATCCAAACAGTAAATATAAAAATGACTGCCGCCAACATTCTAAAAACTCAAGAACCTTAATGGATACAGAGTATGAAAAGCAGATCACCTCATATTCTGTGGGGTGAGCAAAACAAACTGCCGGTAACGTTGAGAATCTGCCATCTTAAGCATCATATCCATTGCAATTCGCCTGTTAACCATGTCCTAAAAACAAAAATTGCAATGTATCAATATATTTTAATATGTAAACTTTATTCAATTTTAGTAATACAATGTTGCATCTTAAACCAGGGTCCAGACAGTAAAATCATGATGGTTTTGAAAAAAATTCCAATATCACCCATTTCACAGATAAATTAATTTAAAGTGTTGGGCATCTTGGTTCAAAGATCCACTCAGCCATGAAGCAAACTAGATTGCCTTGGACACGTCAGTCACAACTTAATCCATCCCCAGTGTTTATGTGAGACTAATATGCAATAATGAAGAAACCTGCCGTCCTTAAAATAGCTTTCTTCTTGGAATTCCTCCCCATTTCAAATTGCATCAGGGCTATACAGTATTTTCCTCTGATAAATTTCTCAAAGACAGCAACATGAACATTTCATGCTTTTATTTTTCAATTTATGCTTAAAACGTTCGGTTTAAGGATTCTTTTTTTGCAAAAGGAATTAGATAAAAGATACTGAACTATTAAGGGAATATTATACACCTAAAGTCACAAGAAAAAGAAACGCAATATATTCTCTTTCATGTTCCTAATAAAAAACTGATAACTGATTAACAGCTATGGAGATCTGTCTAATGAGTATCTGAATAAGTAAACTCAGCCAACTGTACCATAAAGACATCAAATTCATCCAAGCATCTGAATGGAGATTCAGCAATAGACCACAGAGAAAGGATGAAACAAACTGTTGAAAAGGAACGTTCACCTCCAGATAAAGATTTCATGTCATCTAAAGCAGCCTTGTTTCCCTCCCCAGGCTGGACCTTCAAATAAATAGAGAAAAGTGTAACTGAAAAAGAAAGTTAACTAAAGAAAAAAAAGAGTTCCCTAATATTAGTGCATATTAACAGTGTTCTCGAAATGACTGGTACGAGTTTGGCCAAACTGCAGGAGGCAGTGGAGGATAGGGGTGCCTGGCGTGCTCTGGTCCATGGGGTCACGAAGAGTCGGACACGAATGAACGACAACAACAATATTAGTGTATACTTACACAAAGTAAAAAAACAAAGCAATACACTTTACCATGAAGGTTCTATTTGTGAAAAGGATGGCATTCTGCAATGGGTGACTTCCATCCGTTTTTGGAATCGGAACTTCTAGAAGCTTCTTCTAAAAAGGAAGTCAGCATGCTGGCTGGATGCTGACTACTGGGGAAAGTTGTGTCAGCTGGGAACTCATGAGCAAAGGGTTGAAGAGCCAGTTAACTGAGTTATCAAGAGCTTTCTAATAAGTACACTATGCAAATCTAGCAGGGCTTTAAGCTCCAACCCTGTTTTATGGAAAGAATAAATTCATCTGTTGAGGTATTGGACTCTTTCACAAGAGTGAGAGAAGGCTAAAGTCTGCAAGTACACCAAGAACACAGAGATTTTTCCTACTTTTTACCGTTCTTGGTGGATGCTTCCAGTCACATCCTTCTTCATCACCCATTTTTTCTGGACAGGAACTCTCAGGGGTTTATCTCTTCCTGTCAATACTTAGCAGCAATATGAAGAAGAAAACTTGACAGGAGATTTATGTTAGAGAGGTCTGCATCAATGTTTAGTGACTAGGGCTTGACAACACCTGGTTTTCAACTTTGTGATACATTACCA